>NC_080744.1:75741287-76056002 GCF_020826845.1 Diceros bicornis minor
TTTATTGATTCAATTTCTTTGTTAGGTATAAGCCTGTTCAGGTTGTCTATTTCTTATGAGTTTTGGCAGATTGTATCTTTGAAAGAATTGGTCCATTACATCTAGGTTATCAAATTTGTGGGTATGGAGTTGTTTATAGTATTCCTTTATTATCCTTTTGATGTCCGTGGGATCTGTAGTGATGTCCCTTCTTTCCTTTCTGATATTAGTAATCTGAGAGTAGACATTGTGATTTCTGTTCTTTAAATTTGTTAAGGTATGTTTTATGGCCCAAGATGTGGTCTGTCTTGGTGAATGTTCCATGTGAGATTGAGAAAAGTTGTAATATGCTGTTGTTGGATGAAGTAGTCTATAGATGTTAATTGTATCCAGTTGATTGATGGTGCTGTTAAGTTCACCTGCATCCTTACTGAATTTCTACCTACTGGATCTGTCCATTCCGTATAGGAGTGTTGAAGTCTCCAATTATGATAGTGGGTTCATCTAGTTTTTCTTGTAGTTCTATCAATGTTTGCCTCAGGTTGTTTGACTGTTGTTAGATGCATACATGTTAAGGATTGTTATGTTTTCTTGGAGAATTGACCCAATTATCATTATGTAATGCTCTTTTTTAACCCTGATAACTTACCTTGCGTTGAAGTCTGTCCTGAAATTAATATAGCTACTCTTGCTTTCTTTTGATAATTGTTAGTATGGTATATTTTTTCTCTATTTATTTTTAATCTATATATGTCTTTAAAGGGTAGACAACTTATAGTTGGATCTTGTTTTTTGATCCACTCTGACAATCTCTATCTTTTAATTGGTGCATTCAGACCATTGATATGTAGTTGGATTAACATCTAACATGTTTGTTACTGTTTTCTATTTGTTGCCCTTGTTCTTTGTTTCTGTTTTTGTCTTCTACTCTTTTTCTGCCTTTTGTGGTTGTCCTGGTGTTTGCAATATACATTTATATCTAATCCTAGTTCACTTTCAGATAACACTATATCACATTACAGGGAGTGTGAATGAGTACCTTATAATAACAAAATCCTAATTTCTCCTTCCTGTTCCTTTTATCATTGCTCTCTTCATTTCACTTATATGTAAATAATTATACACACACACTTATATACACACGTAAGTATTCATAACCGAATACGTTGTTGGTGTTATTTTGAACAAGCTGTTATCGTTGAGATCGATTAAGATTAAGCGAAATAAAAGTTTTTATTTTACTTTCACTTATTCCTTCTTCAGTAGTCTTCCTTTCTTGATGTAGATTGGAGTTTCTGATCTATATCATTTTCCTTCTCTCTAAGGAACTTATTTGAACATTTCTTGCAAGGAACTTTACTGATAGCAAATTCCTTCAATTTTTATTTGGGAGAGTCTGTATTTCTCTTTCACTCTTGAAGAATAATTTTACGTGGTACGGAATTCTAGATTGGTGTTTTTTTTTTTCTCCTCAATACTTTAAATATTTCACTCCACTCTCTTCTTGTTTGCATAGTTTTTTGTGTGTGTGTATGAGGAGATCCGCCCTGTGCTAACATCTGCCAATCCTCTTTTTTTGCTGAGGAAGACTGGCCCTGGAACATCCATGCCCATCTTCCTCTACTTTATATGGGATGCCGCCACAGCATGGCTTGCCAAGCAGTGCATGGATGCACGCCTGGAATCCGAACTGGCGAACCCTGGGCTGCAGCAGCGGAGCACGCCCACTTAACTGCTTGTGCCACCGGGCCGGCCCTGCATGGTTTTTTTTAAATAGAAGGAAACCTGCTCCTAGTTCATGGTAGGGATGCATAAGTAGATGAACTGACTCTTGCTGAGTCTTCTGAGAGAGTAGAATGAGCAAAGCTGATTGTGTTTGTTGAGGTACTCTAATGAAAGGATTTTTTAGAATCAATGTGAATTTTGCATTTTATTCATTATATCTTGTGTGTCCCTAAAAAGATTTTAAGAAACATTAATGGGAATAGTTTACCTTTATTATATAGAGATTGTCAGCTGTAAATGGGGTTCAAAGCTAAAAGAGGTCAGTGAAAATAAAAGGGATGCTCTTCCCCCCAAATTACTTAAAAGCAGGACTTTTTGATTCACTATGTCTTTTATTGGCTTCTACTATTTTCTCTGTAGGATAATTATGAAGATTAAAGGACATAATGTACAAAAATCACTCACTGTATGTTAATGACTGCTCATTGTTCTTATCATTTTGGATTGTAGCACTACCTTCTACTCAGTTGCTCATACCAGAAACCTAGATATTCAGCTCTTCCTACACATTTACCCTCTACAAACTATGGTCTTTTAAATATTTCTTGTAGGGGCTGGCCCCGTGGCTTAGCGGTTAGGTGTGCGCACTCCGCTACTGGCGGCCTGGGTTCGGATCCCCGGGCGTGCACCGATGCGCCACTTGTCCAGCCATGCTGAGGCCGTGTCCCACATACAGCAACTAGAAAGATGTGCAGCTGTGACATACAACTATCTACTGGGGCTTTGGGGAGAAAAAGGGAAAAAAAAAGGAGGAGGATTGGTAATAGATGTTAGCTCAGGGCCAGTCTTCCTAAGTGAAAAAAGGAGGATTGGCGTGGATGTTAGCTCAGGGCTGATCTTCCTCACAAAAAAAAAAAAGAAAGAAAAAAATATTTCCTGTATCAGTTTCCTCCTCTTCATTCCTGCTACTGCTTCATTCTTTGCCTGGTGTATTACAGCAGTCATTACCTAACTGGATTGCCTGCCTCTAGTTTTGCCAACTTTGGTCCCAGTTTAGAAGATGGAATTATTGTAAAGGCAGATTTGACATAGTCACTGATCTGTTTAAAACCCTTTAGTGACTCCTACTGCAGGTGTTCTTAATTAGTGGTTTGTGAGTGGTGTGTGAATCTTTTGAAATTTCTTTCAAGATGGAGTATATGTGCATTTTTATGGGGAGAAAGTCGTTAGCTTTTATTAGATTACTCCTTTGCTGGTTAAAATCAGAATTATTATAAAATCTCCCATAACCAGGCACCTCCCTACCTCTTCATAGTTTTTGGGCCCTTCCTTGAACTTAGTTATACTATTGAACTGCTTGCAGTTGTCATAAGAGCATGTTCTTGGGCCCTTGTGCCTTTACTCACTCATTTCCCTCTTATCTGAAATGTTCTTCCCACCTTTTGTGTCATCAGCTCCTAGTCATCCTTTGTGATTCATTTTGGCTGAGTTGCCTCTCTCTATATTGCCATACCTCTGTAGTCCCTATAATATTAAAATCATCTGGCTTTCTCCTTTAAGCAGTAAGTTTCTTGAAGAAAGAGCCCATATGAAAATAGCCAGAGGACCTAGAATAGTGCTGGATTCTCAAGCAGAGTTTGAACTATACTGAAGGAGACATTTGGAAGTCATCAGATATTGCTAAAGCCTTGAAAGATGAAACTGTCCAAAGAGAAGTTTAAAAGAGAAAGTGTCTAATGGCTAGTCTCTGGGGATTATAAACATTTCTAAATTAGGAGGGGAAGTCTCTGAAGAAGAGCCAGAGAGAAAGGAGGAAATCAGGAAATAGTGTCCTGAAAGCCCACAGAAAATAGTTTCCAAAAGGTCTACATCTCTCAGCAAGGTTAAGTGAAATAAGGAGTGAAAAGTAGTGATTTGATGAGAACGGTTTCTACATTACTAGATACAGAAGCTAGGTTACAGGCGCAGTAAGCCTTGACCTCTTCGTTTCCCACACACTGTTTGCTATTCTTGTTTTCTAATGATACATCTGGACTATTCCTGTTACTCTCTCAGCATAAAAATCCCTGCTTTTTTGAGGCTCTGCCTTCTGGCTATGTCATCTTCTGTCTTTATTGTCTAGTGATATCCCAGTCACTTCTCAGTCTTTGCAATACTCATACTCTTCCACTCTGCTCTGGATCCCCTGCAGTCTTTGTTTATATTGTTAACATCCAACTCCCTAACATCTCAATGCTGCAACCATTTTATTTTCAGTAACCTTCACCTCTGCTTCGCTGCTCCTTCCTATGGGCATGCCAGTCTGAACTGTCTTACCCCTGTAACCTTTAATTAAAACACCCATGTCAGGTTGCAGTCTTACTTTCTTATTTTCTTTATCTCATCCCATTTGTTCTTCCTTTTCTTACAGAGATGTTCCATGGCCCCTCTACTATCTTCCAGCCTCAACCCTCTGGTTTTTCTACTTGCTAATGTACTGGTCAGACCTAGGAGGTTGAATAGATAATATTCCATAGGTTGCTTTTTCACTCTGTTGATTGTTTCTTTTGCTGTGCAGAAGTTTTTAAGTTTTATGTAGTCCCATTTGTCTATTTTTGCTTCTGTTGCCTGTGCTTTTGGTGTCATATCAAAAGAATTCATTGCCAAATCCAATGTCATGAAGCTATCCCCCTGTGTTTTCTTCTAGGAGTTTTATAGTTTCAGGTCTTACTTTTAGGTCTTTAGTCCATTTTGAGTTCACTTTTGTATGTAGTGTTAGGTAAGGGTCCAGCTTCATTCTTTTGCATGTGGATATCCAGTTTTTCCGACACCATTTGTTGAAGAGACTGTCCTTTTCCCATTGTGTAGACTTGGCACCTTTGTCGAAGATCATTTGACCGTGTATGTAAGGGTTTATTTCTGGGTTCTCTGTTATGTTCCATTGGTCTATATGTCTTGTCTTTATGCCAATACTGTACTGTTTTGATTACTGTAGCTTTGTAAAATGTTTTGAAATCAGGAAGTGTGAGACCCCTGGCTTTGTTTTTCTTTCTCAGGATTGTTTTTTACTGTTTGGGGTCCTTTGAGATTGCCTATGAATTTTAGGATTTTTTTCTATTTCTGAAAAAATGCCATTGGGATTTCGATAGGGATTGAATTGAATCTGTAGATTACTTTGGGTAGTATGGATGTTTTAAAAATATTAACTAAGGATGTCTTTCCATTTGTTTGTGTCTTCTTTAGTTACTTTCAGCAATATTTTGTGATTTTCAGCATACAAGTCTTTCGCCTCCTTGGTTACATTTATTCATAAGTGTTTTGTTCTTTTTGATGTTATTGCAAATGGGATTATTTTCTTCATTTTCTTGTCAAATTGTTTTATTGTTAGTTTATAGAAAACTGGTGTTGATTTTTGTATCCTGCAACATTACTGAATTCATTTATTAGTTTTAACAGTTTTTTTTGTGGGGTCTTTAGGGTTTTCTGTGTATAAGATCACGTTATCTGTGAACAGAGATAATTTTGTTTCTTCCTTTCCTATTTGAATGCCTTTATTTATTTTTCTTGCCTGATTGCTCTGGCTAGGATTTCTAGTATTGAAAATAAGTGGTGAAGAATGGGCATCCTTGCCTTGTTCCTGATCTTAGAGGGTAAGCTTTCAGTTTTACACCATTGGGTATAATCTTAACTGTGGGCTTTTCATATATGGCTTTTATTATGTTGAGGTAATTTCCTTCTGTGTCTAGTTTGTTGTGTTTTTATTATGAAAGGGTGTTGATCTTTGTCAGATGCTTTTTCTGCATCAGTTGAAATGATCATGTTATTTTTGTTCTTCATTTTGGTGTATTTGGTGTATTACATTGATTTTTTTCATATGGTGAAGCATCCTTACATTTCAAGAATAAATCCCATTTGGTGATGATGTAGAATCACTTTTCTGTGTTGTTGAATTTTACTTGCTAGTATTTTATTAAGGATTTTTGCATCTATATTCATCAGGAATATTGGTCTATATTTTTCTTTTCTTGTATCTTTGTCTCATTTCAGTATCAAGGTAATGCTGGCCTCATAAGATGAGTTTGGAAGTGTTCCCTTCTCTTCAGTTTTTCAGAAGAGTTTGAGAAGAATTGATGTTAATTCTTCTTTAAATCTTTGGTAGAATTCTTCATTGAAGCTATCTGGTCCTTTATCTGGACTTAACTGGTCTTCCTCGGCTTTTCTTTGTTGGGAATTTTTTTATTACTGATTCAGGCTCCTTAATAAGTCATAGGTTACTTCAGATTTTTTATTTCTTCATGATTCAGTCTTGTTAGATGTATGTTTCTAGAAGTATATTCATTCTTCTGGCTTACCCAATTTGTTGCCCTGTAATTGTTGATAGTAGTCTCTTATGATCCTTGTTATTTTTGTGACATCAGTTATAATGTGTCCTTTTCATTTCTGATTTTTGTTATTTGAATCTTTTCTCTTTTTTTCTTAGTCTAGCTAATGGTTTGTTGATTTTCTTGATGTTCTCCAAAAACCAACTCTTAGTATCTTTTTTTCCTATTTTTCTATTCTCTATTTTATTTATTTCTGCTGTAATCTTTATTGTTTCTTTACTTCTGCTACCTTTGAGTTAGTTTCTTTTGTAGTTCCTTGAGGTCTAATGTTAGGCTGTTGATTTGAGGTCTTTCTTTTTTCTTAATATAGGCATTTACCACTATAAACTTCCCTCTAAGTTCTATTTTTGCTGCATCCCATACATTTTGGTATATTATGTTTCACTGTCATTTGTCTCAAGATATTTTCTGATTTCTCTTCTGATTTCTTCTTTGACCCGTTGCTTGTTCAGGACTATGTTGTTTGATTTCCATGTATTTGTAGATATTCAAGTTTTCCTTTTGCTTTTGATTTCTAGCTTCATTCCATTGTGGTTGGAAAAGATAACTTGGTATGATTTCAGTCTTCTTAACAGACTTGGTTTGTGGTGTAACGTGTGGTCTCTCCTGGAAAATGTCCCATGTGCAATTGAGAAAGTATGTATTCTGCTGTTGTTGGGTGGAGTATCATGTATGTGCCTGTAGGTCCATTTGGTCTAGGATGTTGTTCAAAGACTCTATTTCCTAATTGATTTTCTGTTTGGTTAAATCTATCCATTATTGAAAGTGAAATATTGAAATGTCCTACTGTTATTGTGTCACTATCTATTTCTCCCTTCAATTCCATCAGTGTTTGCTAAATATATTGGGGTGCTCTGCTGTTAGGTGCATATATATTTAATGATGGTAATATCTTTCTAGTGAATTGACCCTTTTATTATTATATAATGTGTCCTTTGTTTCTTATGACAGTTTTTGACTTAAATGTCTCTTTTTTCTGTTATGTATTTGGCCACCCTGCTCTCTTTTGGTTATCATTTACATAGGGTGTTTTTTTCCATTCCTTCACTTTCATCCTGTGTATGTCCTCATAGCTAAAGTGAGTTTCTTATAGGTAGCATATAGTTGAGTCTTTTTTTGGTATCCATTCAGATACTCTGTGTCTTGTGATTGGGGAGTTTAATCCATTTACATTTAAATTACTGATAGGGAAGAACTTAATATCTATTTTGTTAATTGTTTTTTCTATGTCTTGTAGTTATTTTTCCCCCCTCTCTTTGTGATGTCTTCCTTTGTGTTTTGTTGATTTTTTTGTAGTGACATACTTTGATTCCTTTCTCACTTTCTTTTGTGTGTCTTCTGTAGGTATTTTCTTTGTGGTTGCCATGAGGATTACATAAAACATCTTATACTTGTAATGATCTATTTTAAACTGGTAACAATTTCAATTGGATGCAAACTCTACTCCTTTACATCTCTTCCCCCCTTATGTTACTGATGACACAAATTACATCTTTTTATATTTTGTATCCATTAAGATATAGTTTTTTTAAAAGTTTTTCTTTTAAATCAATACTTGAATTAAAACTGATTTACTCTCCACAGTTACAGTATTACAGGATTCTGTGTTTATCTATATGTTTACCTTTACCAGAGAGCTTTATATTTTTATATGCTTTTCTGTTGTTTACTATCCTTTTGTTTCAAGTTGAAGGATTCCTGTTTGCATTTTTTGTAAGGCAGGCCTAGTGATGAACCATCTCAGCTTTTGTTTATCCTATGAGGGCTTTATTTCTCCTTTTTTTTTTTTTTTCTTGCTGAGGAAGATTCGGCCTAAGCTAACATCCACTGCCAGTCCCCCTGTTTTTTTTTTGCTTGAGGAAGGGTAGCCCTGAGCTAACATCTGTGCCAGTCTTCCTCTATTTTGTATGTGGAACACTGCCACAGCATGGCTGGTGAGTAGAGTAGCTCCACACCTAGGATCTGAACTCGTGAACCCGGGCCACCAAAGCAGACTGTGAGGAACTTTAACCACTCGGCCATGGGGCTGGGCCCTCTCCTTCATTTTTGAAGGTCAGTTTTGCCAGATACAGTGTTTTTGATAGGCAGTTATTTTGTTTTTTTCAGCACTTTGAATATTATCATCTCATTCCTGTCTCGCCTATAGGATTTCTGCTGAGAAATTCACTGATAGTCTTATGGTAGCCCACTTGTATATGACTAGTCATTTTCTTTGGTTGCTGTCAAGATTCTCTGTCCTTGACTTTTGACAGTTTGATTATAATGTATCTTAGTATGGGCCTCTTTGGGTTCCTCTTAGTTGGAGTCCTTTGAGCCTCTTAAAATTAGATGTCCATTTCCTTCCTCAGATTTGGGAAGTGTTTGGCTATTATTTTTTAAAATAAGCTGTCTGCCCCATTATCTTTTCTCCTCCTGGGATACCCCTAATTCATATATTGATCAGCTTGTTGATGTCCCACAAGTCTCTTAGGCTTTCTTCACTTTTCATTTATTTTTTCTTTTTTTCCTCTGACTTGATAATTTCAAATGATTGCCTTCAAGTTCATTGATTCTTCCTTTTGCTTGATCAGGTTTGCTATTGAGTCCTTCTTGTGAATTTTTCAATTCAGTTATTGTATTCTTCACCTCTAGAATTTTTGTTTGGTTCTTTTTTACATTTTTTTGTTTTTGATAATTCTCATTTTATTCATGCATCATGATTTCATCTAGTTGTCTCTTTCTGTTCTCTTGTAGCTCATTGAGTTTCGTGAAGGCAAATATGTTGGATTTTTTTGTCAGGTCTTCATAGATCTCTTTTTTTTAAGGTCATTTTCTAGAGCTTTGTTTTGTTTCTTTGATTGGTCCATGATTCCCTGTTTTTTTATGTGCTTTGTTATTTTGTGTTGTGGATTTTGCGTTTGAAAAAACAGCCACCTCTCCCAGTCTTTATGGACTGGCTTCATGGAGGGGAAGACCTTCATCATTCAGCCCAGCTAAAGATAGTTGGTACCTCTAAAACTTTTTATGGAAGTGCATCTTTTCTGGACTTGTGCTTGTAATTTCCCAATTGAAGTGGTTTGTTGGTTTCTTTTTTCAAGAGCTTGTAGTCTTTTGCCCTCTCTTGCGTCTTCTGCAGTACTTCAGGTTCTCTCGTGCTGCAACAAGCCAGGGAACTGTCTTGTGTTTCCTGTGAGTCCCAGGCATCCAGTGGGTGCTGGTTCCATCACTGCTCTGAGTCAGGCAAGAGAGAAACTAGTCTCTTGTGCAACCGCCCTGAAAAACTAAAATGTTGGACGTAATTCTGCTCTTGTGTTTGTTCCCAAAGGTGAAGCTGCAAGTTGGGCTTTTCATCATGATTGTGAACTGTGCCATCTTGTGGGGAAGGGTTGAAGCAATTGGAATGAAACAACTTTTCTTTGCTGTTTCTGGCTTTGAGCTTGCCTGGAGTACTGCAACTTTCTAACTGGTTTCTGGAGGTCTCATAAAGGGCTTTTGGACAATACCCAAGTCAGTGTTTCTGTGGGAAAATGAGTTCTGGGGCTTCTTTTCTCTCCATCTTGCTAATGCCACTCCTGGTTAGCTTTTATGTTTGTTGAGATAAATTTAGTATTTCTACAATTCACTTGGTAGAAGGAACATGCCTACAGGTTCGTTTATCACCTGTACAAAGCTAACTTGGATGTATGTCAAAGAATCTTTAGTATAAATTCAAAGATCAGTCTTAAGGATTTTCTCACTCTAAGCCTGAAAGAGTTCTAGGTGTTTCTCAACAGTATATATAAAAGCTATTAAGTTTTCTAATAACTCCAAAGTTTTCTCAGCTCCCTAACCCCCTAAAAAAGATAATTTTAAAAGAGTGATCCAAATATCTAGAATGCAAAATAATCAGCCAACCAGATCTCTAGCACAGAATTTACAACATATTGTCTGGTCCATGGTAGACACTCGTGTATAATTAGTCAAGGGATAAATTTTCTGTCTTGATTATCTTTGATTCAGAAAAAAATATCAAAGACCATATTTCATGATTATTACAGATAGTTAATAGGTACACTACACTAATGCCAACATGTGTTTTGTGTTGCTTTCCTTTTCGGATCTTAATTGGAGGAAGGGATGGATATATTTTGTGTATTATAACCTCGCTGTAAAATGTGACACTTTTTTTTTTTTAAGGTGAATGATTTTATATAAATATTTATTAGTTCTACAATTTTACTTTGTGTTTACTCTATAACAAGCATTCTGGGCATTGAGATTTTAAAGATCAATAAAATAATACTTAGGAGTTATTGTTATATTAAACATTTCTAACAGTAAAAAATATCAATTTGTATTTATTTATATTTCATAAAACTATGTCTTATTCTGTAGTTAATGGTTTGTGGGTTAATGAGCCACAATTAATGAGTTCACAGTAGTAGATGCAGTCTTGAAATAATCTAATAATTCACTTAGTTCCATTGTAGCAGACCCAACCTTAAACCTGAGCATAGCTGTGTTACAGATGTCTTTTATCAAATATATTTCTATGAGGCTTAATACTATTTAGGATACCATTGTTCATTATTCCACAATTTTTACATTAAATGTAACTTTAGGAGGAGGGGGTGGAGTATTTGCAAAGGCAGCATCTTAGAAGGAAGGAAAAGATACTCTACTGACTTTGAGAAGCTAGTAAACCGTGGTTGTTAGCTTTATATACTGATTATGCAAGCCTTAGGCCCTTTCTGTTTTATCTCTGGCTTCTCAGTTCCTCACATATTCATTTGACTTCATCTTCAGTTAAAGTCACTCTACTTACATTCACATGTTCTTTTTGATCTTTGCCTTTTTATCTTTCTTTGTTGTTTTTACTTTATCCACCATTAGTTTTTATGTTGCATGTCACAGTTACTACTTCTTTTATCTTCTATCATTGAAGTTTTTAATTCTGATTTCAATCTGGTTTGCTCATTGTTCATTGACACATCTTCGCTTTCTGACAATTGCTGTTTTTTTGGATTCATCTTCTTCGTTCTTCTGTTCATTGTTAATTTTCCAACTGCCTATTACGAAGTTCAATTTAAGATCGTTTTCCTATATTGTTGGCAGCCATTTCAGTGGTTCTAACCTCAATGGTTTGCCGTTGGTATAGGAACATTAAACATGCATTCCTAATATTTGTCCTCATGACAGGTAGATTAAGTTCCTTTGCATAGTTATGGTCAGCTTATAGCTCTTTTTTATCATTATTATTATAGGGCTTTTTTGCTTGTTTTGTTTTTGTTAAGTACTGGACTCTTCTAAAAAACAGAGTTAAAGTCAGCAAATGTGGTACTAGTGCCATTGATGATGCTGACATTGGTTTTCCTTATTCTACCACTGATGGCTGAAACCATTTCCTCTGCCAATTGACCTGCTCTCTAAAAACGTTGCAATATGATAACAGTGTTTTCCCTCAGTGTTTTACTTTGAAAGCTTCCAAACATGTAGCAAAGTTGAAAGAATTTTATGATTGACACTGTATGCCTGCCATCTAGATTCTACCATTAATATTTACATTGTTTTATCATAAATCTGTCTTTTTTTATGCATTTTAATGTCAATTGCTGACATCAGTACACTTCCCCGTAAGGTGAAACCATTTTAAAAACATTTCTGTCAAGTTTTCTAGAGTAACTCTGGCCCTCTACATATGATTTGTCCCATAGAACATTTATTTGTAGGACTGTCTCACTAATTCAGTTACAGAAATAAAATAAGTAAATGGAAAGTATTGTCTGTTTTAAATTTTTAAATATTTTTAGATGTCTACTTTAACTTGGAGAGCTGTCTCATTAGAAGGTCTCACTTGACCTTCATTACTGACTTGATAAGAAAAGCATACTTTTATAGAAAATCAATATATTATAAAGAACTTTGTTTCTTAAATAGTAAGAAAAGTCAGTGAGATGTGAGGAAATTATAGAAAGTAAGCCATAGCTCCTTTTCTGGTAGTTTTGATTATGAATGGCAGATAAAGTGTCACTAAAGGGACCCAGTCAGGGAAAGGCCTCTCTTCATTTCTTTGCTTTTTTAATCTCTTTTTCTTATTCTTTTCATCTTCTCTCTTCCTCCTCCCTTGTCTCCCCCTCTCTCCTTTTCTTCTTTTCTTTAATCATACTTGGGGAAAGGTATACATTTTACTGCATTGATTTGCTGAGGGGAAAGAAAGTGAGGAGGCCATGTGGTTAGATGGAAATGCCGCTGGAGGGCAGAGAGCACAGATTTTAAATTAAGAGTTGGGAAATATTTTCTGTAAAGGGCCGTGCCAGGTGGTATTTATTTTAGGCTTTGCAGGCCATACAGTCTCTGTTAAAACTACCAGCTCTGCCATTGTAGTGCTAAAATAGCCATAGACGATATATAAATGAATGAGCTTGGCTATGTTCTAATAAAGATAACTTTATGGGCACTGAAACTTTAATTTTATATAATTTTTAAATGTCACAAAATATTATTCTTTTTCTGACTTTTTCAACCATTTAAAATTGTGAAAGCCATTCTTACTTTTGAGCTGTAAAAAGCAGGTGGTGGGATAGATTTGGCCCAGGAGCTATGATTTGGTGACTCCCAGTGTATAGAGATTAACCTTGTACATGTTACTTTCCAAAATGTCATTATTAGTGTGCACATTCTCCACTTAGAGGCCTTTTATATGCTGTAAATTCGATGGGGATACAGAATTGTACACAGATAATTCAAGGTGTCATTGGAGTGAGGAAAGAAGAAAAATGCTTAATATTGTTGATTCCATTGATAACATGGAGGTTGTGGCATGGTCTCCTTTCAATCCTGTCTCATCAGTATAGCTGCTATTTCTAAGTCTTGGGGTAGAGAAGCAGATCAGATAGAGGGGTCTGCTCTCCCCTTACTGGTATTAAATCTGCCCTTAGTGGTATTAAAAGCCCAAGTTTGAGAGTCAAGCCTGGGTTCAAATCTCGTATTAGATGTGTGACTTGTTATAACTGTTCCAAGCATCACCAGAATGAGGGTTATTATAGCTAATTCATAGACTTGTGAGGATGGTAATAACAATTGTATCAGTAATAGTAGCAGCTAACACTTACGTGGTGCTTACTATGTGCCAGACAGTGTTCTAAGCACTTTATATATATATTAACTCATTTAATTCTCTCACAGCCATGATATTTCTCATGTATACCATCATTTTAAAGATGAAGCAACTGAGTCACAGAAAGGTTAATTAACTAAGTCATTTCAGGGTCACGTAGTTAATAAGTGGCAGAGCCAACATGTGAATTTGGGCAATCTGGCCTCAGAGTGTGAGCTCTTAACTGCCAGGGTTTACTGCCTTTTAAAGTGGGAACATCTGTAAAGTGCCTAGCACATAGTTCCTCAATAAATTATACATATATTAACTTTACAGAATGTAGTGGTACCTGTTCCTCAAGAAACTTAGTGTACTCGTGTGATACCAGATATCTTGCATAAATATGAGATTCAACTTATGATGTTTCAGAAGGTTTTTAATTTGTTTCAATTACTCATTATTTATGTCATTATTTATGGGATTTTTTTTCCATAAAAGTTTTTAGTACTACTATTGTTGAGTTATTTTGAAATGAATTACCTACTGTAAGACAATATAGTGGAAACGACTTAGACTCTGAAGCTAGAAGACCCTGGACCCCTGTTCTTGTTCTGGTTTTGCACTTTCCTTTGTGTGATCTTAGGTATGTGATTTAACTCTTTAAGTTGTGTCTCCTTTTTTGGCTGTGGACTAAAGATAATCCTTAAAGTCACGGGATTGAAATGAGATAATCTATGTCAAAGTGCCTAGCAATGTGTCTAGTCTGTTATCAGACTTTCAACAAAAGCTAGTTCCTTGCTCACCTTCTTGTTACATAGAATAATCTTAAAATTCAACCTTAAAATTTAGAACTGAAAGGAATCTTAAAGATGGGAAAAACTGAGGCTCAGAGAGTTACTTGTTCAGGATCATACAGCTACTTAGAGGCAGAAGCAGCTTAATGCAGGTCTTCTGATTTCTCAGCCTTAATCCTGTTTTTACTGTTCACTCTCCTTCATGCATTACATACAGAAGCTTTATGTATATGACTGGGGTTTTGGGGTTTTTTTGGGACAAAACCTGACATTCTTATTAATGAAAATAGCTAGAGTGTTTTGGTATTTTGATTTTTTTTTTTCTTTTTGTGAGGAAGAGTAGCCCTGAGCTAACATCCGATGCCAATCCTCCTCTTTTTTTGCTGAGGAAGATTGGCCCTGGGCTAACATCCGGGCTCATCTTCATCTACTTTATATGGGACGCCGCCACAGCATGGCTTGACAAGCGGTGCATCAGTGTGCACCCCAGATCCGAACCCGCAAACCCCGGGCCACTGAAGTGGAGCACACACTTAACTGCTACGCCACTGGGCCGGCCCCGGTGTTTTGATTTTTGATAATTAATCTTTGAAAAATCATATGGACAATTCAATAATCCTTGAGGCCATTCAAATTATGTATGTGAACATTTTCCTCATTCATATTTATTAGTTTTTAATATAAAAGTAGCACATTTATTATAGAAAAATAAATTAGAAGCTAAAAGAAGAATTTTAAAAACCCATTTCAATCACATCGTTCATAGAAAATGACTATTAATACTTTGAAATAAAAATAGCTTCATCCTACACTTACTGCTTTGTAACTATCTTTTGTCAGTTAGTGATGTATGAGGAAGACTGTTTTTGCCAAATTCAGATCTGGGTAATTTCTATTTATTCCATTGTGTGAATGGTTATCAGATCATTTAAGTAATCCCCTATTGTTGGGCATGTCAGTTTTTTCCAGATTTCATGGAAACAACGTGTTTTTGCAAAATTGTCCAATTATTTCCCACAAATCGGATCTCTAATTTGTGTGGTTTATTCTGTGATTAATTTTTATGACTTTTGATACATGTTCATAATTTTCCTCCAAAAAAGAAATACATACCTATTTATATTGTCACTACAGAAATCTACTGCAGTTTGGGAGAGGATGGCATATTAATCTCCCATTCTTTACTGAAAAATAGCAACATATGATATAAATCTTCTAAATTCTGTATTTCTCTTTCTTTATATGTTGTCACTTTAATATTTTGCATAGTGATGTATCTGGAATAATAATCTTTAATTTTCCACAGTGAGGTTGTTTATAAGTACATATAATAAAATATCTCCCAAGTCATGTTCATGCAATTTTTAAATGTGTTTTGTGGTTTTTTTCCCTTTTTTCTCTATTTGCATGCAATGAGTGGTAAATTTGCATGGAACATTTGAAAAATAGAAGTGTAGAATGAATTGAACGTGTTTGAATTATTACTTTTTGTCACTTACCTTGATAGTTTAGAGACAAAATTCTACTTTTGAGGCAAAATTGGACTTAATAGTGTGTTCCTTATCTACTGCTTATTTGCCTTGTTAGTTGTTGTTTCTTGCGATTAACAAGATATAAACTCTAATGCCATTTGTCATTTAGTCCTTCACGTTAGTAAGATAACTGTAGGAACATTTTGAGAATTAAATTAGGTAATTTTTTGTGTGTGTGAGGAAGATCAGCCCTGAGCTAACATCTGTTTCCAGTCCTCCTCTTTTTGCTGAGGAAGATTGGCCGTGGGCTAACATCCGTGCGCATCTTCCTCTAACCTATATGTAGGACACCTGCCATAACCTGGCTTGATAAGCAGTGTGCAGCTCCGCATCCAGGATCTGAACCCATGAACCCCAGGCTGCCGAAGCAGAGCGTGCAAACTTAACCACTAGACCACAGGGCCGGCCCCTGATTTTTTTTTTTTTTTTTTTTAGTTTTGATTATTTGTAGTTTTTATTCCAGTGCATCATGTGAATTTGAGACCAAAAGGGATAGCTGTGAATTACATTTCCTTGGATCCAGTAGACTACTCTGCTTAAATTGTGGTAATCTCATATCATCAGATAGTGGAAACATAGATTTTAGAGTTGAATAAACCATAGAGATGGCATAGTTCAGCTTCTTGCTTGGTGAAGTAATCCCCTTGGTGAAGTAATAATATTCCTGGTAGCTCTGCTGGAAGAACCATAATGGAACATTAATCTACATACTTTAAGTTCACAGAGTAAGAGGAATATAAGGTTTTGCCCTAAGGGAACTCAAAGTATTTGATGTTCCCATGGCATGGGATTAATGAGGAAGTTTGAGGACTTGTTTGTTTGGTTTTTTTTTGTGAGGAGGACTATCCCTGAGCTAACATCCTATGCCAATCCTGCCCTTTTTCTTGAGGAAGGTTGGCCCTGGGCTAACATCTGTGCCCATCTTCCTCTACTTGTTATATGGGACGCCGTCACAGCATGGCTTAACAAGTGGTGCGTCACTGCGTGCCTGGGATCCGAACCTGCGAACCCTGGGGTCCCCGAAGTGGAGCGCGCGCACTTAACCGCTTGCACCACCGGGTCGGCCCCTTTAATGACATGTTTTGAGTTCAAGATTGTGTGCTTTGAGCAACTTTCTTGCAGTATAACACAAGCGTTGGATATTTCGTTTATAAAGTTATTTTTAAATCCCCTATATGGTAGATAATTGGAAAAAAACCTTTTTACCAGATAGAAGTTCTGGATTAATTATAAATCAAGTATTTACAAACTGTTGAAACAAGATGGTGATAGCTGGATCAATACTTTAAATAGCTTCTCCTGGGCCGGCCCCGTGGTTTAGTGGTTAAGTGCATGCGCTCCGCTACTGGCGGCCTGGGTTCAGATCCCGGGCGCGCACCGACGCACCTCTTCTCCGGCCATGCTGAGTCCGCATCCCACATACAGCAACTAGAAGGATGTGGAATTGTGACGTGCAGCTATCTCCTGGGGGTTTGGGGGGAAAAAGGGAAAAAAAGGAGGAGGACTTGCAATAGATGTTAGCTCAGGGCTGGTCTTCCTCAGCAAAAAGAGGAGGATTAGCATGGATGTTAGCTCAGGGCTGATCTTCCTCAAATAAATAAATAAATAAATAGCTTCTCCTTTTCTTTCTTTCTTTTATTTTTTTGGTGAGGAAAATTGGCCCTGAGCAAACATTCGATGCCAATCCTCCTCTTTTTGCTGAGAAAGATTGGCCCTGGGCTAACATCCGTGCCCATCTTCCTCTACTTTATATGGGACGCCGCCGCAGATGATGGCTTGACGAGTGGTGCGTCAGGCTGCGCCTGGGATCCAAACCCGCGAACCCTTTGCCGCTGAAGTGGAGCACGCGAACTAAACAGCTGTGCCACCAGGCTGGCCCTTAATGTTAATTATTAAAGTGATAAAATATTAAAACTGAGCCATAAACCTTGTGATTTTCAGCTGTTGTGCCAAACAATTTAGGCACATATACCATCAAACAAGCTTTTTCTCTATTTTTTTAAAACCAAAGGAAAGCATATTCTATTAAAACAATGATTCTGATAAGCAGTGTTCTTTATCATAGTATCTGAGGAAATATTTATCAAATATTTCACTAGTTAAAAGTTTTGTGTAGGGGCCGGCCCGGTGGCGCAAGCGGTTGGGTGCGCGCGCTCCGCTGCGGTGGCCCGGGGTTCGCTGGTTCGGATCCCGCGCGCGCACCGACGCACTGCTTTGGCAAGCCATGCTGTGGCGGCGTCCCATATAAAGTGGAGGAGGATGGGCACAGATGTTAGCCCAGGGCCGTCTTCCTCGGCAAAAAAAGAGGAGGATTGGCGGATGTTAGCACAGGGCTGATCTCCTCACCAAAAAAAAAAAAGTTTTGTGTAATAGTGGATCTCCATTTTCTATACCTCATCTTAATATGCAAGTTTATTACTTCAGTGCTTGACTAACTTTTGCTTTGCTGATGATCTGTTAAGCTTTGTACCTGAGAGCTGTACTAATCACTGTGCTTATTGTTTGAATGTTTGATACAGGAAGCGAGCAGCTGCAAAGCATCTAATAGAACGCTACTACCACCAGTTAACTGAGGGCTGTGGAAATGAGGCCTGCACGAATGAGTTTTGTGCTTCCTGTCCAACTTTTCTTCGTATGGATAACAATGCAGCGGCTATTAAAGCCCTCGACCTTTATAAGATTAATGCAAAACTCTGTGATCCTCATCCCTCCAAGAAAGGAGCAAGCTCAGCTTACCTTGAAAACTCCAAAGGCGCCCCTAACAACTCCTGCTCTGACATAAAAATGAACAAGAAGGAAGGACACGGAGCGAGAGATGATTTTAGAGGTAAGATGCTCTATTTTTAATTGAGGATTTTTGACTGAAAATCAGATTGGAGATTTAAATAATATGTGAGGGGTTTTTTTTTGTTTGTTTTGTCTAATTTCGTGACAGGTGGACATGATAGTATAGTGAAATTTATTTTTTTATTGTGGTAAATGACAACTAATAAGTAAGTTAATGATTTAACTGCATTTTACTGTTCTTACGGTCTCTAATTAGAAGCAGATTATACTCCAAAATATCTATTGTTAGTGGGTTGATTGGAACTTTTTAACACTTTCTACCAGGGAAAATGTATTAAGTGGTAGTTAATTTCCTAAACTAGGCCTCAAAGTTTATTTAAGTTATAGAATAGCTGGATTAAATATCTGGCATGAGTTATGGAACCCCAGCACTATGAGGTGAAAGAAGCAGCAAGAGGGAGCATTGGTCTTTTCCTATTTCTGAAGGCAAGGCAAAATTTTATGATAGTTACCTGAAAAATAATTCAGTTTTTCCTTTTGGTGTCTTTCCCATATCCTGATCACCTTCTTCCCGGCATTCGGCACACTTAATGCTGCCAAGAATCATCACCCACCAATGGCAGTCTTCTCCCAAGCCTTGGTTAGTTTACCAAATGATCTTGTGTCTCAAAACTGTTAAAACTTTTTTTTTTTTAATGCTCAACTCCACGCTTTCTTTCCCTCAGTGAAGGTAATCAGTATCAGTAATAAGGTAATCGAATTTCTAAATGACTGATAGGGCTCAGCCCTACCAGAGGTAATTGTATTAAAAGAGGAAGCATTTGGTTAGGACATGTATAAGTTAGAGAATACCTCTAAAATTTTCAGTAACACCGTTTGAATCAAGTTTAAATTAATTAGTGAAATGGAATTGTGGTATAGCTTCTACTCTGTTTCCACATTAAAGCTGTTTACATAACTTTATACAACTTTATTGCTTCAAAATGTAGAGTTCTGTTACATGAATTAGCTCACACAGTGTGGATAAGTAGGTGAATGTTGTCAATATGTATAATGTAGAAGTTGTATTGACTTCATTATATACATTTCCCCGTCAAGTCTGCACCACAGAGCAGCAGTTACTAAATGTAGAACTTGCTGGCACAGTTAAATGCAGCCATCTATCCATTATAGTACAGGAGAGATGTATCCGTCTTCTTTTTGGCTATGTGCTTCATCTTAGAGGTGCTTATTGAGTGGTTATCCCCAGTTCTTGTGTGCTGTTTTTGCTCAAGTTTATGTAATTTACCAATTCCTTGTACTTTCTTCCAGTATGCTAATGGCCCCCACCTTCCCCCTTTTTTCCTGCAACATTCTGTGTTTACTGTAGTATTTTGGACTAAGAATTATAAATGTATCAACTGCACTAGTACTTTTATTTTGATTATTAATTATATTTGTTAGCTCTAGTTACAAAGTTCCATAGATATTGAATAGTCTGCCCCAAACCATTTTTGCCTGAGAATTTTTTCAAGTGTAAAATTTTTTAGATTAAGAATATTTTCAGGAACACACACATATCACAAAATACACAGGTATATATCATATATAAATGTCTCTTCATTTAACGGTTTCTCAGTAGAACACCTCTTTGTATTGACAAATAAAACTTTATCAATGTTTGTATCTCTAGTTATAATGTTTTTAAATTAATTTATATTTATGTCTGAAAAATTCAGTTCAACATTTTAAACAAAACACTATGTGGAAAAATTATTGGTACATTTTATATAGAATTAGTAGAATGTCCAAATCACTTGAAGATGTTCTGAAGAGCATGACATGTCAACAAAGGGTGTGTGGGTCTAGAATGTTGCTGTCCCTAAGATAGGCCATGTTACTGCATGCAGAGCAACTCTTTGTTAACAACTTCATGATTTGATGATTAGGAAGCAGAGTGTTTTACATCCTAGCAGGATAGTTATTTATGATAGTTATTTACTGTGTTTTGGTTAGATTTCAGGAAATTAAATAGGAGTTTTGCCTTGTCTTGTAAGAAGGTATTATAATTTTTTCCAATTAAAATAATGGGAAATGAGCTTCCAGTTAGCAATTTCATACTTTTCAGGAAGAGATTCTAATGTTAACAGAAAATGACTGTATTTCCTTACTAGACAAACCTGAGGATTAGTTCTTAAAGAATTAAGGCCCATAAAAGAAACTCTAGGGGCTGCACTGGTGGCAGCGTGGTGGTTGAGTTTGTATGCTCCGCTTCGATGGCCCATGTTTCACAGGTTCACCTCTCAGGCGTAGACCTATGCACTGCTTGTCAAGTCAAGCTGTGGCAGGTGTCCCACATGTAAAGTAGAGGAGGATGGGCATGGATGTTAGCCCAGGGCCAATCTTCCTCAGCAAAAAGAGGAGGATTGGCAACAGGCGTTAGCTCAGGGCTAATCTTCTTCACCAAAAGAAAAAAGGAGCTAGTTTTAATATATAGTATATTAAATTTAAATTTAATATTATATTACTGTATATAATGTAAATATACATTAAATTTAGTATACTTGTTTTAATATACAGTATTCAGAAGTAGGACAAGAGCTCTTTTTAAAATAGGATGCTCAGGAAACCTTTATTAAAACCTGCCTTCTTAGTGTTTTGAGTATAGAGTACAGTCATGTGCCACATAATTGACATTTCAGTTGACAACGGATCGCATATATGACGGTGGTCCCATAAGATCACTACCATATAGCCTGTGTGTGTAGTAGGCTATACCATCTAGGTTTGTGTAAGTACACTCTGTGATATTCTCACAACGATGAACTAGCCTAACGATGCATTTCTCAGAACCTGTCTCTGTTGTTAAGTGACACATGACTGTAGTGAAATAAGGAGTGAAATAAGGAAGAAACTTCTCAGAAGAATAGCAGTATTTCTGCAAGGTTGTAAGAGGTGTATTTTGGTGAATCAGGACATGATATCTTGGTTCATATTTACAATTAAAGCTGCATGTTAATATATTCCATGATTTTGAAAAGTGAATAAATCCTAATAAAAGCTATATATTATTGAAAGAATGGGGGAGGTTGTTGCTATTCATAGTTCATTGGAAAAAATAGGTAAACATAATATTTTGTTTGTTGAATCTAAGTATTAGATAACTTTTTTTTAAAGTTGTAAATCAAATGATATTGAGTGCAAAATGACTGTTTTACTTTTCACTAGAATTTATTAAAACAAAGGAAACATACATATATTATGAAAATAAATATTCTTTTTTCCTCTAATTTTCTAGATGTGACTTATCTAACAGAAGAGACAGTATATGAAATTCTTGAATTATGTAGAGAGAGAGAGGATTATTCCCCTTTAATCCGTGTTATTGGAAGAGTTTTTTCTAGTGCTGAGGCATTGGTACAGAGCTTTCGGAAAGTCAAACAACACACGAAGGAAGAACTGAAATCTCTTCAAGGAAAGGACGAAGACAAAGATGAAGATGAAAAGGAAAAAGCTGCATGTTCTGCTGCTGCTATGGAAGAAGATTCAGAAGCATCTTCCTCAAGGATAAGTGATAGCTCACAAGGAGATAACAACTTACAAAAATTAGGCCCTGATGATGTGTCTGTGGATATTGAGGCCATTAGAAGGGTCTACACCAGATTGCTCTCTAATGAAAAAATAGAAACTGCCTTTCTCAATGCACTTGTATATTTATCACCTAATGTGGAATGTGACTTGACGTATCACAATGTGTACTCCCGAGATCCTAATTATCTGAATTTATTCATTATTGTAATGGAGAATAGAAATCTCCACAGTCCTGAATATCTGGAAATGGCTTTGCCGTTATTTTGCAAAGCAATGAGTAAGCTACCCCTTGCAGCCCAAGGAAAACTGGTTAGACTGTGGTCTAAATACAGTGCAGACCAGATTCGGAGAATGATGGAAACATTTCAGCAGCTTATTACTTACAAAGTCATAAGCAATGAATTTAACAGTCGAAATCTCGTGAACGATGATGATGCTATTGTTGCTGCTTCAAAGTGCTTGAAAATGGTTTACTATGCAAATGTAGTGGGAGGGGAAGTGGACACAAATCATAATGAAGAAGATGATGAAGAGCCCATCCCTGAGTCCAGTGAATTGACACTTCAGGAGCTATTGGGAGAGGAAAGAAGAAACAAGAAAGGTCCTCGAGTGGACCCACTGGAAACTGAACTTGGTGTTAAAACTCTGGATTGTCGAAAACCACTTATCCCTTTTGAAGAGTTTATTAATGAACCACTGAATGAAGTTCTAGAGATGGATAAAGATTATACTTTTTTCAAAGTAGAAACAGAGAACAAATTCTCTTTTATGACATGTCCCTTTATATTGAATGCTGTCACAAAGAATTTGGGATTATATTATGACAATAGAATTCGCATGTACAGTGAACGAAGAATCACTGTTCTCTACAGCTTAGTTCAAGGACAGCAGTTGAATCCATATTTGAGACTCAAAGTCAGACGTGACCATATCATAGATGATGCACTTGTCCGGGTAAGTTGGGCTATTGTTTAAAAGTTAGTACTAGATCAGATACCTACTGATGGGGAGATTGTGATACAGTTCAGTGAATTCATTTTATATGTAACTCTGAAAAAAAGAAATATGGGATATAGCATAAGAACACATGGACATTTTTTATTGTAAGTATAAGTATTATACTTTTGTTGTTCCTGTCCAAGTTTATAAATGTGTTCCACAAAGTATTGGTTGTCTTGTATAATGACACTCTCTGTTTGAAAAAGAATAGATTTTCTATTCTTGACAGCTAACCCCAGTACTTTCTCCATTCAGAAGAGAAGTGGACGTTGGGAAAAGACCAGAGCACAAGAACAAGGGGAATGTGGAGATACCTAATAATAAATATGAATGTTAAGACTTAACTGGGAGAAGTGGTACAATAAAACCACACCATAAAATAATAAGTGATATCCAAAAATTCCATTATGTAAAATTTAGAATTGCATCATTATGAAGTTGATGAAGTGACCTGGGCAGGTTGGTGCATGCTGCTAGTACGAGTTCCTGCAAGGTCATTCAGAATGTCCCTGTATGGTACTTTAGCCTGATTGTGGTAGTTTCGTCCCACTTAAATATCTGTACAGACTACTCTGGGTCTTGGGGTTGGTTGGAACTTCTGGGAAAACAGCAGCCATTCCAGGACTCTTGTGACTAACGGTGCCTGTATCATCAACCCAATCCAGGGAGATTAAGCTGGGAGAATACTGGGAACACGAGTACCCTCCTTCTAACTTCCTGTTTCTCTGGATAGATTGCCTTGTGTTCATTCCTTCCCTCCAAGGAAATAAGAATTTTAGTGCTCCCATTCAAGAATGCAGGCCTGGCTAGAAGACAGAAACCAATTGCCCATCACATTGTACCAAAATTTTCATTTGTCATAGGGTACTTTATCACAGAGTTTTATTGTATTCATACTGTTAGATACCCCCTTCATTGCTAGTTCTTTTTCATCACTTCAAGTAAAATTTAATATCAACTAAAATTAAGATATGGTCAACCTTCTGTACTAATAAAGGACAAGATCTGATGACATAGACTACTAGGAAATAGTGATATTTATTTTAAAATATATTTTAGTTTTAGAATGGATTTGTCTAAATGTGAGAATTCATGAAACTAAACCAGTGGAAAAAGTTGTTTGCCATGTCAGAAATTTGCAAGTTGCAAAGGTTCTGTGCCTCTTTTCTTTGTTACTGGTTTTTAAAAATACCCAATATGTTTATACTGTTGAAGAAAGAGTCTACATTATTTAGGCAGCTCAGGCAGTTTTTCAGCAGAGACAGAAAGGGACATTAACTGCTTGGAGTGATTATCATTGCTTGCTTTCTGGTGCCCTTTTTATTTTACTTATGTAGTTTTGAACTATGTGAATAATTAATATACTTAACTGAGCATCAGGCAGCTGGCAACTTATTTTACATACTTGAACATAATGGTAAAGTATCGGATAAGGACTGAGTGCTGTTTTATGGAAAGCATGTTGAGGTCTATCTATGATTTTCCATTGTTGGAGCAGAACTACAAATCCGAAAACTTACACATTTTATGTTTGGCTCTTTGGTTTGGTATTCTCTCATCTGCTTCCAGCAAAAGCTATGACTGGCCTTTAAAAAGCAATGAAATTACTCTCTATAAAATTCAATCCGGAGTTAAGAAAAAAGAAAATCCACCTTCTTTATCTGTCTTCTGCTCAGAAATCTACCCAGGTTTATTTTCCTCTCCCTTGCCCCGTTTTTCCCCTCCTGGTAAAGCAAGGCTAAGAACCAACAAAAGTTTAGGTACTTGTATACTTACTTTACTTTTAAAATTATCATCTAGGATTTTGAGGAAACAGTTAACCATTTTGGTTTATAAAGCCTTCCTTTAAGCAGATGTTAGGGTAAAATGAACTGTGAGCTTTTTAATTATGCTAGCAAATTATTTTTTTAGTGAGTTCTGCTTAATTATATCAAAACAGAATACTATGATTTGACCTATTATAAATCAGGATTCACTAGATAATATCTGTACTTGAATATTACAGTCCACAAAAGCAGTTCACTTCAGAAATCTTGTGTGTGAGGCACTTTGCCAAGCAGTAGAGATATAAAGATGAATCATGACTACTGAGAAACTTCTTAGGGGCTCTGAATGCTTGCACTAAGCAGACTTCACTCTTAACTTTCTTCTTTTCTTTTTTTTTAAATAACAATGTGAAAATGTTAGAAAAATAAGCATCAAAATAGGTCTTGGAAGTCAAATTGATAATCTGCCTATTATTTTTGAAATATTCATAGCAGGTGATGGTTATGATAGTTATAGTATTTTAGTCATAAAAAGTAGAAGGTTTACAACAAAAAGTAGTTTAAGGTCATCCTCTGAACTCTAAAAAAATACTGATGGATTTTCAACATCTTATTCCCCAAGGATCTCCTTTGCTTTTTTTAAGCCTTATTCTTCCTTTTATATCACAGTTTCACAAATGAAACAAACCTATTGACCACTTTCATATGACCTGCTAATTTTGAACTGCAGAGTAGGGTCGAGAAGAGAAGAGGAAATGAGAAACTTGGCGGCAAGCTCAATATTAATAATTACATAATTAAGGGTATAGGATCCCAACCTTTAAGAGCTAAAAGGAGTCTTGGAATTCATCAACTCATTAGTTTATAAATGAGGCCCAGAAAATAGTGAGTACGTATATGATACTCTTGAATATGTTTTCTATTGGGTCTTAACAGTTATTCATTGTAAGACTGACTAGCTTAGAGGGAGAGGGGGGTTAGTAACTTCAATTAATAATTGTAGTTTTTTTTTAAAGGAAAATATGTGTATTACTTTCATTTACCATGTAATTCAAACCAGACTAGCAAATTGTTTCCTAACTTGTGTTTTTAGAGGAACTGTCTTTGATAACAACAGAAGAATTAATGTTTACAGTATTTTATCGAACCTAAGATGCCGTTGATTGTAGAACACGCTATTATTTTGTTACTACTGAAAAAGAAAAAATGCTGCCATTTAGTTGTCAGATGCTATCTGAAATCAGGATTTTCTGAAATCCTGATTTCAGAAATGTTGAAATGTGAAAACTAAAAAGTGAATTTTAGAATCAATGAAATATAAAATATAAGTTGTCTTTCCACAAATAGGTATCTTAGAATTGTTTAAGAACTAACCCCACATCATTAAGTTACCGGAATATTTCCCCCTAGGACTTATTTTCACTTTTTTTTGTTGTCGTTCCTTAGGAAATAGTACAGTGATAAACATGAACTCAGAACTCAGCTTCTGTTTGAATGAAAACAGTCCTAACGTGATGGAGTTTTTACAGTATTTTACTAATAACATTTATCTATTGGTATGATCTTTTAAAAATAGATAATTTGTCATTTTTCTTAGACAAAGTATTCTCAAGGGAAGAGGGTATAAAAAATTTTTTTTTAATTACTTTTCATGTTAGGAGATTGGAGTATGAGTAGCATGGAAGAAGACAGTATTGCCATCTATTAAGTGCCCCAGCTGCCTTCACATCTTGAATGGGAAATTTGTTTTTTTTAAAAAAACCCAAAAAAACAAAATTCTAGAGATTCAGATTAGGAGCTCTGATATGGAGCCTAGGAATCTATATTTCTGGTGATACCCCCAGATATTCTGACAAAGCCAGGCTGCAAACCAGTATTTGGGAAGATGGCTCTTGGTACAGTTTGTGTATACATGTGTATTGAGGCTGTTTTTATATACAAGTACATATTTAGGAAACTTGCAGGCTTTAAGAGGATGATGAGGATAGCAGGCTTAGAATAGGGGTTGATGGTGGTGTGAGACTTGGTTCAGATGAGTCAGGGAGCCCCAGAATTTTGAGTAGAAATGTAAAGACCAAAATGAATGGCTGAGATGAGAATTGGATAGGAATGTCCAAAAATATGAATTAGAGCAGATAAAGGTGTTAGGCACAAATGAAAAGCCCTGCTATATCGAGAAGTTCTGCTTAATCCTCTCAAAATCACTCACCCGTTTTTGGGGGGCTCTGACAGCGCTGTCTAACCCAGGCTCCAGTATTTTCATTGGCAAACACCCTTAGTTATTATTGAAACATCACTTGCTGCTTTTATTTATCAATTGACCTATAGTGCTTTAGGAATAAGATTATTCTATGCTGTTCTGGGTATGGTTAATTGTATCTTATTCATTCACTATATTGTGCTTAATGCAATGACCATTATGATTTATTCTAATTGAAATTAAGAACTTCATGCTTGATTTATGTTCTCAAAGTAGAGTCAGAGAATGAAGTAGATCTGCATAGCTTTCAGCACCATATACTAATTTAAAACAATGAAACTTGCTAAACTCCTTAGTATTATGTGTGAGAAAAACGAAACTCAGCGAGAATTAATGGCAGAATTGGAAGTAGAACTCAGGGTTCCTGATCTCACAGGCAGATGTGATTGTGTGATGTGGCTCTTACCCCAACAGCTAAGCTTTATTTTTAAGGTATAAAAAACATTCCTTCATCTGTTTATAGAGAAATGAAAAAATGAAATGTATCTGAATAATCTAAAAATCCCATTCTGGTCAATAGTTTAAATGTACTCACTAGCAAAGTGTTTAACCATAGAGTCTAATAAGTTAACTGAAATAGTTTAAGCCAGCCATTCTTAGGGATCTTAGGCATGCTTAAGTATTAGGTCTGTTTTATCTGAATAGTACTATATCAACTTAAATATTCATACCATTAAGGAATTTTTTTCAACTATGGATAAGGATGGATTTGACATGAGTAATAGTCTGGAATACTATAAAATTTTAAAGGATGGGATTTTCTTTTTGACTCTTGTTAAATCTGGCAAGTATGATATTTTTTATTGAGATGTCATCCTACCTAGGTATTCTGGGAATACTTTGATATCAGGTCAATTTTTTAAAAATGATCTCTCTAGGATTTCATCATCATGGCCAGTTAAAAGTTCAGAAATTGAAAATCGTTTTATCCAACAATTGATGAAATCAAGAGTCTTAGAAGAGGAAGTCATATAAGGAAGAGGTAGATGTCATTACATCCCATCTATTTTTGTTTATTTTTTTCCCCAGTAATCTGTCTTTTGCCAGTCTCCGTATTAAATTAATACAAAATACACCCTACTTTAAGAAAACACATATAAAACTCTAGGTCTGTATACTAAATGAATTCAATTCAAGGATGCATACAAATTCTCCTTTTCAGAATATTCACTGACATTGCCAGTTCTTCCAATTTCCAAACATCCTACTGCATTCAAGACAGCTTTTGATTTTAAAAATTCAGTTTTAAATGGTAAATTATATAAAGGGATATACCTTTACAATTTAATTCTTAAATCATTCTCTAATTGAACACTGGGTTGGAAGTGTTTTTTTTAAAAAAAATAAAAATAAATGCAGCCTGTTAATAATGGCCTTCATCAAAATGATTATTGCTAAATTTTGCTATATGTTTGTTACCACAATTTAAAGTAAATTTTTTAAAAATGTAGGCCATCCATGTATATGTAAATGATACAGTATTTTACAGAACGACATATGTATCTGAGAATGATAATATAAAATAATGGCAAATTTTCATTGGCAGGATTCAGTTGCCACCTATTCAAATTATTCTTTTTGCATATTTACATTTGAATGCACTCTGATTCTGAAAGTAATATATATATATAGTAAAAAAAACATGAAAAATACAGAAAAGCATAAAGAAGAAAATAAAAATCACTCATAATTTTAAAAAAGATTGTTGCTAGTCATTGAGGAAAGGCAATAAAGCATAGTAGTTAAGAGCATGCTGCCTGGATTAGAATTTCTGTTCTACCATTTACTAACTTTGACTTGAGCAAGTTATTGAACTTGTTATTACTTCCGAGTCTCCATCTGTAAATTGAGGTTAGTAATACTACCAACCTCATATGGTTGTTGTGAAAATTAAATAAGTTGATATATTTAAAGTGCTTAGAATAGTGCCCTGGCACATAAGTGCTATATGTTATTGTTGTATTGTTATTACTCGAATATTTTTGTTCTATAATATCTGGGTTGTTAGGTTTTCAGACAAGCCTGAAAAAAATTTTAGAACCAATAAAATAAAAGTAACAATAACAAGAGCTAGTATTTATAAGGAATTTGTTGTATGGGGAGTTCATCTAAATGCTTCACATATATTATTTATTAATACGTTATTCTCATTTTACAGATGAAACTAAAGCAAAGAGAAGGGAAGTTACATGTTTCCAGTTATCATAATAGAACATATTGCACTAAATTCTTTTGACACTCAAGTTGGGGAGGGGAGAGTGGAGATTGTTGGGAATGGACAGATAATATTTTATTAAGAATGAAGGTAAATTTGCTTCCTTTTGCCATATGAAATGTCTCAAGTGGAACTAAGACTAGAACATAGGGCCTCTGAATCCTGTAGAAATTCTACACCAGATCCTTTAAAAGGTGTCAGTCACATTTATATAGAGTCAGCTCTCATTTATGAATGTTAATGAGGAAGAGCTATAGGAAGCATACTCGAAATATCAGATAGTCATTTTTTCTCATCTTGGAATACATTATACATGATAGAAGCAGGTTTGTCTTTGTGTTGTAAAGGCATATATAAAGAATAACAACATTCCTTTAACACCTAGGCAAGTGGGAACCGAGAGAAGGAAACTAGGAATGGGTTCCATGGCAATATGGGATGTTGGCATGATGGGAAAACCACCTTTGAGCTTAGCATGTTACTTTTAATTTAGTCCTCAGAATTTTTTATATTCTGTGGCTTGAAACAGATTTCCAAGTGGAACTATTTTTGTCTCCCAAGTTTATTTTCAATATTAGGACAAGGCTAGAAAGTCAAATTGTGAATCTTTTGTTCAAAGAGGAAAGTTGTGTTAAAAGGTAACGACATGGTGTGTTATCGTGTTATCTTAATAATATTACCCACTCTAGAACTCTTTCTCATATAGTCTTTTTTTTTTTTGGTGAGGAAGGTTAGCTCTGAGCTAACATCTAATGCCCATCCTCCTTTTTTTTGCTGAGGAAGATTGGCCCTCCATGGCTAACATCCATGCCCATCTTCCTCTGCTTTATATGGGACGCCGCCACAGCATGGCTTGACAAACGGTGCATGGGTGCATGCCCCGGATCCAAACCCGTGAACCCCAGGCCACCAAATCGGAGCGGGCACACTTAACCGCTGAGCCACCAGGCTGGCCCCTCATATATTCTTATTAAGCCTTCACCTTGCAGTATGAAGAGTACTACCCTTTTTTTTCCTTTGCAGATCAGTCAACTGAGGCTTAACTGAGTCACTTGCAAAGTTTAGAGGTTAAAAGTTATGTGACAGTTGGTACTAGTACAGAGTATTCTGACTTAATCTTTCCACAACAACACTCTGTTTCAAAAGTAAATTATCATAACATAACTGGCATGAAAATGATTTTGTAAATGTTATAGACCACTGTTGTACAGGTCAAACATTCTTTAAAGCTCAAGATTCTAAATTCACAGAATCATAGAATCCACATGTTGAAGATATCCAGAAACTCATTTTGGCCTTTGTTCTTAAAACGTTCTTGACTGCAACCCCTAGTAAGAGATACTTTACATAGCATCCCAGTACATGCATGTATATCTGTCTGTACATATAATTGAAACAGAAGTTTTACAAAACAATAGATGCCGTTACTATGTGGAATACATTCTAATTTTTTCCTGCACTGTTGGTTGCAAACCACTAATGAATTGGACTCCCCACTAATGAGTTGCATTTGGCAGTTTGAAAAACATTCGTCTAGGGTAACTGACCAGATTTATAAATTTATGAGACTTTCTTTTTATAGATACACTTAGAATTTCGAAACTAGTGCTGTTACTTAAAGTATTCGCTTTAGGACTGTAGTATGCTTATTGCAATGATGTTTCTGTTGCTCAAAACCATTTTTAAAATTCTAGTTGGAATAGTTGCAATAACCTAAACACTCTTAAATATTGTGTTTTGGCAAATTTTTTATTTTTTTAACAGCCAGAAGGCACTTAAGTGAATTTAGCAAATAAGACAGATAATCAATTAGGCATGCGGTTAGTAAGTTTCAGATACATAAAACAACAAACAAATTGCAGTATAATTATTTCACATTAGAATCTAATGTTGATTTGATGATTAATCTCATAATGACTGAGATTAATCACTGTATATTCATTATTCTATAGATACAAAAAGTATTTGGTAAAGATTTATAGTTGAAATGCTAGATACTAGAGTTTCATAACTGTTAGTAAGAAGTTAAAGCTAAAGATATGAGCAAGTGTATGTCTCATCTGCTTTCAAAAAAAAGTGGATATGTGTTCTAATCAATTAAAAAGTGACGGTTTATACTAAGTGATATTATAAGACCATAAACTGCTTCCCTGTTTATCCAATGTATTTTTCTTTTTCTTTCTTTTTTTGTGAGGAAGATCAGCCCTGAGCTAACATCCGTTGCCAATCCTCCTCGTTTTGCTGGGGAAGATTGGCCCTGGGCTAACATTTGTGCCCATCTTCCTCCACTTTATATGGGATACCGCCACAGCATGGCTTGACAAGTGGTGCGTCGGTGCATGCCTGGGATCCAAACCTGCGAACCCCGGGGTGCCGAAGCAGAGTGCGCGCACTTAACCGCTTGCACCATCTGGCCGGCCCCCCAATGTATTTTTCTTAATTGAAATTATTTTATTTATGGCTTAATTGATATTAAGGCTTAATTCTTGAATTTCTATTCTAATAAACGTAAAGAACTACTAGCGAACAGTTTTGAAGTCACACTTCCATACTCCATTGTTTTTGCTGAAATGATTTAGTTTGAGTAGTCACTTAGGCATTTTGCTGTCTTGACTTCTTTCCATGTCCTAACCTTACAGCCCAGGTTTGTTATACACAAGTAACAGAAAATCTAATTCTGATTGTCTACTATGTATTAATTTCATAACAAATCAGTACTGAGAAAGTAACCCTTTTACAATTCTATTTCTTTTCTGTCCCTTTTTTGCATGAGACTGGATCTTTGCCTGCATTGGCCTTTTACCAGTTTGTTTCCTGTTTCCATTTAAAAAAAAAAATCAGTATCTTTTATTTACTCCCTAGCCCTACTCCTTGTTTTTATTTTGCTTCTCCTTATTTTTATTTTGCTTTCATCCTAATACTAGCAGTCATTTTCTTTTCACTTTATCTTTTCACTCACTAGCTAGAGATGATCGCTATGGAAAATCCTGCAGACTTGAAGAAACAGTTGTATGTGGAATTTGAAGGAGAACAAGGAGTTGATGAGGGAGGTGTTTCCAAAGAATTTTTTCAGCTGGTTGTGGAGGAAATCTTCAATCCAGATATTGGTAAATATTTTAGTGATATGATCATGGTGTCATATCTTTTTGAATTAAGAATTTGTTTACCTAGGTTTGTAAATATTCTCAGTTATGAAAAGCAACAGAAGAAGCTTTTGGTGTGGATTATCTAGAATCACAGATAATGACTTAATTTGTCGGTTTGGGGGGCTCATTTGTATCAGTCATTTATTCAAGTTCTTATTTAGATCACTTAGCCAAATATTCTAATATAGGAAATTATCTCTTAGGTAAATGAAATTGAAAACACTTTAAAATGGTACGTTGGAACTATTGAAGGACTACTTTGCTCTTTTTAGTGTAAAACATCAAGTAGCGTTTCTGAAACGAGTTTCACAGAACAATGGTCTGAAGAACATTGAGAATGTCTCAAAAGTGTGTCATACTCAAAGTTTGGAAACACTCGCTGATATCAAATTAATTAGGTTTATTTGCTACAGGATTTCTTGGGGCTTAATATTGTAATGTTTTCACAAACTTTTTGAACTTCAGAACCCTTTTTCCACCCTGCGTCTAATAATATTTGCCTCCCAGAAGGGTTTTCATTGAACACAGTTTGGGAAAGACTGATCTGCGTATGGCAGTCTGAAAGTGAAGGATTTGAGTTTTACTGATAGACAAAGTGATAGACACAGTAGGCAAAGTAGAACACAGAAAATACTATAGCTTCTTGGATAGTGTACTAACTGGCTAATTCTGAACTGATTCAGTTTCTGCAATATAACTACTTGGTTACCAAGTTTGCTTACTTTTAAAACTGAATGCATAACAATTAGAGGAAAAAGTTTCCACTAAAGGTACCATCAGAATTGTGAAGAAAGCAGCATAGAGTATTGCAGATCATTTCCCTTAAGCGTGAAAATTGAGCTGTTACAGCCTGTTGATGCTCAGTATGTATGTTGAATTGATTTTTCTGTTACTATTTTTCGTCAGTCATATATGTACATACATATGTAAATGGAAGTAGACATTTTGAGTTCATGACTTAAATACAGTTAGGGTAAAACTATATCTGTATTCTAGCTAATGTTTACTAATAATCAGAAGGCTGTGTCATTTGTTCAAGTAAACCAAGACACAGAAAACCATGCTCTTTTTGAGATAGAAATTAATTTATAAGCTACATAAGTTTGGTAAACCTTGTCTCTAGGTTCTGATCTATCTAGAAATGTTAAACATTAGCCATAAAGTATACTTACATTGTATGCAGAAATACTTTTAAGAAAGAACATGTATTAAACAGTTCCACTTGATAGTAAGGTAATTGAAATAATGGCAGTAGAAATATCAAATGGGAATATTTTAGAAGAGCCACTGGTGCTTTCCTTCCAGGGACCTGAGAAAAATGTGCCCAAAATGGAATCTCCTTGGACTTCAAAATTATTATCTTTCATGCACAGAGATGAGCATAGTGACCTGTGTGATTTATTGTCTGATTAATTTGTAGTTTATTGCTCTTGAGACCAAGGACATAGATTTGTGAGCTCTCATCAAATTTTTTGATTAATTATAATTATTTTCAACTATTCTTGACCCTGTTAATACCATATTTATAACTAAATGAAGTTTCTAGCACTTCAGTGAATGTTAATGTTACAACTTAGGTCTGTAAAAAAAATTTAGATCTAAACTGTGAAATTCAGGTATGAATTGGACAATTTTCAAACTGTTATTTTATGAGCATTAAATTGCATTAGAAAAATATAGCTTACTTTATGCTCTTATGATTAAGGGGACATTTTTAAGTTCCTTTTATATTTAACTTTAAATGTGAAAACGAAGAAACATTTTTAAAGCTGTAAAAATTCTTAAAAATTAATTTATTCATGTGCTATATTTATTTTTAAAGTTTGTTCTATTGGAAATTCCCCCTTTTTTCAGACCTAATTCTTAAAATATTTTCATTCAGTTTCATAGTAGCAACTGAAAAACATTTTAATAAAAAAGAAAAAAGTTGTAAATTCAATTAAAATTATCATATAACCTTTTCCTAAGATGTTCATCTAAAGGGAAAATGATAATTCTGCCTTAGTAATGGTTATTCAGATAGGTAAAACCAAAGATTCCTATTTTAAAATGAGTGATATAAAAAAGATCTCCAAGCTTGGGTTTTGAATAGTGAAGACCATGTGAAACTGAAAGAAGACTACAAATACAAACTACTATTGTTTTACTTACTGGCTCACAATTAATGTGTATATTAAATAGCTTTGGATTTTGGACATAATTTAAGTTTATCGAGTTTATCTAAGTTTATGTACTTGGTGTCATCTGGCTTTGTTAGAAAGGTGCTAAAAAAACTTCATAGGACCATTGTGCAATTTTGAAAACAAAAACAAGCTTTTCCTTAATGAGATTCAATATTGTTTTTTAAAACAGTGCATGTGGATTAAGTATGTTTTTATAAGTGAAACATTTTCCATGTATGATAGCTTTTTTCCTTTGTTGCATTTATTTTCACCCATTCAGTGGATAAAGTGTGAATGCAAATTAACTTTTCATTTGTGTTAGTAGAAGATTAGAGAACTTGAATTCAATAAATATTTACCCTAACTTCTTGGAAAATGCCACGAAAATTATAGATTACCTTGTTTCCTTGGCTTCTGAAAATTGTATACTACCACTTGCCATAATTTGTAGCAGTTATATATTTGAACTTTGGTTTCTCAAGTGCTAATGTAATAGAGAAAAAAGTTTTTGTATATCTAATACATATAAGTTTACTTATGTAATTATGTTTATATTGTATTGTTCATCAGTCTAATAAAATTAATGTATTTTTAAAAATCATTTCTTATAGGTATGTTCACATATGATGAAGCTACAAAATTGTTTTGGTTTAATCCATCCTCTTTTGAAACTGAGGGTCAGTTCACTCTGATTGGCATAGTCCTGGGTCTGGCTATTTACAATAACTGTATTCTGGATGTACATTTTCCCATGGTTGTCTACAGGAAGCTAATGGGGAAAAAAGGAACTTTTCGTGACTTGGGAGACTCTCACCCTGTAAGTCTGTCATTTTTTTATGTGATCTTTCAGATTTCATTTAAAAGCAAAAATATAGTTTAATTTATATTAAAAAATTTAAAATTTTCATTTGGAATATTTATTAATATTTATACCTAGTAAGATAAAATTATTTTAATCTGTCTGAAGTACCCTGAACACTTAAAAACTCAACAGGGAAATTTTTTGTGTGTTGCTATCAGCAAGCAGGTTTTGTAAGATTGATTCTGTAGAAAAGTGTTTTTAAACATTTGGTTTGTTTTTTATTGAAATCATGTGAGAATGCCAGGTGAAATCAGAGCTGCCCTGGGTAAGGGGCTTGGTGGCTACAGTTAGTGTATCTGTTTCTCTCGCAAGCCCCTCCCTAACTGTGAGACACCTCTGAGGTTCTCATAGAGTACAGTGTGAAATCCGTTGCTAAGCTGGTTGTGTGGAGTTTCTCAGTAGAGAAGGGTACATCATCCATGACTAACAATCTTTCTTTCATTTCTATATTGTAAACTATTTGGGGGATAAGAGGGATACTATCTATGTTTTAATTCTTATCATCAATTTTTTTTTTCTTCCAAGAAGAGTGATACAGACTGTGGTATTTTGTAGTTCTATAGTAGCCTTAATTTTCCATTTCTGATTGTTAGGTTCTATATCAGAGTTTAAAAGATTTATTGGAGTATGAAGGGAATGTGGAAGATGATATGATGATCACTTTCCAGATATCTCAGACAGATCTTTTTGGTAATCCAATGATGTATGATCTAAAGGAAAATGGTGATAAAATTCCAATTACAAATGAAAACAGGAAGGTAATACATGTTTTTATATCGTCATTGTCTTCGTCGCTTTATTAACAAAATTTGAAAGCATATATGCTTGTAATTTTTAAAGAAGTATCTAATATAGTCAATACAGAGACCAAAGAAATCAAGTAACCAAGTTCCTGCAAATGAAATAGCCACCGTTTTCTATTGGGTTTAAGCTGATGTGAGAGCACATAGTTGGGCACTAAACCCTTTTTAGAGAAACAGGACAGGAGTAGGAGATAGTGAATGACTCAGTGTGTCTGTAATATAAAGAAGAAGCAGAGTGTTTCTCATATTAGGCTATAAAGGGTAGGGAAACAGGGATCTTATGAATAAGGTCTTTATCACCCAACAAATAGTAATTGCATTTAATGTACACAGATATATATGTGACTTAAATACACTTCTGAAAAGTATTCTTTAAGTCAGATTTGTGTTTTCTGTTGACTAGAAAAGTATGCATCTAGAAGCAACAGGGAATAACCCAGAATATAATAGGAAAATTATGATAAATAAACCTTTGAAAAACATGTTTATATTAATATAATTTTTGATAAAATATTATACTCACTAAGAATACAGAGTACATTGTCCTTTTGTGATTTGGTACAACAGCTTATGTATCAGGTAAAACACCAACATTTTTGCTGAACTGGATACAGTAGGCAGCTTCCCAAATATTCTAGAATAGAAAACATGAGACTCCCTGGTTTGCTCAAATCCAGTACATTACATTCTATTAAAAATGTTAGCTTTTATAAATAGATGTATGCATGGTTTAAATGTCTCTGTGTTTGCGCACCTAGTTGAGGGAACCTCAAAATTGTGTTGAAGCCCAGCTTTTATATTCAGTCTTGTTTAATATAATATCAAAGTGAAACATATATATTATTTGTCTATGTACATGGCCTTTTTACAGTTTAATATTGGCTGTCGCAAAGAGCTGTGAAACTGTTAAAGGTATTTTCCTTTGAATGTGTGAAGTTTGAATTTTTGAAAACATTCTTGGATGTATTTTCTTTGGGAAAATGAAAACAAAAAAGCTATGCAGCCTAGTAGCTGCATTGTTTTGTTTGTATAGCATATTATAAGAAGTTCTTGTGGTTAATGTTTTCTGCAGGAATTTGTCAATCTCTATTCTGACTACATTCTCAATAAATCAGTAGAAAAACAGTTCAAGGCTTTCCGGAGAGGTTTTCATATGGTAACCAATGAATCTCCCTTAAAGTACTTATTCAGACCAGAGGAAATTGAATTGCTTATATGTGGAAGCCGGGTAAGAAAGCAAGTGTCTGCAAAAGTATCATGTATTGATTTATTGTTTGTGATGGTGTGGTATAGAAGATGTTAAAACATTTTCTTGAATTTGCAGAATCTAGATTTCCAAGCACTAGAAGAAACTACAGAATATGATGGTGGCTATACCAGGGACTCGGTTCTGATTAGGTGAGGTGCTTAATTCTTAAAAGGAAGATTTAATTCACCAAGGGGGGGCGGTGTAGGGTGTGTGTGTGCTGTGTGCTTTATGCTTTATGGACCTTTGTCTCTAGGTACTACTTCCAAAATAAGCAAACTCACAAATTCTTAGGCTATAAAATTGGAAGTGTTTTTGTAATCCCCAGTTTTTATTGTTAATCTTGTGATTTATTTCCTGAAATGTTTTATGTAAGTCACATTTTCTTGTGCATTTGGGGTATAAATTATCTGATATTCTTAGTGATTTTGATTAGACTGTGTTTACTGCTGGTGAGAAGATGATAAAAATAGAACTACCACATCTGAATATTTCTCTTTTGAACTCTGTGTTTGTGAACTCTTACTTACCTACCCTGTATGAAGCACCTTTTCTGTGAATTGGTACATTCATTTATTTAGTCCTTATGATCACATACCAAGATACGTAGTTAGTATTTCTCTTTGTCACATGAAGAAACTGAGCCTCAGATTCTCACAGAAAGAGGTAGAGATTCCCAATGTTATCTGCTTCCAAGCAGATGCTCTTGCTACTGTACTGTCTCTTTTTTGTACTATGTATCCAATCCTGAAAGACATAAGCTTCCTCCTCTCCTGTTGAGATGGGTAAAAGGGGACAAAGATGCCTTTTTGGCATCAACTGGAGGGGTGAGGTGAGATGGCATGTAAACAGATAACTTCTAGAGATTGTCTCTGAAGATTACTGCTCTAAGACTCAAGTATGTGAACACCGGAATGAATAGCAACTGTATCTAGAAATAAATATGTTATTTTATATTATTTTATGTTACATTATTTTCTTTTGTTCTTTATCCTGGTTTGTAGGAGGTTACTAATATCTCTTCTTGTTAGTACACCCTTGTTCATTTCTAGCAGCAGTCATGAACTTACTCTTAGCAACCACTATTCTGCTACTTGCTTGAAGTTTCAAGGGTAACCCATAAAAAGGTTGAGATAACATGACGATAGGAAAACCTCACTTGTGAGTCACAAGGAGTATCATGGGCAGTATCTCTGTTAGTGATATTATTCATCACAAATAGGACTTTGTAGCATCTTAATGTTTCTTTGAGAATAGTTAAAAATATCTTATGCTGTTCTTTTGTGGAAAAATTATTTTTAAAATTATGGTCTTAATTTTATTTCTAGCTTTTATAAGAACGTAATTCCTACTTGATACATATTTTAAGATAACATGTGAATGCATGGTTTGAAGGGCAAGCTAGTACTATGTGAAATGACAGGGATATAGTAGCTTCCAACTCATTCTCACAGTTAATGATATTCTAAAAACCTTTTTAAACAAAATTCAACTTCTAAGTTTTGTCAACATAAATATGAAAGTATTAATTTGTTAAATAGAATCTACAGCTAGTAGGAAGTTGACGACTTAGAATAGTGATTACAATACCAAGAAAAAAATGGCAGTATTGGTAATTTGGTTGGTATTTATTTCATATAAAATATTCAGAATTCATTAAAATGAGTTGAATAAAAAACTTTGAAACTGTTAATACATTTCAACTGAAAATTAGCAGCGTAACATTTTGTACAATGTAAAGCACCACTGGAAATAATGATTTTAATTTTAAATATTTTAAAAAGATAATTCTACTAAAACTTTTGCCAATAATAAAATTAATGAAAATAAGTTATTGTTCCAAAAATAACCTTATATTTAAAACATGAACATTTAAAAGTATAGCATTAATAAAAACAAAGTATGAAAATGTTGAGTCACAAGCAAGTTTTTGTGTATGTTTTCCAGTTGCTGATAAAGCTCTCCCTGATTTCATTTGTTTGACTGCTAAGAGTCTTGGAGATATCTTTTCAAATGCTGCCCCCCCTACTTTTTTGGGGTGAGAGGCAGGAACTGCAGTTTTTTTTTAACTGATAGTTTCTGTTTCAAAAGCTTGATCAGATTCAGATTTGATCCATCCTTCCCTTTCACCCCCTGTTAATGTGATTAATTCCATTGAATTTTTTAATGTTATATCAGGCTGCCATTCCTAGATAAGTCCAACTTAGTTGTAGTCTGTTAGTTTATAAATATATTATTCTGTTTGTTTTGCTAACATTTTGTTAAGAATTTTTTTGTATATATTCATGAGGAATATTGACCTGTAATTTCCTTTTCTTGTATACATTTATCAGGTTTTCATGCCCTCATATAATGAGTTGATAAGAGTACCCTTCTTTATTTTCAGAAATATTTGTTTAAGATTATTTTTTTCTTAAATATTTAATTGAATTCACCAGTGAGACTATCTGGGCCTGGAGAATTCTTTTGGAAAGATTTTTGTTTGTTTATTTTTTTAAATTTTATTTTGAAATAATTATAGATTCAATGGAATTTTTTTAAGTACAGGTTGGTTGTGTGTACCCTTCATTCATTTTCCCACAGTGGTAACATCTTGCATAACTATAGCACAATATCAAAATCAGGAAATTGATGTCGGTACAACCTATAGGTCATATTCAGATTTCATCAGTTTTTCATGCATGTGTGTATAGTTCTGTGCACTTTTATCACATATATATATTTGCATAACCACTACCATAATCAAAGTACAGAACTGTTTCATCACCAGAAGGCTCCCTTGTATTATTCCCTTATAGCCATACTCACACCCCTCCAGCATAATTCCCTTGAAATTTGTCAAAGTTGTTGCATATATCAACAGTTCATTCCTTTTTATTGCTGCATGGTATTCCATGATACAGATGTACCACAGTTGGTTTAACCATTCAGCTGTTAAAAGGACACTTGAGTTGTCTTCAGTTTTTGACTATTAAGTATAAAGCTGCTATGAACATTTAGGCACAGATTTTTATGTGAACGTAGGTTTTCTTTTCTCTGGGATAAGTACCCAAGAGTGCAATCACTAGGCGTATAAGTGCTTGTTTAGTTTTTTAAGAAACTGCCAAACTACTTTCCAGAGTTGCTGTACCATTTTACATTTCCCTGGGTGATAGATGAGTGATTGTTTCTCCATATCATTGCCAGTATTTGGTGCTATCAAAATTATTGGTTTTTGTGTTTTTTTGTGAGGAAGATCAGCCCTGAGCTAACATCCATGCCAATCCTCCTCTTTTTGCTGAGGAAGACTGGCCCTGAGCTAACATCTATTGCCAGTCCTCCTCCCTTTTCTCCCCAAAGCCCCAGTAGATAGTTGTATGTCATAGTTGCACATCCTTCTAATTGCTGTATGTGGGACGCCGCCTCAGCATGGCCGGACAAGCAGTGCGTCAGTGGGCGGCTGGGATCTGAACCCGGGCTGCCAGTAGCGGAGCACACACACTTAACTGCTAAGCCACAGGGCCGGCCCCAAATTGTTAATTTTATCCATTTATCCATTCTGTTAGATATGCTGTGATATCTTATTGTGGTTTAATTTGAATTACCCTGTTGGCAATGATGTGGAGTATCTTTTCATGATTTGCCATCTGCCTATTGTTTTTGTTGAAATGTCTGCTTTTTACTGTTGAACTTTGAGTTCTCTATATATTCTAGTCCTTTGTGAGGTATGTGGTTTGCAAATATTTTCTCCCACTCTATCACTAGTCCTTTGATCTTCTTAACAGAATCTTTTGCATAGCAAGTTTTTAATTTTGATGAACTCTAATTTTTCCTTTTATGGATGATACATTTGATGTCAAATATGAAACTCTTGGCCTAGCCATAGGTCCTGAAGATTTTCTTCTATTTTTTTTTTTTCCCTAAAATTTTATAGTTTTACATTTTACTTTGGAATCTTTGGCCCATTTTGAGTTCATTTTTGTATAATATGAGAGATTTAAGTCAAAATTCACTTTTTTGCCAGTGGATATCCATTTGTTCCCATACAGTTTATTGCAAAGGCTATCCTTCCTTTGCTGTTATTTGTACCTTTGTCAAAAATCAGTTGGTAATGTTTGTGTGAATCTATTTCTGAATTCTCTCTGTCCTTACATTGATCTGTGTGCCTGTCCATCCTTCTGCCAGTACCACACGGTCTTTATTACCATAGGTATATGATAAGCATTAATGTCACATAGAGTGCTTACTCCCATTTTAAAAGAAAAATTTCTTTTCCAAATTATTTTAGCTACTCTTTGCTTTTCTATGTAGATTTTATATTCATCTTGTCTGTTTCTACAAAAAACCTTGCTGAGATTTTGATAGGAATTACACTAAGATCAAATTGAGGAGAATTGGCATTTTTACTATGTCAACCATTCTAATCTGTGAACACAGTATTGTCCCCTGTTTATTTAGATCTTTGATATCTTTCATCAGCATTTTGTAATTTTGGCATTTTGTAATTTTCGGCATACAGATCCTGTATTTGTTTTGTTTGATTTATACCTAAGTATGTGATTTCCTCTGGAGCAATTATAAATGGTATTTTATTTTTATTTTCAGTTTCCACATGTTTGTTAGTATATGGAAATGTGATTGATTTTTACATGTTGTTCTTATATCCAAAGACCTTGTTAAGCTCACTTATTTTAGAAGTTTTTTTTGTAGACTTACTGGGGTTTTCTGTGTAGGCATTCATGTTATCTGTAAATAGGGACAGTTGCATTTCTTCCTTTTAAATTTGTTGCCTTTATTTCTTTTTTCCTGTCTTTCTATGCTGGCTAGAACTTTTTTGTGTATGTGTGTGAGAAAGATTAGCCCTGAGCTAACATCTGTAGCCAATCCTCCTCTTTTTGCTGAGGAAGATTGGCCCTGGGCTAACATCCGTGCCCATCTTTCTCTACTTTATATGTGGGATGCCTGCCATAGCAAGGCTTGATAAGCGATGCATAGGTCTGCACCCAGGATCCAAAGCTGTGAACCCTGGGCTGCTGAAGCAGAGCATACAAACTTAACCACTACGCCACCGTGCTTGCCCCAGGAACTTTTAGCATTATTCCTAATCAAAGTAGTAAAAGCAAAAACCTTGCCTTGTTCTCATATTTAGCAGAAAGCATTCATTCTTTAAACATTAAGTTTGATGTTAATGTATTTAGTGCTCTACGAATTCAAGGAGATTCCCCTCTATACGTTGTTTGCTGCGAGTTTTATCATGAATAGGCGTTTGGTTTTTGTCAAATGCTTTTTCTGCATCAGTTGATAGGATCATCATTTTTCTTTATCCTGAATTTTCCAATATTGAACCAGCCTTGCATACCTGATTCAATCCCATTTGGCTTATTGTTGAATTCTACTTGGTAATTGGTTGATGATTTTTGTCTTTAAGTTCATGAGAGATATTGGTCTGTAATTAGGTCTTTTTTTGTATTGTCTTGGTCTGGTTTTAATATCAAGGTTAATCCTGGCCTCATGAAATAGTTGGGAAGTGTTGTACTTTCTGGAAGAGATTGTGTTAAAGTGGTATTTATTCTTTCTTAAATGTTTGGTAGAATTCTCCTATGAAGCCATCTGGGCCTGAAGGTTCTCTTTTTGGGGAGCTTTTAATTTTAAATTTAGTTTCTTTAATGGTTATAGGACTATTAAAATTACCTTTCATACTGGGTGAGTCGTGGTAGTTTGTGTTGTTCGAGTAGATTTATTTCATTTAAGTTGTCAAATTTATGTTTGCAGAGTTCATAATATTCCCTTTTTATCTTTTGGACATCTGTAGGTCTGAACTGATCATCCCCTTTTTTATTCCTGATAGTGGTAATTTGTGTTTTCTGTTTCCTGGTCAGTCTTGCTGAGAGGTTTATCAGAATTATTGATCATATTGAAGAGCCAGCTTTTTATTTCTCTTTCTTTTCCTGTTTTCAGTTTCATTGATTTTTGCTCTTTATTATTTCCTTCTTTGTTTTGGGCTTATTTTGCTCTTCTCGTTCTAGCTTAGTAAGGGTAGAAACACTGATTATTGATTTGAGACCCTTCCTCCTTTCTAATGAAAGCATTTAATGCTTTAAATTTTATTCTTGGCATTGCTTTAGCTGTATCCCAAATATTTTGATATGTTGTATTGTCATTTTTCTTCCTTTGTATTTTTTAAAATTTATTTTGAGGCTTCGTCTTTGACCCTTATTTACATAGAAGTATGTTGTTTAATTTCCAGGATTTTGGGATATTTTCCTGTTTTTTTCTTTCTGTTGTTGATTTCTGGTTTGATTTCTTTAAGGTCAGAGAACTTATTCTCCATGAATTGAGTACTTTTGAATCTGTATTCCGTGCTGGTGGGTAGAGTGTTCTGTAAATGTCAATGTAGATACTATGGGTTGATGCTTTTGCTGATTTTCTGACTAGTAGTTCTATCAGTTGCTCAGAGAGGAGTGTTGAATGCTCTGTAGTGGTGGATTTGTCTGTTCGTCGTTTCACCTCTATCAGTTTTTGCTTTATGTATTTTGATCTTTTGTTTGGTGCATACACTTAGAGCTCTGGTATATCTTTTTGGTGGATTGATCCTTTTATCATTATATGATGTGCCTTTTTGTCACTACTAATTTTCTTTCCTTCAAAATCTACTTATCTGATAATAATGTTAATCCTCTTTAACACTTTTTTTAAATTAAACTTTTTATTTTGAGATAATTGTAGCAGTATATAAGAGTATCTCTTTTCCTACAATTTTCCAAATTCCGAGTGTTGTTAAACTAGGATGTTTACCTATCTGCTAGATGAGAAATGGTATTTAAGTGTAGTTATAATTTATGTTTTCCTCATTATGAATGAGGGTGGCCATCTTTTCTTGAACTTAAGAGCTATTTCTATTTTTTATAGTCTTGTTCATTTTGCTGCCTAGTTATTGGTCATTTTCTTCATTTTTAGGAACTGTGTGTTAGGGAGATGCGCACTTTAACTTTGGTAAATTTGCAAATATTTTTTCCTAGTTTGTCATTTGTCTTTTGACTTTGCTTGCAGGATTTTTTGGCCAAGTGAAAGCTTTTATGTTTATATAGTTAAATATTGATCTTTTCCTTTATTCTGCTTTGGTGTGTATTTCTGTAGATTTTTCTTTTTTAAATTCATTTTCTTGCTTTTTTGTTTCTGATCTCTGTGTCCCTAGAAGAAATTATGGTCATTTTGCTGCTTCTTTGGACACCTTGTAAATTAGTCTTTATTTCCAAGTTTATTTTGTGTATTTGAGTATTTTTATGTATTCTCATTTCTATTTCAGATTTGTACATCTCTCTCTGAGTTTTGTGTTTCTGATTAATGGTGTTTGTTCCCATCTGTTGTTGGATTTTCCCTTCATGTTAGAATGTGGTTGTCACAGATTTCCCATTCTTCACAACTGAATTTCTGGTGTGTACTTTATTCTGCCAGAAAGTTTTGCTTCTCATTTATTTGCTGGACTTGTTTCATAATGTCTTTATTTGGATTTTGGAATTCTGTTTTTCTCATTTATCTTTCTGTATGTTAGATTTTTCTGGACCTGCTATTAGTAGATCTCATGGGAGAGTGGGGAGAGTTTGGGTCCAGGCTTTAGTGGTCTCTCAATAGAAGGTCTTTTGTTGCTGTGAAAGTGGCAGTTTCTTTGATAAATATGGTTATGTGGTCCAGCGCCTTCTGATTCTTCAGTTCCATCTTGTTTAATTAGGGCCTTTTTCATCAGCTGCTTCCATCCCTTTACAGCCAGAAGCTACTTTCAAGGGACACCACTGCCTCCCAACGTGCCCTCCATCTCTTCCAGGCAGGTGCCTTCCTGAGACTGCCATTTCTGGTCCCAGGTACTTTCTAAGTCCCTTCCTTTTAGCCACCTGTTGCCAGTGCCCTTACCTGCCCTTAGTAGTCCACTCTTGGGGTGCGGCTCTGCCTTCTGGGGTGAACCCTAGCCCGTGTTATTCTGCACACCCTGCTCTTCCACATAGTCCTGCTGGGCTCTGCGAGTGTCGGCTCCGTTGTTCATGCTTCATTTTTACATGTCACTTGGAGTTTGCTGCTCTATTTTCCTAGTTTAATCTAGGCATAGGTTATGGGTATTTTTATTGAATTTTCTCTCCTTATTGATAGGGATAGGTTTTAGGAGATGTGAATGGGATGTGATCCATACAGCTACTATTATGTTGAAACAAAGAGGTTTCTTTTTTTTATTTTTGGTTTCCTAAATAGTTCTTAATTCAGAATTTTAATATAGAACATAACACTTAGAGGAAGAGAAGAATTTTGTTCAGTAAATGTTTTCATTATATGAACTGATAGTAACCTCAGTATTTTAAGTTCTAATTTTTTAAAGAGAACCAAAGAAACAGCTCCTAAATAATATAGCCAGACTGGTCAAGGTGACCACTGCTGGTCTGCTACTTCCTTCAGGGTCTGTCTCCTACACTCCAGGGCACCCTTCATCTTTCTCTTCAGATGTGGCTGGTTCAGTTAGGCTTTGGAGCACTCCTGCAGTGTGAGGAGGCTTGATTACCACCCATTGTAGGGCAGCTGTTCTGCCCTGACAGAGGGCTCTAGGCTATAGCCGACTTGTTTTTTCTTCCCAGCTAGCCAAAAGGAATGACCTAAACTCTGTGATTTCTTTCCTTCCTGAGAGATGCATCTGCAAGTTCAATGCCCAATTTCCTGTTGTTGTATTTCTTTATTGTTTCTTCTAGGTGAGTGGCAGGTTTGCAGAAACTGAGGGGTGTGGTGGATGTTAGAGTGTCAGGGAAGGGAAGTAGCAAGACACTGGAGAGAGCCAAGAAGTCTAATAAAGCTGCTAACCTGTGTCAGAAATAATGGCATTGTACCAACAAAAATGCCAGCATTTTGGTAACTGAAATTGTATATACTGGACTACTAGAATATCAAAAGCTAGAATTATAATTATGGATGTGGGAAGTGTGATGTTCTCTGACAAGATTCTGGAAAGAACTTTTCAAATAAATAATTAAAATGCATTCTTTCACCAATTAAACATGTTCTTATTTTTTCTAAAATATTGAAATGTTTTAGCAGAGAATTAGTCTATATGTTAAATTTATGGGTACCTGATTATCCAAACGAGCATGCCAAGATTGTTCTTAAGGAGCTTACATTTTGTTTTTAGAGTGACTAGAACAAGCATCATTATAACATGACTTTTATCACATAGGTTTTAGGAATTGTAGGGATTAAATCATCCTCTAAAATAACTGCATATGGCAGAAATATCATAATAATCCTCCATTCTCCCTTGCATAGCACACACTATTGATAAAAGTCTTCTAGTTTATGTAAAAATTGTATACTTTTGTATTACTATTATTAGATGTGTAGGTTGTATTTTTGTTTGTTCATTGGTTTGTTTTTCTTTTCTCCTTAATCTGTGTCACCTTTTCCCCCAAAGTTAATAAGGTACGCATAGACTAAGAGAATAAGGAAAGACAGATGAATAAAACATATATACCCGAAAACATCTGGAGTTAATTTTTCAGAGTATTTCCTTTCAGTCATTTTCAATTCATGGGATTTGGGTTTTGGATTTTGTCTTTTGTTTGTTACTGAGTATGTATTGTGAATATGCCATAGTTTACATAATTATTTCCTATTGTTGGATACTTAGGTTTACTAGTTTTTGCTTTTATAAATAATGCAGTGATGAACATAAACTTATATGTTTTTAAAACTGTTTCCTTAAGATAAATTTGCATAAGTGGAATTCCTAGATCGCCAGGAATGAATCTTGAGGGTTCCTGATACTAACTTCCAAGTTGTCTTCTAATATGGTTTTAATACAAATCATAAACTTATATTAGGGCTAGTTGTAACGAATGCCAAACTAAAATCAGTATTATATTTTTTCTCATTAGAGAGTTCTGGGAAATCGTTCATTCGTTTACAGATGAGCAGAAAAGACTCTTCTTGCAGTTTACAACGGGCACAGACAGAGCACCTGTGGGTGGACTAGGAAAATTAAAGATGATTATAGCCAAAAATGGCCCAGACACAGAAAGGTAATTATTAAATTGTGACTACATAGCAAAAACCTTGCATTCCACATCACACACATGTGAACTGTCGATTAGCTTCTGAGCACTTTTACAATTTATATAGAAATCTCCAAATCACATGACACATTATTTCAGAGAATATTTTGCTAATATTGTTTGAGGAAATTTTTTAAACACTGGCCTACTTAAAAATTATTATAGGGCTTACTTGATTTGGAATTTTGCAAATTGGTCTGATTTATTCAGTTTTTGGTTCAGAATTTTTTAATTGAAAGCCATATTATGTAATCTATTTAGAGTAAGTTAAATTAAGGCTCAGGAGGTTGTCTGTTCAGCACTAGATTATGCTAGAATCCCCAATTTCATAATCTTGACTAATTTTGTTCTGTCTCTATTGTATAAATTAACATGTTTGATGAGTAGGGACCATACATGAGCAGTAGCATACAGGCATACCTCGTTTTATTGCTCTCTGCACATACTGCGTTCTTTTACAAATTGAAGGCAAGACCTTCCAGCAAAAAGATTACGACTTGCTAAAGGCTCGGATGATGGCTAGCATTTTTTAGCAATAAAGGTTTTTTTTTTTGTTTGTTTGTGAGGAAGATTGGCCCTGAGCTAACATCTGCCAATCCTCCTCTTTTTGCTGAGGAAGAGTGGCCCTGGGCTAACATCCATGCTCATCTTCCTCAACTTTATATGGGACGCTGCCACAGCCTGACTTGACAAGTGGTGCATCGGTGCGTGCCCGGGATCCAAACCGGGGAATCCCAGGCCGCCACAGCGGAGCGCATGCACTTAACCGCTTGTGCCGCCGGGCCAGCCCCAGCAATAAAGTAATTTTTAATCAAGGTATGTACATTGTTTTTTTAGACATAATGCTAGTGCACGCTTTATAGACTACAGTATAGTATAAACAACTTTTTATGCACTGGGAAACCAAAAAATTTGTGTGACTCGCATTATTGCAATGGTCACTTTATTGTGGTGGTCTGGAACCAAACCTGCAATAATCTCCGAGGTGTGCCTGTATTTATTGATTTAAATGCATAGAAACATTTCTGTTAGTATTCTACATTATTTGACATATAATGTATTAATGTAAATTTATTTATATCTGTGAAATCATTTACATAGTCATATTGCCAGGAATATTTCTAATAAGATTAAGGAGTACACACTTTGAAATCTTGAAAACCAGGATTAAATATTATTTCCACCTTAGAGTAAGGTATTTAACTTCTCAGTGACTGCAACTCTGTAATGGGGATACTGATACCCACTCTGTAGGTTTATTCTAAGAAGGTTTAGTTAAATGAACTCTAAGGGTTAAGTACCTAAAACAATATCTGGTATGTAGTAATAACTCAGTGGATGCAGTATGTTATCATCAATCATCATCATCATCATTAGCATTGAATAACTTATAACATAAAGACAAACTGATACTTGCTTGTTGCATGGCAGAAACAAAAAGTTTGACTTGCATTAATGTGTAGTCTGCATTGCAAGCTATATCATCTATATATACCATCTAAAAGTAGGATCATTTAATACTGAGCATATTTCCCATGACTTATTTTCCTATTTTTTCCCTTTCTCTCTATTTAGGTTACCTACATCTCATACTTGCTTTAATGTCCTTTTACTTCCGGAATATTCAAGCAAAGAAAAACTTAAAGAGAGATTGTTGAAGGCCATCACTTATGCCAAAGGATTTGGCATGCTGTAAAAAAACAAAAGGAAAAACAAAAAAAAGGAAAAAAGGAAAAAAAAAAAGAAAAAAAAGGAAAAGAAAATTTAAAATTTTAATAAATATAACAAGAGGGATAAAATTGGTGGTGATAGTGTCCCAGTACAAAAAGGCTGTAAGATAGTGAACCACAGTAGTCACCCATGTCTGTGCCTCCCTTCTTTATTGGGGATATGTGGGCTGGAACAGCAGATTTCAGCTACTTATATGAACAAATCCTTTATTATTATTATTATTTTTTTTGCGTGAAAGTGTTACTTATTCTTTCACTTGTATGTACAGAGAGGTTTTTCTGAATATTTATTTTAAGGGTTAAATCACTTTTGCTTGTGTTTATTACTGCTTGAGGTTGAGCCTTTTTGAGTATTTAAAAAAATATATACCAACAAAACTACTCTCCCAAGGAAAATATTGCCACCATTTGTAGACCATGTAACCTTCAAGTATGTGCTATTTTTTGTCCCTGTATCTAACTCAAATCAGGAACTGTATCTTTTTTAAAACGATTTGCTTTTGAAACTTGAAGTCTTGAAAACAGTGTGATGCAATTGCTGCTGTTCTAGTCCCCAAAGAGTTTTCTGTGCAAAATCTTGAAATCAATAAAGATGGAAGGGAGAATGTGGAATGTTTAACTGCAGCCCTCAGAACTTTCCTTTAGTAAACAGCACAACAGATTAAAAACAAAAACTCATGCCACAGTATGTCGTCTTCATGTGTCTTGCAATGAACTGTTTCAGTAGCCAATCCTCTTTCTTAGTATATGAAAGGACAGGGATTTTTTTGTTGTTGTTGTTGTTGTTGTTGTTTTAAGTTTACTGGGGAAAAGTGCATTTGGCCAAAAGAAATGGTAGTCAAGCTTGTTGCAAGAAAGTTAGGAAGTTTGTTGTTTATTATAAACACAAAGCATGTGAAAGTGCACTTAAAATAAGTTTTTTATTAATTACTTATTACCTACATTTTAAATAGACAATCCAAAGTCTTCCCTTCATGTTGCCATCATCTTGTCTAATCTGCCATTTTATCAAGGCACATGATCAGTGTTGCAACATAGTGGAAAAATGGCTACTGTGCCTTGTTTTACTTAATCATACAGTAAGCAGACCTAGAAATGAATGGAACTATTACTCTTAAGTCCTATTTACATTATATATCCCCAAGGATAAAATTTTATTTCAAAAAGTAAGTGTTAAATATTACTTTCATGTACTATGGAAAAGTACAAATAGGTTTAAATTACTGGACATTCAGAAGTAAGTAGTTTCCCCTTTCTAGTCTTCTGTGTCTGTGATATTAATTTCTTTTATTGCAATATAAAATAAAAGGATTATGTATTTTTAACTAAGGAGAGACATATTGATATATCCTTTTACTACAAGCTACAGCTAATGTGCTGAGCTTGTGCCTTGATTGTTTTAACTGACTGTGACAGATCAACCTGACTGTGACAGATCAACCTGATGATTTGTGTGAAATTGGCAGGAACAATAATACAGCTTTCAAATCATTGGAGGGGAAAAAGGATGTCTTTCAGGATTATTTTAATTCTTTTAGTAACTGAGACAGAATTGTTATGTACCATAATGCTAAATAAAACAGTGACATATTTCACCATAATTTAGTGGAAAAAGAAGACAATGCTTTCCATATTGTGATAAGGTAACATGGGTTTTTTCTGGGCCAGCCTTTAGAACACTGTTAAGGTATGTACACTACCTTGATGCAAGGGACCCTCATGCTACTACAGTCATGTTAAAGGGCCTCTCATCCATGTGCTTCTTGTTTATAATGAAAGTGAGAAGAGAAATCAAATATTCTGGGGGCATTTTATATAATAAATTCATGAAGAAATTTGTGCTTTTCAGTTCTCAAGTTTTATTATCACTACAGTATTGAAGTTCTACAGTTGTAATAACATCTGTATGAAGTTTTTGAATGGTAATTGAGTGTAGGTTATCAGACATAGAATTCACATCAAATAGACTTTTAACAAAGTTGAAAATAAATCTACCCTTAAAAATATTTTAAGAGAAAAAGTCATTGGTTGTTCAGACTAGCTGTTCTCACTTGCTTAGTAATTAATTATCCTGGGCATGTTACAACTTCTCTTATCATTGCCTCCTTTTCACTACTATTTGCTAGAATGTCACTGAACAATATTAAGGGAAAACAATAAAAATTTTGACTATAGTGGCTGCTCCCTCTACCCCAAATGTCATGTTATAAAAGTACTTTTTTGCCCGGGTACTCTCTTAACATATTTTGCTTTTCTCTGAATAAGCTCACAATCTCCAGGAAGTTCTCGCGAAAAAAAATGAACCATAAACTAAACTAATTGGCTTTCCAAATAAAATATAAGCTTTCTTTTATATTTTATTATTATAGAAAATTGGAAACATACAACATAAAAACAGAGCCTGCAGCCAAACTTTTCTGGATCCTGGCAGCTTCAGCAAATGAGTTGGATTTCCTGACCCTATATACTACTTTCCTGAGTTGTGGTTAATCGTGTGGTAAAATTCAATTACAACCTCCCTAGCTTTATTTTAGGATACATACCTATGTAGGTATATACATATCAAAAAGAAGCTTGAAAATGAGACTTTAAACATAACTTCTTACTGTTATTCATTCCTCCCTTGGCACAGAAAGGATAGATGGTTTTAACCTGGCAACATCATTCCCTATTGCCATAAAAACAACTGTGCTGGGATTCCAGGCCCCCTTTGAGGTTTTCTCAAAAATTTCATACAAACTGTCAACGGAAGGAGTGTCTTCCCAAGGCTACTTCATCTGTAGTCTTGGTCTCCTTACCTGCTTACCTAAAATATATTTTTTTGACCTTCCACCTGCCTTATGGACCATCTCTCCCCTTCCCACCCCTTCCCTGAACCACTAAAGAATTCAAAAATAGCTTCCACTTGCTCCCTTTCTTATCTTTTACCCAAATTCCTGGGGAAAGTAGAGAGAGTTAGAAGTGCAGAGTCCCAAGCCTTTTCCCTCTTCCCTGTTCAAATCCAGTGTGTTGGCATTTGTTAACAACCAATGAAAAGAGATTTTGATGCAGATTTCTCACTCTGAGAAATGCTGTTGATCTATTGCTATGCCACTGAAAATGCTCTCCTGAAGGTTACATATCCTCCTAATTGCCAGTCAGAACTCTTCAACCTTGACAACACCCTGGACTTAGTTTGGCTGATGCTCCCTTTTTGGGTTGGATGGATACTATTCTGGATCTTGGATGGATACTACTCTAATTCTGCTTCAAGTTCTTGTGTGTAGTTGCTCAGTTCTCTCTGGTCAACCTCATCCACTCCTGAAGATTCTTCTCCAACTCCATATATTCTCCTCAGACTCTATGACTAGGATATTTTTCTGGTACCTCAAAGTCAGTACAACTAAGAACAAAACCCTTCATCTTAAATCTGTACCATTTTTTGTTGCTTCTTAAAAGCATTGCTTTCAACCCAGTCAACGAAATCCCTCATCCCTCAGGTGTCACAGCTTTTTATCAATTTTTGCCCCTCAAATGTCTCCAATCACTCCTCTCATACTTCTTTTCAGGCCCTGATCCTCTGGCTCGCTGGATGCTCTTAAGTTATCATCTCTGTGACTCTAGCCTCCTCTTCTAGTTTTTTTTTTTCATTTTGCTAACATACTGTTTTGCTGATTTATCTGCCTCAAAACTTGTTCCCTTTTGAATAAATCTCCAAGCCTAGCATCCAAAGCCCTCCATAGAGTGGGGCCCTTCTACTTTTCCAATTTTGCCGTCTGTTCCAGGCACTTCTCCCTGCATCCTCACCCAGCCTCTTCACGTGTCATGCTTAATTATTTCATGTTTCTCAAATACCCTTCAAGATCAAATTTCAAAAAGTACCTCACCGACTTCATCACTGCCCAAAGTGCCTCTGTAATCGCATAGCGACCCACATGGTAGCACAGCATTGTGGGGCACATTTCTTGTTTGAACAGTGAGGACTCACTGGCATTTTTTATTTTTTCATAACCGTTACCTAGAATGTGAGCATATTCATGGAAATTTGTGTTTTTTTATCTTTGTGCCTCTCCCATGTAGCTGCACGACTTTGTTAAAGGTTTAGCCCCATCTCTCCACTAGCTTGTCAGAGTGACCACTTGATGAATGATTGAAAATGACTCAACATGCAGTAGAATGTTCAATTAAGCTTCCTATTTTTTTTTTCCCCCACTAACGATGGCCTCTGTCTCCTTGTCTCCCCCTCTCCCCAAGAAAAGTTCGTATTTTCAAATTTTTGAATAGTGGCTAAAGGACTTGCTCCTTGAGGAAGTGGCTCCCCTGGAACCACTGGTTCTGGCATTTCGAGTGGAAATGTGGAAAAGTAGATTTGTAAGAAGGGGAAGGATGAAAAGGACAAAGTCCTTGAGAGCAAGATTTTTGTGTGATTTCAGCCCTGCTCTCTGAATGTGCTCTGGCAACCGGGAGTCTCTGTGCAGCCACCATCTGGGCACACTCCTCTCCCAGTGGAGATGGGGGGGCAGGTGTCTTAACACCATCCCACTGTTGCCAACCCCTCACATCTATCGAGCAATTCTTTGCCAAATACTCTGATTTTTTTTATACCAAATAAAACACCACAATGATTGCCTGTTTTGCCAGATCCTCATAACCGTTGCTACAAATCGACCCTCAAATCAGGATTCTTAGGTTCAGCTGAACAGGACATGAATAATTATCCTAGCTACCATGCAGTCTCCAGGAAACCATAGAAAATGGGATGGGCATGTGTCTAGTAAATAGTGCACAGTGGTTGAGGGTGCAGCCTTCAGAGTCAGATGACTCTGGGTCTCATTTCTGGTCCTCCCTATCCCTCAGCTTGGATTACCGTATCCAAGCCTACCTCACTGCTGGTTGTCAGAATTCAATGAAGTTGAGATACAGATGCTAGACATGTTGCAAGACATCCTGGGAGACTGCGAGGTGGCTTGTCTCAGCATTTGCCAGTTAAATAAGAAGAGCGAGTCCATTAAGAGGTTGAGGATGTTTGAAGTGAGCATTTCTTTTGCAGGAGTTGACCATTCCTCATCCACCTCAAATGGAGGAGGGGTGCTTTCCCTCATCTTTGTTTTTTTAATTAAGATGTATAGACATATAATTTAAGATATGGTTAACATAAAATTCACCCATTTAAAATTAGTGACTTTTAGAATATTCACAAAATTGCGTAACTGTTACCATTATATAATTCCAGAGCCTTTGTATCACTACAAAAAAAAAAATCCTGTATCCGTTAGGAGTGACTATTCCTTCTCTGCTCCGCACACGCCCCAAGCCCCTGGCAACTACTAATCTACTTTCTATCGATTTGCCTATTTGAGACATCAATGGAATCATACAATATGTGGCCATTTATGTCTGGCTTTTTTTACTTAGAACAATGTTTTCACGGTCCATCCATGTTGTAGCATATATCAGTACTACATTTCTTTTTATGGCTGAATAATATTTCCTTATAGTGATATGTCATATTTTTGTTCATTCATTTGATGGATATTTGTGTTTCTGCTTTTTGGCTATTATAAATACTACTATTATGAACATTTGTGTACATGTTTTTTTGTGGACGTAAGTTTTCAATTCTTTTGGTTATGTAAATAGGAGTGGAATTGCTGGGTCATATGCCTAATCCTTTCGAGGAACTGCCAAACTATTTTCCAAAGTGGCTGCACTATTTTACATTCCCACCAGCAGGATGTGAGAGTTCCAATTTCTCTACATCTTAGCCAACACTTAGCTGACTTTTTTATTCTAGCCATCCCAGTGGGAGTGAAGTGACATCTCATGGTTTTGATTTGCATTCCCCCGATGACTAATGATGTTGAGCATCGTTTCATGTGCTTTTGGGCCATTTGTTCATCTTTGGAGAAATGTCTATTCAGATCCTTTGCCCATTTTTTTTAATTGGGTTGTCTTTTTATTATTGAGTTCTTTATTCTGGATACAAGTCTCTTACCAGATAAATTATTTGCAAGTATTTTCTCCCATTCTTTAGATGTTATTTTCACTTTCTTGATGGTGTCGTTTGAAGCACAAAAGTTTTTAATTTCGGTGATGTCCAGATTATCTGTTTTTTTTCTTTTGTTGCTTGTGCTCTTGGTATCATATCTAAGAAACCATTGTCTAGTCCAAGTCATGAAGATTTACAACTGTTTCCTTTTGTGTCTTATAGTTTTAGCTCTTATATTTAGATCTTTGATCCATTTTTTTTTTTGCATATAATGCATTGTAGGAGTTCAGCTTCATTCTTTGGCATGTGAATATCGAGTTATCCAAGCACTAGTTGTTGAAAAGACTATTATTTCCTCTGAATGATCTTAGTACCCTTATCGAGACATAATTGACCGTAAATATAAGACTTTATTTCTGGACTCTCAGTTTCATTCCCTTGATCTATATGTCTATCCTTATGCCAGTACCACACTGTCTTGATTACTATAGCTTTGTAGTTAAGTTTTGAATTTGGGATGTTTGAGTCCTCCAACTTTGTGCTTTTTCAAGATCATTTTGGCTATTTTGGGTTCCTTGCAGTTCCATATGAATTTTAGGATCAACTTATCAATTTCTACAAAACAGGCAGCTGGGTAATTTAGGGATTATGTTGAATCTGTAGATCAATTTGGGAGATATTGCTGTTTTAACAATGTAAAGGTTTCCAATCCATGAACATGGGATGTCTTTCCATTTATTTAGTTAGGGCTTTAATTTTTTCATTGATGTTTTAAGGATTTCAGTGTACAAGTCTTGACTTCTTTGATTATATATTTTCCTAAGTATTTTATTCTTTTTGATGCTATTATAAACATAATTGTTTTCTAAACTTCATTTTTGGGTTGTTCATTGCTAGTCTTTAGATATACAATTAATTTTTGTATACTGATCTTGTATCTTGCAGCTTTTATGAACTAATTTATTAGTTCTTTTTTTTTTATCCCTTAGGATTTTCTATATACAAGATCATGCATCTATATATAGAAATAGTTTTACTTCTTTCTTTCTACTCTGGATTCTATTTATTTTTCTTGCCTAAGTGCCCTGGCACTGCTAGTACAATATAGAATAGAAGTGGTAAGAACAGACATCTTTGTCTTATTCCTGATTTTAGGAAGTAAGCATTCAGTTACCATTAGCATGATGTTAGCTGTGGGTTTTTCATAGATGCTTCAGGTTGAGGAAATTTCCTTCTATTCCTCATTTGTAGAGTGTTTTTTATCAAGAAAAGGTATTATATTTTGTCAAATGCTTCTTCTGCATCCATTAAGATGATCATGTTGTTTTTGTCCTTTATTCTATTAATAGGGTGTATTACATTGATGGATTTTAGTGTATTGAACCAACCTTGCATTTCTGAACTAATCCTACTTGTCCATGGTACACAAACCTTTTTATATGCTGCTGGATTTGGTTTTCTAGCATTTTGTTTAGAATATTTGCAACTGTGTTCATAAGAAATATTGGTCTGTAGTTTTCTTGTTGTATCTTGGTCTGGTTTTGATATCAGGGTAATACTGGTCTCATAGAATGAGTTGGGGGCTTCCCTTCATCTTAAACTCAGTAAGGTATGTTTCAGATGAACCTCTTAGAGACCTTGACTCTGTGATCTATTTGGAAACCTTCAACCTTGTGATCTTTAGCTGTTGGGGAACACAGGGATGGTACCTGACTCTTTCTGGACAAGGTCCTCCAGTAAGATGTAGCTGAACGAGCCTATGGCAGGTGAATAAAGGGCACGTCCACTATGATGGGGCTGAGGTGTGTGTTTCTCAGAGGCTACGTCACGTCATTATAAGAGATGGGCCAAGAGCCATCTTGAAAATTACCCTGCAAAAGTGGTGGGCTTCCTGCCTGGAGCCAGGCACCCAGCAACTGAGTACCATCAAATGTAGAAACTCTAAGGGGAGGAGAACTTGGAAGCTACCAGTCAAGCCAGAGATTCTCAGTTGGAGTTCCCAGTAAAGTGTACTTCATGAAAGAAAGCCATGAACCCCCACCTCTCCCTGAAGGCAGAAACTGGTTGCCCACACCCCTATCTTCAGGCTTCCCACGCCGAGGAAGGGCTAAGCAAATTATGTTTTCAATGAAGAGAGAGAGTATCATTTTGATGTTTTGCTAGTGTGGATTTAATACCCAGAAAAATAGATGGTTTTTGTATTATCTGAAAGTGAAAAGCCACACTACGTGAGATTTCATCCCTGGAAAAACATATCCAGAGCCAGAAAGCAGGCTTGCAAAAAGAAAAAAATTGTGTTCTGCTGTTTCGCTCTCCCAGCCCATGCACAGACACGCAGTCCTCATTATTTAGTAAATAAGATCTATGGAAAGGACTTGGGACACTTAGGGTGACGATGATATTTACGATGAGGAACGATCTCTATGGGAGATTTCAAAATCTGCCTCTAATCCTATTCCAACTGAGGTTGGAATCTTTTGTGTGTGAATGTTTTTTCTTTCATTAACATCTACCAGGCAAATACCAATTGAATGCTTGCCACGTTGCAGGTTTGCTGGAGGTTTCAGATGATTGATTCAGAGCTGCTTTGTTCAATCAAGGAGTCTATTATGGGGAGACAATCTAATAGGCCAGACATACGTACAGACCACTAAGGGTAATAGAAGTATGCAAAAGTACACTGTGGACAGAGACTTCAGATCCAAAAATAGGTGAAGTTTTAGCTGAATCTTGCTGGACGGGTAGGTGAACACTAGGCAGATAAGTGGCAGGTGTTCAGTATGCCTGAGTGAGGGCTCAAAGGGATCAAGATGGGATTCAAAAGGAAGACAGGTCAGATCATGGAGGGCCTTGTAGACCATACCAAGGACTTTGGACTTTATTTTGCAGACATTGAGGAGCAGAGACAATCAGTTTTGCATTTTATATCTATTATTTTATAATATAAACTGGGGGAGCATGAGTGCCATGTAGTATTTGTGGTTAGGACACTATTGCCATAATCCTGGAAAGGCATATAAGAGCCTCAGAATAGAAGGGAGGGGACAATCTCAGATATGTTAGATACTGGGACTGGGTGACTGATTGATTACATATTTTTGCGTGAGAGAGAGGAGTCAGACAGCCCTCACATTTCTGATTTGGGTGACTGGGTAGACAGTGGTGCTGTTGGGTCTACATAGAAGAGGAGCAGGTTTTGGAGGGAAAGTTAGTACAGTTGGGTCATGTTTGAGTTGAAGTGTCTGAGAGATATACAAGTGGACCTGTCCAGGGGCAGTTAAAAAAAATATGGGTCTAGAGAAAAGCCTACACAGAAGATAAAAATGTATGGCTTTTCAGCATATAGATCATAGCTGAACCCATAGGTAGAAACATTATCACCAGGGAAAGTAAATAAAGGAAGAAAAGGAAGACGTGGACAGAATCCCTGGAAAATACTAGCATTTGAGAGTTACACAAGGAACTCTCAGTAAATGAAAATGAAAAGCAGTTCATTTATTTGTTTGCTCATTTTTGTCTGTGCTCCCCTAGAAAGCAGGCCCACCGAGGGCAGGGACTTTGTCTTGCTCATGGCTATGCCCCCAGTGCCTAGAGCAAAATGTCAACATGCTTTATGGAGCTACACAGCAGCCAGAGCAGCTCAGACAGTCCTTCCCATCCTCCTCCCTGCTGTCCCTTTGCATACTGTGGGCTGACAGCCAGCCCCCAGTCTCAATTCTTAACTGCAGCTTTTAAGAAAGGCATATATATATATATACTTACTGTCATCACATGAAGATAAATCAGATAAGTGAAAATTTAAAAACTTTTGAAATGTGGTATCTATTAACTCCAAAATCATCAATTACATCAATTGTCCACCTTTCCTGACCTGTCACTGCCTGACACTGCTGGGTTTGGCCCAATTTTCAGTGGGTCCAAAAGGGCACGGTAGTGAGATCAAATCTGTTTCTTGAGGCAAATAAGAAAGTAGCTTTGCCCCAGGGATAATCACCAAGGGCAGAAAGATAACCTGCCATGCTTCCAGCTGAGACTGAGCGGAGACTCCCAGCTCACCACACTAGAGAGTGTACACTTGGGCCTGTCACATAGGAGTTATCCCATTACCAAATAATGCGTTTCAGAATTGCCCCAAGTGCACTGCGTCTGGCACCCAGACCCAGTGAAAATGCCTTTGCCTTCAATACATATCATTCATAGGACTGAAATATTTTTAAAATTTAAATTGTGTTCCCTAAAGTGTTCATCATAACTCCACAGCACCTATCACAGTGTATTTTTTTGCTTACGTCATTATTGCCTAACTCCCTCCTTAAATTGTAAGCTCCATGAGAGTAGGAATGTGTCTGTGTTCTTTACCCCAATGTCCAGTACATATTTGTTGAATGAATATATGAGTGAAATTATGATTGCAAAGCCAAAGGGCCTGATTTGTCAACTAGACTTCCAGATCTCCACAGAAACTACCCGTAAACGGTAGCGTAAGAGCTGTTCTGCATGTAAACGAGGATCTCGGATGGGGCTTCTCTGGCATTCTGGTGTTCCTCACACCGTCTTCCCATGGTTCAGGGACAGCACAACCCTATACTGCTCTTATGAAGTTAGCTGGTTTCGGAAAGCAGTAAGAAGAAAACCAGTTTGTTTTCCATCTGTTTCTAAGAAGGTGACGAGTAAATCAATCGTGTGTTCCTAAGTGACTTTAATTTTATGAGAGCCGCTTTATTCTTCTCTGTCCCAGCTCCTCACCTCCCCTCCCCACTCTGAAATCACATTTGTAATCTTATTATTTATTTAAGGGTGGCTTTTTGTTTCTCATCACCAACATCTGTGTACTATCAATGCTTCTAGGCAAGTGACCATAGAGGAAATTAGTAAACTTCACGCTGAACCCTCATGAAGTGGGTGCAGGCATTTGGGACAGCACACACCACTACAGTGGGCAGGATTAGCCTCTGCCTGCAGACAGGCCTTACTTCAGCCATCTGATTTCACAGCTGACACTAAACCTGCAGTTATTCAGCCACATGCTTTATAATATGAATTCCACTTTCTTAGGTTACTTTTGGTGTCATCATGGGACTTAAATATTTAGGAAATATACAGAAATAATGTTTAAAGGAAACCCTACACTTATTCATTTAAATGTAAAAGCTCTACTTCCTATACATATTTATCTCATGACCATCTAATTGATAATAAAAAGATTTTAACTGCCTTATATTGCCTCATAAAAAAGTCTAAAATGTTAACTGACCACTGGACTGACCACTGGAGGGACTAAAGACTGAAGATGTTTTATTTTGCTCAAGGGCAGCCATCCAATATATGCTTTTGTGACAACTTAAAGTAATGGTATTGTGAAAGTTTAGAGGTAAAAATGCCCTAAAAGATCATCTTGTTCAGCCCTTATTTTATAGATGAGGAAACTGAGGTCTCAAACTGTGAAGCACTTTGCCCAGGATTAATCTGGCCATTGCATTTATATAAATTTCTATAAATAAAGAAACCAGAGCCTCTGCCTCCCTCTCAGTGCACTTTCCATATCATCATGCCGGTTAACTTCAGCTTCAGTCCACACTGTCTATGCTTAACTAAGTGTAAGGAGGCTCACCCCATGGCTCCCCTGGTGCAGGGGTGGTGTAAGGGAGAGGAAAAGAGAGAGCGAGATCTCTCCTAGTTGTCAAGTCAACTAGTTTTCATTTGATTGTTTTTATTGTAAAAAGGTCAGAAATTAGAGCCAGGTTCCATTCCCGTTACCTCCCCAAGCCAGTGAAGAAACAAATTTGCTAACATTCCCCAAATTATTTGTCTTTTACTCTCTTTTTTTACAGTGAGACCAAGACTGGCAAAAAGTTTCCCAGAATCATGTTCCTCTTAGATATTACTCCTTGAAAGGGGTTGTTTGGTGTGGAAAGGAAGCCTGGTGTGGAGAGTTCAAGATGACCTGGCCCAGCCCAGCCTGCCTTTTGCTGCCCGCACTCGCTGCTTGTCTCCGTGTCTCCATGTGACGGGTTGCAGGGCTAGTCGTGACCCTGGTCCACTTTCTTACTGTTAAATCCTGCCTTGATTGTCATGTTTTTATAGAAGGGGAAAAGCATCTTCTCCCTGAATCTGGGAGCAGTCTTGAGGTCAGGGGTAAGATTTTTTTTTGCTAAGTATTAAGAAGTAGTTGCTGAATGATAAATGGGTGGAAAGGGGAAGGGTACCTTAGAAAAAAATGCGTTCATTCTTCCTGGTGATGGAATTGCTTCCAGTTTGTTTCCCAGTCTCTTCAAGAACGATTTTCTGCCCTTTTCCTGCACCATGCTTTCTGATTCCTGGAGCATGCAATAGTCTCTCACTTCCTTTCTTCAAGGGGCTGTTGGAAGAGTAATCTTGAAAATGTGTGGGCTGAGGGAGACTTTGGATTCTGTCCTCCAGATACTTAGTTCTTTCATTCATGAGAAACTCTTGCCTTAGGATGGCTTGGATATGAGTCAGCAGTGCCGGGTCCATTTGCACATCCTCGGGGCCATGGGGGTTGTTCCTAGGTCTTGGCCGTTTCTTCTTGGGGTGCTCCACATTTCTGTCTCCATAGACTATGTATTGAAGAAGGTTGCCTTTTGATTTCCTGCCAGTGGCCGGATCTTGGAGATGACTCTGCACAATGCTTGAGGGCCTGCTGGTGAAGTCCCGTATGATCCCTTCCCCGTCCAGCGGTAGCCTGCTGTCCACAGGAAGCTTTCTCTGCTTTGCTCCCTGCTCTGGACTCTTGAGAGACTCTAAAGATAAAACCAGAGCTGGCTTGCCCTTCTCTCTTGAGGGAGACTTACTTATTTTTACAGTTGTCCTCATGCTCTCTTTCTTGGAGTCTGCCTTTAAGGTTGCCCCGGAAGCTGCCTGGGCCTCCACCTTCCTCAGCAGACCACTGCTGAGGGATGAGTAGAGTCTGTCCTTGTCCAGGCTAAGTCTAAAGAGCATCATGTTCTTCTCCCACCCTCTGTTCTGGACTATCGCCTTCACTGCTGCCTCGCTATCATCCACAAAGGTGGTGGTGTAGTTGGACAACATGTTTTTGGAGGTGAGCTGTTTGACCAAGTCCTTGTTGCCTAGCAACCGGGCATGTGCCAGCTCTGACCTTTGGAGTTTTGAGTGGCATCGTTTATAAAAGGCTTTCTGCTCCATTAGCCGGGCATTGGCTTCATATTTCTTCATGGACTCCAAAAAACTGAGTTTCTTTTTCAGCAAGTTCTCTTCTTTCCAGTTTAAGGACAGAATTGAGTAGGACTTCTCTGTTTCCATAAGCTTTATTTTCTCTCCAAATATAGAATAATGCCTGTTTCCCTGGTTGCCAACACTGTCTGACAAGCCCTGCTGGTCGCTCTGCTGGTGGCTTCTCCATGAGATGCCAAGTTGGGCCTGGGGATCTGACATTTCTCTGCCCACCTGAGTACGTGGCAGCCAGTGTTCTGTCAGTAGATCTGTGAGGGTGCTTAGTGATGTGTGGGCACTATGACCACAGCGTTCTATTCTGGGCTCCAGTGTTTGTTGTTAAGAACTCTGTGGGTCATCAGGGCATGTAGTCTAGGGCCAAGTGATTCTCCCAAGAACAGAGGTCCTGGGAGGCTTGTTCACTGGCCTATTTACTGCAGGCCCAGCTTCCACCTGAGAACTGTCTCCCTTCCAAGGGAAAGGGACTTGAAGGCCATCCACCCTGTTTCTGTGCGATAGGAGCTGAATTGACAGGGGCAAGGCTTAAATGTCCATGTGTTTACTTTTCAGTCACTTACACGTGTTGGAGATTTCTTAGATTTGTTTCCCTCTATCTCCCTGGCAGGTGATGGGGGAAGTTTTTAATAAGATTATTAACAGATATGAGATTTAGAAGTATAATTTTACAGGAGAACTTGTATGTAGGTTGTTGAAAAAGATACTTTATATAGTTTTATTGTGTGAACCTCTTAAGGGTGGAGTTGGTTGATTGGTTTATGTTGGACCCCTCCTTTAATTGTGGTATATAAGAACTTTATTCAAAGATAAGACTTCCCAAAAGTTAAAGGAAGAGATGAGGGGTGGTGAAGGATGAGGAAGAAGAGAAGATATAAATGAGGAAACCCTTGCTGAAGGCAACATCAGCTGTTGACAGTCTATCTCTGGATGCTGAGCTCAAGAAGTGTGGCCCTGGGGACCGCCCGGTAGCTCAGCGGTTAAGTGTGCGTGCTCCGCTGCAGCGGCCCGGGGTTCACAGGTTCGGATCCCAGGCGCGCACCGACGCACCACTTGCTAAGCCATGCTGTGGTGGCATCCCATATAAATTAGAGGAGGACGGGCACGGATGTTAGCCCAGGGCCAATCTTCCTCAAGAAAAAAGGGGAGGATTGGCATCAGATGTTAGCTCAGGGCTAGTCCTCCTCATTAAAAAAAAAAAAGAAGTGTGCCCTAAATGGGTGTTAGACCTTCTCTAGACAGCCTCAGACAGGGTGACAGCAGGGTGGGCCATGGACCCCCCTGGATGGTGCTGGTGCCAGCCTGCAGAAACGCTAAGTTCCTAACCCTGGTGGCTCTGTTATCCCTCAAACCATAGCCCCATTTACAGAAGCATCTTTAAATAAGCTGCTGCATTTGTTCTACCACGAATTCAGTGTGTTTGTGACCGAGCCACTTTGTAACTCGATTGCTGCTTGTCAGGGTTTTGTTTTGTTTTTTTTTTTTGACTGATCTTTTAGCAACTATAATCTTCCTTTTCTTAGTGTCCATTGATTGTTGCCTATACAGGATGTAGGTCATGCATCCCCTCCCTGTTCTTTCTATTCTTCTTACTCCTGTTTCCCAGTCCATCCTCAACGCTCCTCAAGATCAGCAGACCCCAACCTCTTTTATCTAAACGTTATATTCCTGAAATAACGCTGAGCCTTCCTTCAGTCCACCAAACCTTCTCACGGTCTTAGACTCCCCCTCAACCCCATGTTTGTTCTCCTTCCTTGAGAGTTACAGCTTTGTTAAACCCTACTGTGTAAAAACACAAAGCTTTGATAGCTCCCTTTCCTACCTGGACCTTATCCTTTGTTTATATTTAGGGTAAAGGTGGTATTTTTATTAGTAAAATTAAGTGCTATAAAAATGATCTCTAAATTAGAAAATATTATGTAAATCTAAATGAGTTTTCATGAATTCAGATTACCCCCAAACAGCCAGGCCACCTTTCCCCCACTGAATGGCTATCACGCAGTTTGGAGGGCTGACCTCAAAACTATGCCCAGGCCCAGAGGTAGATGGATTAGTCTAAGCCAATTAGGGTAATGCAACCTGCCTTGCCACAGTAATTGGTTTGGGTCAGGCTGCCCCAAACCGCTGTGGGCCTATAAGATATGACAGGATGTTTATTATGCCTCGAGAAAAAGAGCATGCTTGCTCTCACGTGAGTTTTGGGAAGCAACACTCGGCCCGAACAAGGAAACATTGCTTCAGTTGCTATTGGCTCCGTTTGCTATTGTCAGCCTTCCTACCACCCAGCCTTGAGATGATGCTGACCTGTGGATGGCTATGTGGAGGGACAGAACCCAGATTTTACATCACATGGCTGAGTCATCTCGGCAAATCATCCCAGAAGTCTTCAGCTAATAGTGTCAACAGATAAACTCCTGTAACTGACATAAGAAAACTTTACTTCTTAGCAAAGTATCAGAATTCCTTTGTGGGGGAAGTGGCTTTGTGAAAATGATGTTGACCTATTACACACTGTATAGGAGGGTCCCTCTTTGACCTCACTGACCTTAAATAGAAGGACAACCATCACAATTGTTTGGGTGGTTGGGTTATTTTATTGCAACTGGTGAAGGGGCTGATTTTACCCAGTTATGCCTTTATTGACTGTCTTTCCTTCCTCCTCAGGGTTGTTTCTCCTAGCCTGAGCCCCTATAGATCAGAAATGCTAGTCTATTCTACAGTCAACAGAACCCATGCTTTGAAACGTCCAGGGATAGTCTTCAAATATTTAACAATGGGGCAATAAACAATTGGAACAGATGCCAGCTGTGAACAACCATTGCAGCTGAGAACCCATCTGCATCTGCCTTTAATATTAAAAGTAACCAGACGATTGAACAATTTTAGTGCCATAAGGGATCTTAGACATCAATTAATTTAACATACTGTTATATGAAGATTAGCTCTGCCATGATTTACTGATGTTGGGAAAAGGAGGAAAGGGCCAGAAAGCGCTTGGTGGAGGTGAGCGCCAGCAAAATGTGGAACCTGCACCAAGTTTTAGACAAACACCCAGGAGCACTGTCCCACTGTGATTTTGGTGCTGACACTTACCCTGACCGTTGACACAGCACTGGGCTACATGGTTTTCTTCTAGAGTCATAGGACTGTTAGCTCATATGATCAGCTCACCATGCCCCTGAGGTCCACGAGGTCTATGCTTAGAAGTTAGAGTTTAGTTTGGTGACTACAGACTGCATCTTAATCCCATGTTGACACTTTCTTGAGTAACATTCTATTCACCCGGTTACACATGTTCGGAACCTCAAAGACATCTCTAGCTCTTTGTTTCTGACCCTCCCTATCTAGTTGTCCTCCTAGTTTTATATACATCATCTCAGAAATGGTCTTTACATCATCTCCCCTCCTTAGTCCTTGGTCACCACTCCACTTAACCTCTCACATAGACTAAGGGGCCTTTACGCCCCTTCAGTCTATATTCTACCCTGCTTCTGGGACCTAGGACCTGAGTGCCACAGTGAGATCACCCTTGACATCCCACTTCCCTGTAGAATTTGGAACTAGGGAAATAAGATTACCCTTAACAAGGCGGGATTCCCCGGCCTGTAACCTGGTGCAAGACACTGACACTTCTGCAAAGGCCTGTATCAATGAAGAGAGTCAACCAGCCACCGAAATCTCTAGAGAAAGACTGAAAAAGGCTAGCCCTGGAGGAGCTGATGGCTAGGAGGACAGGCTTATGCCTATGAAGGATGTAGCCTATCAACCCAGGAGTGTATTCCTATAAGGAACTGGTGTTCTATAAGGAGCTTGGGGCTAATATAGCCTGATGACATCAGCCACTAGGATCCTCTGACTCATTCCTTTATAATGTGGCTTCTTCAGTCTGTTGTGCGTTTAATGTGAGTTTTGCTCCCATGAAGGCCTAGAACTTTCCTGTGGGTCAGTCCTTACTTTGTTCAGCCTCTGAGATTCCAGAACATGAAAGTAGAAAAGGCTGCCAGAGGTCACATAACCCAAGTGATGAGGGGTTAGAGAGGTCATGGGACTTGCCAAAGTTGCATAGTGAGCTAGACCTAGGAATCATACCTGAGACACTAGACTCCCAATCCGGTGCTCTTTGTACTGCACTGGGTTGCCTCTGCTCATAGCCTTGTTGGGCAGATGGCTGACCAAGGACAAGGCCAAGGAGTGCTCTTTGCAGATGCAGCAGCAGAGAAAACCATCCTCCCAGTGGGAGTTTACAGAGAGCTCCCATGTCCCCATCATTCAAACTGAATGGGGATGTGGTTCTCCTCTTTTGCTATCTGCACAGGTGCTGCCTGCTGTGGAGGAGAATGGGCTTCTCCCCTGCTACCCTCTCCCTTGCTGGGCAAGTGAAACAGAAACCCCTTTCTCTCAAGCCACGTTTAGAGCAAAAATCAAATCGAAGATGATTTAAAAACAATTTCAGGCAAGCCCTGTGTCTGAGGCCCCAAATGGGAACTGTGGCTGTGTACAGGCTGAGATGGATAGGTCACTGCTGTCAGGGCTCTCTTCTTACAAGGTATACTGTGGGCTCCACACACACTTGTGACCTGAGTTAGGAAACCTACGTCCATTTTGCTCAGTGCACCTGGGTAGCTCTTTCTAGCATCAGATGTTTTCCTTTGAACTCCTGTTAGGTATAGCTAGTGTGCTTCAAATTCCAAGTAACCCGCTCAAAAATAACTTTGAGAATATAATAGACCTGTCACAAGCTGAGAGTTACCACCTGTATCTAAAACTCAAGTACTTGAACACCTATCAAGTTGTGAAAAACTTGTACCCACTCTGATGAGAGAGATACTTTGTGACATCATTGATTTTCTTACACCAAGCTCTGCTTTCAAGGTGTTTTGACCTAACTGGCCTATTGGTCAGGTATAGCTCTTAGGTACTTTTGGTAGGTCACAGTAGGTTCCTATTTGGCAAGGAAAGTAGGTAATCTTTAGCTAGGCTCCACAACTTTGTTAGCACGTTATAAGGAGAGCCAGTGTCAGATCAAATTGTGCCATGACATTATTTAAAACACACTTCTTAGCAAGCACACACTGGAGTGTTCACACATGAGGTACTGTAAGCTCTCTATGCTTTCAAGACTTGCAACCTCAACGTACGTGAAACATTTACGCAATGAACTTTTATTTATTTATTTATTTTTTGTGAGGAAGATCAGCCCTGAGCTAACATCCATGCTAATCCTCCTCTTTTTGCTGAGGAAGACTGGCTCTGAGCTAACATCTATTGCCAATCCCTCCTTTTTTTCCCCCAAAGCTCCAGTAGATAGTTGTATGTCATAGTTGCACATCCTTCTAGTTGCTGTATGTGGGATGTGGCCTCAGCATGGCCGGAGAAGCTGTGCGTTGGTGCGCGCCTGGGATCCGAACCCGGGCCGCCAGTAGCGGAGCGTGCACACTTAACTGCTAAGCCACGGGGCCGGCCCCACAATGCACTTTTAAATGATCCAGAGACAGAATCTGCCACCTTACCACTGACATCAGTGAAAACAGAGAACTTCTGACTCTATTTCTGCACATGCTTAGGGATCAAGCCCTGAGTGTCCCTCCTGATAGCCAGGCTACAGGCCTCCCTGGATTCCTCTACCTTATTCTTGCAAGGGGGAGAGGATCTGTCAAGTATTTTAGCCAGGATACATATCTTGAATGCTCTCAATTGTACCAGTGCAACCCAATTTCTAACATCACACTAATTAACAAGTCACCAATTTCACCAATAAAAACCTATTTCTAACATTTACTGTGGAATTAGCAAAGCTTTTGGTGTATATTGGGTATAGAGATCACTGAAGCGTGTGTAGTTGCCTCCTGTGGAGCATTGCCCTTGAACATACAGCCATCTTGCCACCTGGGGATAGGTTCCTGGATAATGCTAGCTGCATCTGGGGTCTAAGGCCAACAGAAACACACATAATATCAAGCTTTTTATGCTGTAGTATTTCTTTTATAGCAGCTTTATTAAGATATAATTCACATGCCATATAATTCACCCACTTAAAGTGTACAGTGGTTTTTAGTATGTTCAGGGTTGTGCATCCACTGCCACAATTTTAGAACATTTTCATCACCTCTAAAAGAAAGCCTGTACCCGTTAGCAGTCACACGCCACGCCACTAACCCCCAACCCTCTCAGCCCTAGGCAACCACTAATCTACTTTATTTCTCTATGGATATAATTGTTCTGAACATTTCACATAAATAGAATCATAATATGTGGACTTTTGTGTCTGGCTTCGTTCATTTAACATGTTTTCAAGGTTCATTCATGTAGCATGTGTCAGTACTTCACTTATTTTTATTGATGAAAAATATTTCATTGTATGGATATACCACAGCTTACTTATTCTTTCATCAGTTGATGGACATTTGGGTGTTTCTACTTTTTTGCTATTCTGAATAATACTGTTATGAACATTAGTGTTAAAGTTTTGGGTGGATGTATGTTTTCATTTCTCTGGGGTATATACCTAGGAATGGAATTGCTGTGTCATATGGTAACTCTATGTTTAGTCTTTTGAGGAACTGCCAAACTGTTTTCCAAAGTGCTGCACCATTTGAGATTCCCACCAGCAGTGTACAAGTGTTCTGATTTCTCCACATCCTCACCAACACTTGTTACTATTTGCCTTTTCAATCATAGTGAGGGTAAAGTGGTATATCATGGCTTTGATTTGAATTACCCTGATGCCTAATGAAGTTGAGCATCTTTTCATGTGTTTATTGTTCACTTATTTAAACAAGTGATGTTAGAATTAGCTGTCAAGTACATTAAAAACAGTTACTATAACTATATTCTAGATGTTCAAAAATTGTGTAGAGACATGAAAGATATTTTCAGAAAGGACTCAATTGAACCGTCTAGAGTTTAAAACAACAATGTTTGAAATGAAAAATCCACTGGATGGGATTAACAGCATATTAGACGTTGCAAAAGAAAAGGTTAATGAACTTGAAGATGTAGCAATAGAAACTATCCAAAATGAAACAACAGAGATTAAAAAAAAGAGCTGTGGAAACTTCAAGCAGCCTAATATAAGTAGGTATAAATCAGAGTTCCTTAAGGATAGGAAAGGCAAAGGGAACAGAAAAAATATAGACATACCTCATTTTATTGCACTTTGCTTTATTGTGCTTCACAGATATTGCATTACAAATTGAAGGTTTTTGGCAACCCTGCATCGAGCAAGTCTACTAGAGCCATTTTTCCAGCAGTATTTGCTCACTTCGTGTCTCTATGTCACATTTTGGTAATTCTAACAATATTTCAAACTTTTTTTATTATTATATTTATTATGGTAATCTGTGATCAGTGATCTTTGATGTTACTATTGTAATTATTTTGGGGTGCCATGAACGGTGCCTATATAAGATGGTGAACTTAATTGATAAATGTGTGTGTTCTGACTGCTCCACCAATCAGCCATTCCCCCATCTCACTCCCTCTCTTCAGGCCTCCCTATTTCCTGAGATACAATAATATTAAAGTTAGGCAAATTAATAATCCTACAATGGCCTCTAAGTGTTCAAGTGAAAGGAAGAGTTGCAAGTCTCTCACTTTAAATCAAAAGCTAGAAATGATTAGGCTTAGTGAGGAAGGCATGTTGAAAGCTGAGATAGGCAGAAAGCTAGGCCTCTTGCACCAAACAGTTAGCCAAGCTGTGAATGCAAAGGAAAAGTTTTTGAAGGAAATTAAAAGTGCTACTTCTAGTGAATGCACAAATGATAAAGTGAAACAGGCTTATTGCTGATATGGAGAAAGTTTTAGTGGTCTGGATAGAAGATCAAACCAGCCACAACTTAAGCCAGAGGGAGCAGAATAGACATTTGCAACATTCTTACCTGCCTGGGGCTGCATGAAGGACTGCTCTCTGTGTCTCCTAACTCAGATCTCAGATGGGGAAAAGCAACATTCACTGGTGGTAAAAGCTGCAGTGGTACTACAGACATGCAGATACTTGGGGGAAGATATTATGGTTAGAGACATACAATTGACCATCTAAAGCCTAAGGAGAAGATGAGATGAGACTCTGAGAAATTAAGGCATTCAAAAGAAGCTGTGTGTGTATACAGGGGAATTGAGAAAGTCACACACAGGCATAGGCAAGATGCATGCTCTGAGAAGATATTAAGCTTTTACTACAGCTGATCTCTAGGCTCAGCATGCCCAGCTAATCACTGAAGGACTGCTCTGGCACATAAACAGTCTACAAAGACTGGGAAAGCTGGCTGGTTTTGCAAATGCCAATTTTCACCCCCCCCCCCCCCAAATCACAAGGCATACAAAGAATCAGGAAAATATGGCCAATTCAAAACAAGAATATAAATTGGCAGAAACTATCTTTAAAAAAGCACAGACATTGGACTTACTAGATAAAGACATTAAAAAAGCTGTCTTAAATATGTTCAAATAGCTAAAGGAAAACACAGACAAAAAAAACCTAAAGGAAATCAGGAAAATTATACATGAATAAAGTGAGAATATCAAAAAAGAGATAGAAATTATAAAGAGGGACCAAATAAATTCTGGAGCAGAAAAATACAATAATTGAACCAAAAAATTTACTAGAGGGATTCAACAGAAGGTTGGAGCATGCAAAAGAAAGAATTAGCAAACTTGAAGATAGGTCAATTGAAATGATCAAGTCTGAGGAGCAGCAAGAAAAAAGATTGAAGAAAAGTGAACAGACTTGTGAGCCATCATCAAGTAAACCAATATAGGTATCATTGGAGTCCCAGATGGAGAAGAGAGAAATCACTTGAAGAAATAATCACTGAAAACTGCTCAAATTTGTTGAAAGACATGAATCTATAAATCCAAGAGTCCTAACAAACTCTACGTAGGATAAGTTCAGAGACCCATGCCAAGATACATTATAACCTAACTGTCAAAAGGCAAAGACAGAGAATTTTGAAAGCAGCAAGAGAGAAGCAACTCATCAGGTACAAGGTATCTTCAATAAGATTATCAGCTGAATTCTTTTAACAGAAATCTTGGTGGCCATAAGGCAGTGGGATGATGTATTTAAAAGGCTGAAAGGGGAAAAAAAAAAACCTGTCAACCAAGAATTCTACATCCAGCAAAACTGTCCTTCAAAAACGAAGGAGAAATTAAGACATTCCCAAATAAATAAAAGCTGAAGGAATTCATTATAACTGGACCTGCCCCACAAGAAATGCTAAAGGGAGTCCGTCAGGCTGAAATGAAAAGATGCAAGAGAGTAATTGAAAGCCATATGAAGATATAAAGACCTCTGGTAAGGGTAAATACATGGACAAATATAAAAATGTCTACCAGAATATCTAAAGAACTCTTAACAATTCTACAATAAAGACAACTCAATTAAATAATGGGCAAAGTATTTAATTAGGCATTTCTTCAAATGAGATATACAAATGACCAAACAACCACATGAATAGATGCTCACTGTCATTATTCATTAGAGAAATACAAATCATAACCATGAGATACTGCTTCACACCCACAAGATGGCTATAATAAAAAAATGGAAATTAACAAATGTTGGTGAAGATATGGAGAAATTGGAACCCTCATTCATTGTAGGTGGGAATGTAAAATGATGCATCCACTGTGGAAAACAGTTTGGCAGTTCCTAGATAAACTAAATATAGAATTACCATATGATCCAATAATTCCTTTAATAGGTATAACCCAAAAGAATTGAAATATTCAAACAAAAACTTATACATCAATGTTCATAACAGCACTATTCACAATAGTCAAAATGTGGAAAAAACCCAAATGTTTATCAACTAATGAATGGTAAACAAAATGTGGTATATCATCTATACAATGTGACATTCACTCATAAAAAGGAATGAGTACTGATACATATTACAACATGGATGAACCTCAAAAACATTTTGCTAAGTGAAAGAAGCCACATACAAAAGACCACATTTTATATGATTCCATTTATATGAAATGTCTTGAATTGGTAAATCTATAGAGACAGAAAGCAGATTACTGGTTGTCAGGGGTGTGAGAAAGAGGAATGTGGATTGACTGCTTAAAGATTACAGGGGTTCATTTTAGAATGATAAAAATATTTGGGAACTAGATAGAGGTAATGGTTGCACAACATTGTGAATGTACTAAATGCCACTGAATTGGACACTTTAAAATGGTTAATTTTATGTTATGTGACTTTTACTGCAGTAACAAAAAATAGTACTCATCATACAAAGTATGTTTCCAGGCCACAATGAAATTAAATTAGAAATCAAACACAGAAAAATCTATGGAAAATTACAGATATTTGAAATTAATTACAAAACACACACAAAAAAAATCAAAAGGGAAATTAAGATGAATTTTGAGATAAATGAAAATGAAAATACAACATATAACAATTTGTTGGATGTCACTAACGCAATAATTAGGGCAAAATTTATAGTACTAAGTGTCCATATTAGAAAAGAAGAAAGGTGTCAAACGAGTGACCTCAGTTTCCACCTCAAGAAGCTATACAAAGAATAAATTAAACCAAAAATGAGCAGAAGAAAGGAAATACTAAATATCAGAGCAGAAATCAATGAAATATAAAACATAAAAATAATAGAGAAAAGTCAATATAACCAAAAACTAGTTTTTTGAGAAAATCAATAAAATTGCAAACATCAAGACAGATTGATCAGGATACAAATGGAGAAGAATCAAATTGCCATAATAAAGACTGAAAAACTTGTCCTCACTTCAGATTCTACTGACAATGAAAGGAGAGCAAGTGAATGTTGTGAAAACTTTGTCAATAAATTTGACAACTTAGATGAAATGGGCAAACTCACCTAAAAAGTAATAGATAAATTTGAAGAGCCCTATATGTATTAAAGTAATTGAATATGTGGTTGGAAACTTATTCACAAAGAAAACTTCAGACCCAGATGGCTTCCTTGTGAATTCTACTCAAAATTTAAGGAAGAAATAATACCAATTCTACATGGAATCTTCTAGAAAATAATTGAAAAGGATAGAATACTTTCCAAATCATTCTCTGAGTGTTACCCTGATTGAAAATCCAGACAGACATTTTTAAAAAGAGAGAAAATTGTAGACCTATAACCCTCATAAATATAGATGCAAAAATTCATAGCAAAATTTTATCAAATCATACCCAAAAATGTAATAAAAATGTAATATATTAAGACCAAGTGGAACTTATCCAAGGAAAGCAAGTTTGGTTTACAATTTGAAAGTCAATCAATGTTATTCACCATATTAATAAACTAAAAAGGAACCTACATGCTCATTTCAATAAGCACAGACAAATCCACCATTCATTCCTCAGCAAGCTAGAACTAGAATGGAACTTCCTCAATCTGATAAAGGTTACCTATAAAAATCCACAGCTAACATCATACTTAATAAAGACTGAATTATTTCCTCCTAAGATCAAGAATACAGCAAGGATGTCCAATCTCTCAATTTTGATTTAACATTTGTACTGGAGGTTCTAGCCAGTCAAATAAAGAAATCAAAACAAGTCATTTAGGTAAGAAAGGAAGAAATAAAAATGTCTTTGTTCACAGATGACATGATCACCTATTAGGTAATCTGATGGAATCTACAAAAATGCAACTAGAACTAAGTGAGGTTAGCAACGTTGCAGGATACAAGATCAATATAATAAAAAAAATATTTTATGTACCAGCAATGAGCAATCAAATCAAAATATAAACTACCATTTACAATACCATGAAAAATCTGGAATATTTAGTGATCAATCTTACAAAAGGTGTGCAAGCTATGTATACTAAAAAGTAAAATCATCACTGAAAGAAATTAAAGAACAACTAAATATATGGAGACATGTGCCTTGTTCATGAGTTGGAAGACTCAAATTGTTAAAATGTCAATTCTCCCCAAATTGATCTAGAGATTCAATGAAATTGTAATAAGCTTTTTTGTAGATATCAATAAGGTGATTCTAAAATTCATATGGAAATGCAGTGGCTTAGAATAACCAAAATAACTAAAAAACAAGAACAAAGTGAGTAGACTAAAACTGACTTCGAGACTAATTATAAAGCTACAGTAATCAACAGTATGCTATCGGCATAAACATAGCAAAATGGAATAGAGAATCTAGATATAGACCTACAGTTACATGAACAGTTGATTTTTAATAAGGATGCAAAGGTAATTCAGTGGAGAAAGGTTAGTCTTTTCAAAAAATTATGCTGGAACTATTGGATATCTATAGGTAAAAAAAAAAAAAAAACTTTTATCTGTACCTTGCACTATATACAAAAATTAACTAAAACACGGAACACTGATCTAAATGTAAAACACAAAACTCCTAGAAGAAATATTTATAACCTTAGGTTAAGCAAAGACCTCTTTGATACAATACCAAAACTCCATTTCAGAAAGGAAAGAACTGATAAATTGGATTTAATAAAAAATTAAGAACTTTTGCTCTTTGAAGACACTAAGAAAATGAAAAGAAAAGCCATAAACTATGAGAAAATATTTGCATATCACATATCTAATAAAAAACTTCTCTTGAGAATATAGAAAGAACTATTAAATCTCCACTATAAGAAAACAAACAACCTGGGCCAGCCCGGTGGAGCAGTGGTTAAGTGCGTGCGCTCCGCTGCTGTGGCCTGGGGTTCGCAGGTTCGGATCCCAGGTGCGCACCGACGCACTGCTTACTAAGCCATGCTGTGGTGGCGTCCCATATAAAGTAGAGGAGGATGGGCACGGATGTTAGCCCAGGGCCAATCTTCCTCAAGAAAAAAGGGGAGGATTGGCATCAGATGTTAGCTCAGGGCTAGTCCTCCTCACAAAAAAAAAAAAGAAAGAAAACACACAACCCAATTAAAAATAGGCAAAAGATGAAAAAATGCTTTACCAAAGAAGATATATAAATGGCAAATTAGCACATTTAAAATACTCAACATTATCAATCATTCAGGAAATTCACATTAAAGGCACAATGAGATACCACTACACATCTATTAGAATGCTAAAAATAAAAGACTGACTATACCAAGTATTGGCAAGGATGTGAAGAAAAGAGAACTCTTATACACTGCTGTTGGGGATGTAAAATGATACAATAATGTTGGAAAACAGTTTGGCATTTTTAAAAAAAGTTTATACATCCACCCACCATATGATCCAGCCATTACCACTCCTAGGCATTCACTTAAGAAAAATGAAAGCAGATGTCCTTACAAAGACTTGTATATGAATGTTTATAGCAGCTTAATTTGTATAGCTTCAAACTGAAACAACTGAAATGTCTATCAGCAGGTGAATGGATAAACAAATTGTGGTGTATCTATACATAAAAAAGAATGAACTTCTGATTCACACAACAATATGGATGAATCTCAAAATAAATATACTGAATGAGAAAGCCAAAGTAAAAAGTACACACTGTGTGATTCCAATTATATAAAGTTCTATCATTAATATATTGTAACAGAAAGCAGGTCAGTGGTTTCCTTGGGGAGGAGAGGGAAGAAGAAACTTAGTGGAAGAAAAGAAGTTGAGGAAACTTAGTGGAGTGATGGATGCTCTCAGCATTAAATATATGCAGTTTATGATACGTCAATTATACCTCAATTTAAAAAATCTTAAGAGATAGCCTGGCCTATGGCACAGCTGCATGCAGAGCTCTCAAAATGTCTTCAGAACTTTATCCCTCAGGTTTTTTTTCCCACATGGTGGGTAGGATGGCTGCCAGAAGCCCAAGATCCTTATCACAATCCCACATCCTTATTAATATTCAGGTCCAAGCTTAGGACCTAGACGATAGAGCTGAACTTAGACCTGACCTTGACCCTGGTCATTGTTCTTGGACCTCCGATCTAGGCAATGATGTTGGAACTTGACCCATAACCTGAACCTCAGACCTGGACCCGGTCCTTGGACTTTAATTATGGATCTTGACCTTGGCCCTGAGTCTGTCCTTGGACCTGGACATCATACCTGGATTTGGACATTGGATCTAGAAACTTCACCCAGATTTGAATTAGACCTTTGACCTGGACTTTGGACAAGGACATGGACCTTGCCCCTGTACTTGTCCTTGGATCTTGGCTGTGGAGCTTAATCCTGAATTTTGGATCTGCATCTTGGACAATCTCCTTGTTTTTATCCCCACTTCCCCATTCGATATCTGCCAACGCTTCAACATTTTCTCTCACATTCTTACTACTTCTTTTGCCTTCTTACATCTGTGATTCTCCAAAATTTTCACTCCCTTCTCCCCCTCCACTCCACTTCTATAATTGATACATGCCAATTCTCCATGACTATCTCTGGCATTCTCTACCCATCTCCCTTTTCCAAAGCATGCCAATTCTCTGAGAATTTTCTTCCTCTACCTTCCCAATGTTGTCTCCAAATTTTTCTCTGTACTTCTTTCCACTTCTACCCATTCTTTCCCATTGCCTTTTTAATAAGATTTTATCATCCTTTTTTTTATGTCTCACTTTGGCAAATTCTCCATGATTTTATCCCTCTTTGTCACCCTTCTCTAATCTTTTCATCTCTGCCAATTTCCAGAATTTTCTCCTTTATGAAATCTTCTGATTCTTTAAGATTTCTCTCCCTTTCCTCTCTCATCTCCCCCTTGTGACATCTGTTGATTCCTCAAGATTTTGTTCTCCTCCTTCTTTCACCTCATCTAATACATGCTGACTCTGCAGGATTTATTCTCTCTCCTTTTATTCACTGCGTCTGACCCCTGCCTTTTCTCCAAGATTTTCTTGTTTTTTCTCCCCTTTGTTCCCCTTCCTTCTAACATCTGCCAATTCTAAATATTTTTGTAAGTATTATATTGGCAATGAAATGTAAAAAACAATAATTTCAAATTTACTTTCTTACTGTAAGAGTAAAATTAAGATAAATCTAGACAGTATTTGTGAAAATGAACTCAGAATCATACATTGTCCTCAGAAGTTCATCCTTATTTTGCATTAGAGAAAAATAAAATGAATCAAAGTTGTATTTAAACAATTATAATTGTAAACTATCTCAGTGTCATACATTTTTCTGAAAAGTATGTTCTTATAGTTAGTTCTATAGTTAGCTATAGTTCTTATAGCTAGTAGAAGAAATTTGGATGAAATAACAAGTATATGTACACCAAAAAAAGCCAAGATGAATTGAAACTCAGAATTAGACATTTCTCACTAAAGAAACTTATTTTTGCCATTATAAAAAAACCTGACATGACTATAAGCTTTCCATGAGCAAAAAAGCTCAGAAACACACATTTGCATCAAATGAACTTTCTTCCTATTAGAGCAAGCTAAGATGAATTTGATAGTATGTTTGAAAATCATCAATTCATGCATTGTGCTCCACATAAAGATACTACTTATTGCCATTTGCAAATGCAGGTGAATCTAAGCAGTGTTCATGAAAAGAAGCGGTATTAGAGCAAAGAAGCCACATCTCAGACAGACTTCTTAAAAGTAACTTATTTTTGCTTCTCAAAATAACTAGATGTGAACATGAATAAAGATAGTCAAAAACACACCATTGAAAGAGTAGTTTAAAAAACCCAAGACAAAACACTTACCTCATAAATCTTGTATGTTTTTAAAGCAATAAGCTTGTAATCTTATATGCTTATATCTGGAAAGACAGATATCAAATGGCATATCAGATGATGATAAAATCTCTGAAGAAAAATAAAGTCAGAATAAGGGAGAGGGAATCCTGGGGTTCTAAATTTATGTAGTGGGAGCCAAGCAAAACTTCACGGAAAAATATATGTATATATTCCCTTGTACTCAGCATCCCTGACTGGACTGTAGCCTCAGTATCAAAACCTGAGAAAATTGCACACATCAGTCATAAATCATATCTTCCTCAGTCTCAACCATGATATTGTAGAAATACAGTATAGCCATGATCAATATTTCATACCTATACAAACCATAAGAGTATGAGGGAAAGAACTCAGTATCTATAGGAGGAGGTAGTCTATGACAGATTTTGAACGGATGGAACAGCCAGGGTCTGCATACACTAATAATTATGCCTATTTTCACATATTACCCAATCATCTGATGAGCCACAAAGGGAAAATTGGGAAAAGGACAAACACACAACTTTGGAAAAACTGTATACCATCATAGAAATGGCGGTATTCAGTACAGAATTTTTATTCAATTATTGATATTCTAAAAAAGTTTCTCCAATACTCAAGATACATTTTATCTATAAAAAAATTTTGTTTTTCTCACTTATGATCAGAACTAATCTTGACATATTTCCTTCCTTGCACAATTATATAGAATCATGATTTTGTTTCAATTGGCATATTGAGTCCATATCAAGGCACAATACTCCAAATTGTGCCTTGGTTTCTAGAGGAATGGACTTACTGAAGGCATAAAGGATAATTCTATACCAGAGAAACTGATCTAATGATCAGTTCACCTGGAACTGAAGTAAAAAGACAGTCAAAGGCTGGAGTAATTTCTCCAAGTGAATGTGCTCCTATTCTGGAGTAAAATACATAATTAGATTGACTAGAAAAGCTGGAGAAAGGAGACCAAGATTTAAAAATAATGCTTAGGTTTGCCAAGACAGAATTCTGGAACTGGAAATTCCTCATTCTATGCAATATGGTATGCCACTGAATATGTCTGTGGGGCCTGGGGGAGCTCTGGGAGGCCTGCAGCATGACTTTGGAACATACTATGTTATTCCCTGCTTTGTATAGATACCTTTGATTGGAGGTAATGTCTGAATTTGTTAGCAGGTGGCAAAACACCCATGAGCCTTATTACAAACTTGAGTCAGAAAGTCAATGGGACATAGCAGTGAAGGAAGTCATACCAGAAAGGCCAAAATGAGGCCCAGTTGGCTTTTACATAAAACCTCAAAACGTTTTTGGTAAATCACAAGAAATCATTTTAGTAGAATGTGACTGCAACTTCTTGAGTCCAGGCAATTGGTATTTTGGAAGGGAGAGAAAATGTAAGCCAACAAAGTAGTAAGAGAGAGACTTCTGGTTCAAGCCAAGAGGGAGCATCCCCATTACTCTCAGATCCTATCCCTTTCAACTAAAACTCTCTGGGAATAACACAACAAACAGGCATAGGAGGACTCCAACAGTTTGCCTATATGGGAGGAAAAAGGTGGACTGCCTAGGAACCTTGAGACTTGAGGAACAATATTGTGGTGAGGTCTCTGGGTTTCCTTAATGCTTACTATATATCATAGGCAGTGCACTGCTCCAAGTCTCCATTCTGAGCTGCCAATAGGCACAGACATAAAAAAAGGCTCCCCAAAATTCTGTTCTCACTATCCAAAGGACCTAATAACAGAATCTTTTTGGCAATACACGCCCTACTCCACCCAAGCAACAATGGAAAAACTGTGGAGCCCACCTCTGCAGTTTAATAAGCTTTGAGTGAGGAGTTGTTATTCTACTACACTTCCCTGCACCATGGAACAGGTAGTGATATTTTGATTCCTGGCAGAGTGGTATTACTGTGTTGACCTTCCATCCTCCATCTGGCAGAAGTATGCAGGGCACATTTCCCCTGCCAGGGTAGTGTCAGCAGAATAAGAAGATAAACTTCCATCACTTGTCAGGGGGAAGCAGGTGGTGCAGTGCTCCAGTTTCCCCCAGGATACTGTCAATGGAGCTCAGCAGCAGCAGGCTGAGTCCCCACCATGAAGCAATGAGACTTAATAGGACAGTGTGAGGCAAGGCTAGTTACCACTCCTTTTTACCCCATGTGAAGCACACCCTGGTATCAGTGGGCCCAGTAGGGATCTGAGCTTCCACTCCTACTAGGCATCAGTGAGAATAAACAAGGCAGGGTGTGAGGCATTTAGTTCTTCCTCAGATGTCAGCAGGGTCCAATGGGCAACTGACCTTACACGCTCACTTAGGGGCAATGTGGTGTGAATTGGTGCCTTACTTTTGCTGAGAAGGTGTTGGTGGGGCTAAGAGGGAAGCTGAACTTCTACCCCCATACACAACAAAGCAGTGTGAGTCAGCCCTCCACTTTTGCTGGAAAGGTGTGCATGGGGGATGGGGCAATAGGAAGCTGAACATACACACTTATCAAGACTTTCATACACACCCAACTGGGGAAACTCCCTGATAAAAAAAAGATTAAATAGAATCCAGAGTCACATAATATCTAAAAGTCCAGGATAAAATTGAAAATCACTAATTATACCAAGAACAAGGACAATCACAACTCGAATGAGAAAAGACAATCTACAATTGCCAATACCAACACGAATGAGATGTTGAAATTACCTGACAAGGATTTTAAAGAAGTCATCACAAAAATGCTACAATAACAATTATAAATTTTCTTAATATGAATGAAAAAATAGAAAATCTCAGCAATGTAATAGGTTACAAAAAAGAACCAAAAGCAAATTATAGAAATTAATAAAACAGTAACCAAATAAAAAAGCTGACAGATGGGTGCAAATGGTAGAGAGGAGATCACAAAGGCAAGAATTTATGAACTGGAAGACAGATGAAAAGTATTTACCCAATCTGAACCACAGACCAAAAAAGACTGAAAAAAATGTACAGAGTCTTAGGGACTTGTGGACAATAACAAAAGAACTAACATTCATAACATCAGAGTATCAGGGGAGAGAAGAGAGAGTGAAATTGAAAAAATATTTGAAGAAATAATGGCTTAAAACCCTTCAAAATTGGAAAAACACATTAACCTACAGAGTTAAGAAGCTGAACAAACCCAAATAGAATAATCCAAAGAAATCCACGCTAAAATAAATCATAACCAAACTCTACATTAAAGAAGAAAAAAGTCTTGACAGATCCAGCAGGCAGAAAATCAGTAAGGACATAGTGAAACTCAACAGTACTATCAATGAGCTGGATATAATTGACACAGACTACTTCATCCAACAACAGCAAATCACACATACTTCTCAAGCTCACATGGAACACTCATCAAGATAGGCCACATTCTGGGCCATAAAACAGACCTTAACAAATTTTTAAAAGTAGAAATCATACAATATCTGCACTCAGATCACAATGAAATTAAACTCAAAATCAATAACAGAAAGATAGCTGGAAAACCCCAAAATACATGGAGATTTAACAACATACTTCCAAATAACACATAGGTCAAAGAAAAAATCTCAAGAGAAATTTAAAAATATTTTAAGCTAAATGAAAATGAAAACATAACTTATCAAAATTTGTGAGGTGCAGTGAAAACTTTGCTTATGGATAAATTTATAGCTTTGAATGCATATATTACAAATGAAGGAAATATGAAATCAATCATCTAAGCCCCCACGTTAGGAAACTAGAAAAAGAAGAGAAAATTAAGTCCAAAGTAAGAAGAGGTTAAAAATCAAAGAAGAAGAAGAATTAGAACAGAAATCAATGAAATTGGAAACAGAAAATTAATAGAGAAAATCAACAAAATCAAAAGCTGATTCTTTGAAAAGATCAATAAAATAGGTAATCCTTTAGCCAAGTTAACTAAGAAAAAAGAGAGGACATGAATTACTAATATCAGAAATGAAAGAGGAGACATCACTGCAGATCCCATGGACATAAAAAACAATAATAAAAATATAAATATCTTTGTATCCACACATTTGATAACCTAGATATAATGCAGTAATTCCTTGAAAGACACAATCTGCCAAAATTCACACAAGAAGGAATAGACAACCTGAATAGATTGATGTGTATTAAAGAAAGTCAATCAATAAGTGATAGCCTTCCAAAAAAAGAAAGCTCAAGAACCAGATAGATTCACTGGTGAATTCTACCAAACATTTAAGAAAGAAATTATACCAGTTCTTTACAGTCTTCTTCAGAACACAGAGGCAGAGGAAATACTTCCTAATTCATTCTATGAGGCTGGCATTATCCTAACACCAAAACCAGATGAAGACATTACAAGAGAGGAAAACTGCAGACCAATATCTCTCATGATCATGCATGCAAAAATCCTCAACAAAATATTAGCAAATTGAATCCAGCAATGTATAAAAAGAATTATACATCATGACCACTCAGGATTGATCCCACATATGTAAGGCTAGTTCAACATTCAAAAATAAATTAATTTCATTTATGGTCATGTGGTGTAGGCAGAAGAAGGTGGTGTAGGCAGACTCTGAACTCACCTCCTCCCATGAACACAACAAATTTACAACTACTCTTGAAACAATTACCTCTGAGAGAGAACTGAAAACTGGATAAAAAGAACCCCCACAACAAGGGACAGTGCTGAATGAGGTGGAAGAGGCAGAAATTCCTTGCTGGAGAGGAAAATACCACCTTCTAGTCGAGGCACTTCATGGCCAGCTGGGAGCAATCTTGAAGTATGAAGCCTTTCCTGGAGGAGTGGAGGATCTGAGTGGAGGAGCTTTACCACAATAAGCAGCTTTTGGACTCAGCACAACTGAGACAAGTGTTATAATATCTGGCTTTTCTGGCTATTGACAACAACATGGAATACCCCCAGAAAAGCTATCAGACATAAGGGGACAAAAAACCTGCTCTTAAAGGGCCTATGAACAAATTCACTTGTTTTGGAAAGCAACCTAAAAGCACCAAGAAGAAAGGTGCAAAGTCCTTTGGTGGAAAGAGACTCACTGGATAGGCTCTGGGTGCATCTCAGAGAGAAGTAAGACCTCTCCAGGCTGGGACCACTTCCCCACGGACTGAGACTTTGGTAGCAGCCATTATTGTGACTTAGTACAGGTGTGCTGACACAGACGCTGGAAGATGCCATTGGAGTTCTTCCCTTTGCCTGTTAGTCCACGTGTTTGCCCCAACCACTTGAGCACCAATTTAATCCAGCTCAGCCAGGGCATGCAGCCTACCCTAGGGATTGGCCCCACCCAACAGGAAGCCTTCAGGCAACTTGTGGGCCCACAGAGGTGGGGTGCCTGAAATCTCTGCAGCCAGGTGAGTGGGTCCACCTCTGCAGGGCAGGGCTTGTGTGAGGGGCAGGCCTGCATTGGTGGAATGTGTGGGGTTTCTGCAGCGGGGTGACTGGGTCTGCTTCAGTGGGTTGGGGTATGTGCATGGGGCAGGAATGTGTTGATAGGGTGTGTGGCTGAGCAGATGGTGGGGCTTTTCAGCTGCATCAAACTTGTGCTTTTCAAACAGCAACATAGGGGATTGGGCCCACATTCCAAAGCCTGAGACAATTGGGTGCTCCTCTGCCTGGGGCTGCCCCATTCTGGTGCACTTCTGAGAGAGCTGAAAATAGTCTTGCAAGCCAGAGGCCTACAGCAATTGTAAACCCCTGAGCTTAACAACCAGCCATGCTGGGAACCTACTCACTTAAGAGAAAAACTGCAACAGGAAGGTGCTATTAGACCTCGCAGCCAACTGTTCTGGGGTTTCCATGCCCAAACAGTGACTGAAGGGACCACACGCAGCTAAGCATTACAACCAGCCAGTCAGGGGGACAGCCTAGACACCCCAGACATCTGCAGCAAGAGCAACCCTGCCACAACAGAAGGACAAACGTAGCCCACACAGGGGATACTCCTGGAACATTTGGAACAGTTGTCAAGAGGGAAGCACACTGCTGGGCCTCATAAGGCATCTCTTACATAAGCCCACCTCTCCAAGATCAGAAGACGTAGCAGACCTACCTAATACATAGATATAAGCACAGAAAAAGAGGCAAAACAAGGAGACAAAGGAATACATTCCAAATAAGGGAACAGGACACATCCTCAGAAAAAGAACTAAAAGAAACAGGGATAAACAATCTACCTGACAAAGACTACCAACTAATAGTCATAAGAATGCTCACTAGTCTTAGGGGAAGAATGGATGAACTCAGTGACAGTGTCAACAAAGAATTGGAAAATATAAAAAAGAACCAAACAGAAATGAGGAATACAATACCAGAAATGAAAAATTCACTAGAGGGACTCAATAGCAGAGTAGATGATATGGAATAACGGATCAGGGAGCTAGAAAAAAGACTAGAGGAAATCACCCGAGCTGAACAGATAAAAGGAAAAAGAATTAAAAGGAATGAGGACAGTTTAAGAGACCTCTGGGCAACATCAAGCACACTAACATCCATAGTATAGGTGTCCCAGAAGGAGAAGAGAGAGACAAAATGGCAGAGAATCTATTTGAAGAAATAATAGCTGAAAACTTTCCTAACCTAAGGAAAGAAACCGACATCCAGGTACAGGAAGCACAGAGAACACCAAACTAGATAAATCCAAAGAGGCCCACACCAAGACACATTAAAATTAAAATGTCAAGAATTAAAGATAAAGAGAGAATCCTAAAAGCTGCAAAAGAAAGACAAGTTAGATATAAAGAAAACCAGATAAGTCTATCAGCTGACTTCTTAGCAGAAACCTTACATGCTAGAAGGGAGTGGCATGATATATTTAAAGTGCTGAAAGGAAAAAGCCTACAGCCAAGAATACTCTACCCTGCAAGGTTATCAATCAGAATGAAAGGAGAGATAAAGAGTCTCGCAGAGAAGCAAAAACTAACGGAGTTTATCACCAAGAAACCAGTCTTACAAGAAATGCTAAAGGGACTTATTTAAGAGGAAAAGAGAAGGCACAAACAGGAATTTATCAAAATTTATTATGAAGAAAATTATATTAAAAAAACCAATAATATCACTGGTATAGGCAAAGATATAGTAAAGGTAGCAGATAAATCATCTAAAAGCTAATGTGAAGGACAAAAGATAAAAGTACTAAAATTATTTATTTCCATGATAAGAGGGTAACAGATACTCACGTAGCTATGATATCAAAAACATAAAATATTGGAGGATGGAAGTAAAAGAGTAGAGCTTTTAGCAAGAGGTCAAACTAAAGAGACCATCAACTTAATATAGATTGCTATATACATAGGTTATTATATATGAACCCCATGGTAATCACAACCCAGAAACGTATAATAAGTACATGAAAAATTAAGAGAAAGGAACTCAAACATAATAGTAAAGAAACCATCAAACCACAAAGGAATAGAGCAAGAGAAGAAGAAAGGAACAGAGAATAACTACTAAAACACCCAGAAAAATAGTAACAAAACAGCAATAAGTACATTCTTATCAATAGCTACTTTAAATGTAAATGGACTAAATGCTTCAATCAAAAGGGCATAGGGTGGCCAATTGGATAAAAAAGCAAGACCCATATATATGCTGCATACAACAGACACACTTCAAACCTAAAGACATTCACGAACTGAAAGTGAAGGGATGCAAAAAAGATACTCCATGCAAATGGCAATAAAAAGAAAGCTGGGGTAGTAATACTTATATCAGACAAAATAGACTTTAAAACAAAAACTGTAACAAGAGACAAAGAAGGGCCCTACATAATGATAAAGGGAAAAATCTGAGAAGAGTCTATAACACTTGTAAAATCTATGACCCAACATAGGAGCACCTAAATATATAAAGCAATTATTAACAGACATAAAAGGAGAAATAGACAGCAACACAATAATAGTAGGGGACTTGAACATTCCACTTACACCAATGGATAGATCGTCCAAACAGAAGATCAATAAGGAAACATTGGTCTTAAATGAGACATTAGATCAGATGGACTTAGTAGACATAAACAGAACAGTCCATCCAAAAACCACAGAGTGCACATTCTTTTCAAATGCACATGGAACATTCTCCAGGATAGATCACATATTAGGCCACAAAACAGGTCTCAATAAATTTAAGAAGATTGAAATAATACCAAGCTTTTCTGACCACAACCGTATGAAACTAGAAATCAACTACAGGAAGAAAATCAGAAAAGCCACAAATATGTGGAGATTAAACAAAATGCTACTGAACAATGATTTGGTCAATGAGGAAATCAAAGGAAAAATCAAAAAATAGCTGGAGACAAATGAAAATGAAAACACGACAAGCCAAAATGTATGGGATACAGCAAAAGTGGTTCTAAGAGGGAAGTTTATAGCAATAAAGGCATATTTCAACGAACAAGAAAAATCTCAAATAAACAATCTGACAATGCACCCAAAGGAACTGGAGAAAGAAGAACAAACAAAGCCCCAAATCAGTAGCAGGAAGGAAATAATAAAAATCAGAGCAGAAATAAATTAAATAGAAACTAAGAACTGGTTCTTGGAAAAGATAAACAACATTGACAAACCTTTAGTTAGACTCACCAAGAAAAAAAGGGAGAAGGCTCAAATAAATAAAATCAGAAATGAAAGATGTGAAATTACAACAGACACCTCAGAAATACAAAAGATTATAAGAGAATACTATGAAAAGCTATATGCCAACAAATTGGATAATCTGGAAGAAATGGATAAATTCTTAGAATCATACAACCTTCCAAAACTAAATCAAGAAGAAATAGAGAATCTGAATAGACCAATCATCAGTAAAGAGATTGAAATAGTAATCAAAAACCTCCCCAAAAATAAAAGTCCAGGACCAGTAGGCTTCCCTGTTGAATTCCACCAAATATTCAAAGAAATCTTAATACTTACCCTTCTCAAACTCTTCCAAAAAATTGAAGAGGAGGGGAAGCTTCCTAACTCATTCTATGAAGCCAACATTACCCAAACCAGATACCAAAACCAGACAAGGACAACAAACAAAAAAAGAAAATTACAGGCCAATATCACTAATGAACATTGATGCAAAAATCCTCAACAAAATACTAGCAAATTGAATAGAACAGTACGTTAAAAAGATCATACACCATCATCAAGTGGAATTAATTCCAGGGATGGTTCAACATCCTCAAATCAATCAACATGATATACCAATTAACAAAATAAAGAATAAAAATTACATGATCATCTCAATAGATCCAGATAAATCATGTGACAAAATACAGCATCCATTTATGACAAAAACTCTGAATAAAATGGGTATAAAAAGAAAGCACCTCAACATAATAAACTTTACATATGACAAACCCACAGCTAATATCATTCTCAATGGAGAAAAACTGAAAGCTATCCCTTTAAGAACAGGAACCCGACAAAGATGCCCACTTTTGCCACTCATTTAACATAGTATTGGAAGTCCTAGCCAGAGAAATCAGGCAAGAAAAAGAAATAAAACAGAATCATATGGGAAAGGAAGAAGTGAAACTATCACTATTTGCAGATGACATGATTCTATATATAGAAAACCCTAAAGAATCCACAAAAAACTTTTAGAAATAATAAATGAATACCGTCAAGTTGCAGGATACAAAATCAACATATAAAAATCAGTTGCATTTCTCTACACTAACAATGAGTTAGCAGAAAGAGAAATTAAAAATACAATCCCATTTATAAGTGTAACAAAAAGAATAAAATTGCTAGGAATAAATTTAACCAAAGAAGTGAAAGACCTGTTCATTGAAAACTATAAAAGATTGTTGAAAGAAATTAAAGAAGACACAAAGAAATGGGAAGATATTCTGTGCTCTTGGATTGGAAAAATTAACAGAGTTAAAATGTCCATACTTCCTAAAGCAATCTATAGATTCAATGCAATCCCTATCAAAATTCCAATAACATTTTTCACAGAAATAGAACAAAGGATCCTAAAATTTATATGGAACAACAAAAGACCCCGAATAGCCAAAGGAATCCTGAGAAAAAAGAACAAAACTGGAGGTATCACACTCTCTGATTTCAAAATATACTACAAAGCTACAGTAAACAAAACATCATGGTACTGGCACAAAAACACACACACAGATCAATGGAACACAATCGAGAGCCCAGAATGAAACCCACACATCTACGGACAGCTGATTTTCGACAAGGGAGTCAAGAAGACACAAAGGAGAAAGGCAAGTGTCTTCAATAAATGGTGTTGGGAAAACTGGACAACCTCTTGCAAAACAATGAAAGTAGACCATTATCTTATACAAAAATTAACTCAAAATGGATTAAATACTTCAATGTAAGACCTGAAACCATGAAATTTCTTGAAGAAAACATAGGCAGTTGCTCTTTGACGTTAGTCTTAGTAGTATATTTTCAAATACCATGTCTGACCGGGTAAGGGAAACAATAGAAAAAGTAAACACATGGGACTACATCAAACTAAAAAGCTTCTGCACAGCAAAGGAAATCATCAACAAAATGAAAAGACAACCTAACAATTGGGAGAAGATATTTGCAAACTTCATATCTAATAAGGCATTAATATCCAAAGTATATAAAGAACTCATACATCTCAACAACAAAAAACTAACAACCCAATTAAAAAATGGGCAAAAGATCTGAACAGATATTTCTCCAAAAAAGATATACAGATGGCCAACAGGCAGATGAATAGAAGTTCAACATCACTAATTATTAAGGAAATGCAAATCATAACCACAATGAGATATCACCTCATGCCATCAGAATGGCTGTAATTAACAAGACAAGAAATAACAAGTGTTGGAGAGGATGTGGAGAGAAGGGAACTCTCATACACTGCTGGTGGGAGTGCAAACTGGTGCAGCCACTATGGAAAACAGTATGGAGATTCCCAAAAAATTAAGAATAGAATTACCATACGATCCAGCTATTCCACTGCTGGGTAACTATCCAAAGAACATGAAAATATGTGTGTGTAAAGATATATGCACCCCTATGTTCATTGCAGCATTATTCACAATAGCCAAGACTTGGCAGCAACCTAGGTGCCCATCAAGGGATGAATTTGGATCAAGAAGATGTGGTATATATACAGAATGGAATACTACTCAGCCATAAAAAAGGATGAAATCTTGCCATTTGTGACAATATGGATGGACCTTGAAGGTATTATGCTAAGCAAAATACGTCCGAGGGCGAAAGTCAAATAATGTATGATCTCACTCAAAAATAGAAGACAAAAACAACAACAAAGAAACATAGAGAAAGAGACTGGATTGGTGGTTACCAGAGGTGAAAGGGGGAGGGAAGAGGGCAAAAGGGGTGATTAGGCACATGTATATGGTGATGGATTGTCATTAGTCTTTGGGTGGTGAACATGATGAAACCTACAAAGAAATCGAAGTATAATGATGTACACCTGAAATTTATATAATGCTATAAACCAATGTTACCAAAATAAAAATTAGTTAATATTATTCATCAAATCAACAAAAGAAAAAAATCACATGATCATATCAATAGACTAAGAAAAATCATTTGACAAAATCCAACATTCATTCATGATAAAAACCCTCAATACTAGGGGTAGAAGGAAACTTCCTTAACTTGATAAAGAATATCTACAAAAAATCTACAGCTAACGTTGTACTTAATGGTGAGAAACTCAAAGCTTTTCCACTAATATCAGGTACAAGGCAAGGATGTGCCCTGTCACCACTGCTCTTCAGCATCATACAAGATGTCCTATGTAATGCAATAAAATAAGAAAATAAAATAAAAGATATACAGATTGTAAAGGAAGAAATAAAACTGTCTGCAGGTGACATGACTGTCTATGTAGAAAATATTACAGAATTGACAAAAACACTTTTCTGGATTATAGGAAGGTTGCAGGATACAAGGTTAATATACAAAAGTCTATCTTTTAATATACAAGCAATGGACATATACAATTTGACATTAAAAACACATTACCATCCCCCCCAAAATTAAATACTTAGGCATAAATCTAACAAAATATGTACAAGATCTGTTTGAAGAAAACTATGACGCTCTGATGAAAGATGTCAAAGAAGAATTAAATAAATGGAGAAATATTTCATGTTCATTGCTAGGAAGACTCAATATTGTCAAGATGTTAGTTCTTCCCAACTTGATATGTAGATTTAATATAATCCCAATGTAAATACCTGCAAGTCATTCTGTGGATATTGACAAAATAATTCTACAGTTTATATGTGGAGGGAAAAGACCCATAATATCCAACTCAATATTGAAGGAGAAGAATACAGTTGAAGGTCTAATATTAACCATCTCATGACTTAATATAAAGCTACAGTAATCAAGATATTGGTGAAAGAATAGACAAATAGATCAATGGAATAGAATAGAGAGCCCAGAAATAGACCCCACAACTGATGTTTGAGAAAGGAGCAAAGGCAATACAATGGAGCAAAGATAATCTTTTCAACAAACGATGCTGGAATAACTGGACATCCACATGCAAAAAAACGAATCTATACATAGACCTTACACTTTTCATAAAAATTAACCCTCAATGGACTACGGATCTACATGTAAAATTCAAAACTATAAAACTCCTAGGAGAAAACATAGATGACCTTGAATATGGCAAAGATTTTTTAGAAACAACACCTGGGGTACAATCCATGAAACAGATAATTGACAAACTTGGCTTTATTAAATTTAAAAACTTCTGCTCTAAGAAAGACAGTGTCAAGAGAATGAGAAGACAATCCACAGACTGGGAGACAATATTTAAAAAGATGTCTCTGGTAAAAGGCTGTTATCCAAAATATACAAAGAACACTTACAACTCAACAAGAAGAAAATGAACAACTCAATTAAAAAATGGGTCAAAGACCTTAACATATACCTCACCAAAGAAGATATACAGATGGCAAATAAGCATGTGAAAAGATGCTCCACATCATATGTCATCAGGGAAATGCAAAATAAAATAATGAGCTACTACTACACATCTATTAGAATGGCCAAAATCCAGAACACTGATGATACCAAATAAAGTACTGGTATTGGTATTGGTATTGGTATTGGTATTGGTATTGGTATTGGTATTGGTATTGGTGAGAATGTGGAGCAACAGTAGCTCTCATTCATTGCTGGAGGGAGTGAATGGTACAGCCACTTTGGAAGACACAGTTTTCAGTTTCTCATAAAACTAAACATACTTTTACCAATCAAGGTGTTGTATTGTGCTCCTTGGTATTTAACCAAATGAATTGAAAACCTATGTTCACATGGATGTTTACAGAAGCTTTACTCATAATTGCCAAATTTGGAAGCAACCAATATGTCTTTCAGGAGGTGAATTACTAACCTGTTGTGCCTCCAGACAATAGAATATTATTCAGCACTAAAAGAAATGAGTCATCAAGCCATGAAAAGACACGGAAGAAAATTAAACATATATTACTAAGTGAAAGAAATCAATCTGAAAAGGCTACATACTGTATGATTCCAACTATGTGATATTTTGGAAAAGACAAAACTATCAGCAGATGGTAAAAAACATTAGTAGTTGTCAGAGGTAAGGGGAGAGGAAGGGATGAAGATGCAGAACACAGGGGATTTTTAGGGAAGTGAAAGTATTCTGTATGATACAACCATGGTGGGCATATGCCATTACACATTTGTCAAAACCCATAGAATATACAACACCAAGGGTGAATCCTAAGATAAACTATGGACTTTGAGTATAATGATATGTCAATGTAGGGTTCACTGATTGTAAGAAATGTACTACTCTGGTGAAAGATGTTAAGGGGAAGGTTATGCATGTGTGGGAACACGGGATATATGAGAAATCTCTGTTCTTTCCCTTCAGTTTTTCTGTGAACCTAAAACTAATTTAAAAAGTAGAGTTTTTAAATTAAAAGTTGTCATAATCAACTTGAGTAGAACTCTGGATTTTAGTTAAAAAAACTCACAACAGCCAGGGGAAATCTTGTTGAAGAAAAAAACTGCTTTAGGGTGAGAGTGTTGTGGCATTTTCAATTGCCTACCTACCATCATACCACATGCCAGACCTGCAGTGGTGTTATGTACTGAACTGTGTCCCCCCAAAATAGGTTGAAGCCCTAATCCTCAGTTTCTCAGAATGTGACTCTATTTGCATATTGCCCTTAAAGAGGTAATTAAGACTAAATGAAGTAATATGGGTGGCCCCTAATCCAATATGACTAGTATCCATATAAGAAGAGGAAATCTGGATATATAACAGAGACACCGGGGAAGGGCACACACAGGGAAATGGCCATGTGAGAACACAATAAGAAGGTGACCATCTGCAAGCCAAGGAGAGAGTTCTCAGAAGAAACCACACCTGCCAACACCCTGATCTTGGACTTCTAGCCTCCAGAACTGTGAGAGAATAAATTTCTGTTAAGCTATTCAGTTTGTGGCATTTTGATATGGAAGCCCTAGCAAAATAATAAAATTTTTGTGCCATGAAATGAAGTGCTATTGTAACAAATACCTAAAAATGTGGAAGTAGCTTTGGAACTGGATTATGGATAGAGGCTGGAAGAGTTTGAGGTGCCTGTTAGAAAAAGCCTAGATTGTCTTGAAGAGACCATTGATAGAAATATGGATTTCAAAGGTGATTCTGATGAGGTCTCAAATAGGCTTTTAAAAGCTCCCAAATATACTGGGGAATTGAAAAGGCCATGCACTTGCCCATGGGAGAACTCATGCTTAGAAAAGACCTGAGAAGATGCTAAGCTTTCTTCTTCAGCTAGACTTCAGGTGTCACACAACTAGGAAGTGAAGGTTAAGGCAGAGTTGTAAATGGTATGGCTAAGTGTTGAAAGAGAGTCAAAACATAAAGTCATGTGCAAAGACTGGGAGAGTTTATTTAAGCTCTTTTTATTTTTCCTTTTTTTCTTATTTTCTTTTTAAAAATTATTTTATTGAGGTAACAGTTTATAACACTGTGCAATTTCAGATGTACATTATTATATATCAATTTCTGTATAGACTGCATCATGCTCACCACTAATAGTCTAGTTTTTATCCATCCCCATACATATGTGCCCCTTTACCACTTTTGCCCACCCCCCACCCCTTCCCCTCTGGTAACCACTAATCTGTTCTCTTTATCCATGTTTTTGTTTGTCTTCCACATATGAGTGAAATCATATGGTTTTTCTCTTTCTCTGCCTGGCTTACTTCAGTTAACATAATACCATCAAGGTCCATCCATGTGGTTGCAAATGGGACTATTTTGTCTTTTTTATGGCTGAGTAGTATTCCATTGTATATATATACCACATCTTCTTTATCCATTCGTCAGTTGATGGGCACTTGTGTTGCTTCCACGTCTTGGCTATCGTGAATAATGCTGCAATGAACATAGGGTTGCATAAATCTCTTTGTGTTGTTGATTTCATGTTCTTTGGATAAATACCCAGTAGTGGGATAGTTGGATAATATGGTATTTCTATTTTTAATTTTTTGAGAAATCTCTATACTGTTTTCTATAGTGGCTGCACCAGTTTGCATTCCCAACAGCAGTGTATGAGTGTTCTCTTTTCTCCACATTCTCTTCGACATTTATTTTTTGTCTTATTAATTATAGCCATTCTGATGGGTGTAAAGTGATATCTCATTGTAGTTTTGATTGCATTTCCCTAATAATTAGTGATGTTGAATATCTTTTCATATGCCTGTTGGCCATCTGTATAACTGTTTTAGAAAAATGTCTGTTCAGATCTTCTGCCTGTTTCTTGATCGGATTGTTTGTTATTTTGCTGTTGAGTTGTATGAGTTCATTATATTTTGGAAATTAACCCCTTGTCAGATATGTGATTTGCAAATAATTTCTCCCAGTTGGTTGTTGTCCTTTTGTTTTGTTGATGGTTTCCTTTGCCTCGTAGAAGCTTTTTAGTCTGATGGTTTTTCTTTTGTTTTCCTTGCCTGAGTAGACAGGGTATTTAAAAAGATGCTACTAAGAATGATGTCAAAGAGTGTATTGCCTACATTTTCTTCTAGGATTTTTATGGTTTCAGGCCTCACATTCAAGTCTTTAATCTATTTTGAGTTAATTTTTGTGTATGGTGTAAGATAATGGTCTACTTTCATTCTTTTGTATGTGGCTGTCTGGTTTTCTATTTATTGAAGAGATTTTCCTTTCTCCACTGTATGTTATTGGCTTCTTTGTTGAAAATTAGCTGTCCATAGAGGTGTGGTTCTGTTTATGGGCTTTCAATTCTGTTCTATTGATCTGTGTGTCTGTTTTTGTGCCAGTACCATGCTGTTTTGATTACTATAGCTTTGTAGTATTTTTTGAAGTCAAGGATTGTGATGCCTCCAGCTTTTTTCTTTTTCCTCAGGATTACTTTGGCTATTCTGGGTCTTTTGTTGTTTCACATAAATTTTAGGATTCTTTGTTCTATTTCTGTGAAAACGTGTTGTTGGAACTTTGATAGGGATTGCATTGAATCTGTAGATTGCTTTAGGTAATTGGAAATTTTAACTATGTTTATTCTTTCAATCCAAGAGCATGGAATATCTTTCTATTTCTTCATGTCATCTTCGATTTCTTTCAATAATGTTTTATAGTTTTCAGTGTATAGGTCATTTGCTTGGAGTATCATCTTCCATCCTTTCACACTGGGCCTGTTTGTCTTTAGAGTGAAATGTGTTTCCTGGAGGCAGCATATTGTTAGGTCTTGTTTTTTAATCCATCCGGCCACTCTGTGTCTTTTGATTGGAGAATTCAATCCATTTACATTTAGAGTGATTATTGATATCTGAGGGCAGGTTTATTACTGCCATTTTGTCTCTTGTTTTCCAGTTGTTCTATATTTTCATTGTTTCTTTTTCCTTGTATTTCTGACTGCCATTTCAGTTTTGGGGTTTTCTGTGATGGTTTTCTCTTTATTTATGACTGTGTCTCTGTTCTGATTTTTTGTTTACTGGTACCATGAGGTTTGTATAAAAGATCTGATAGATGAGATAGTCCATTTTATGATAGCATCTTATCTCCATTAGCCTAAGCAGGTTCCATTCCTTCCTTCTTCCCCTTCTGAGTTATCGTTGCTACAAAATATCCTTTTTTTGATGTGAGTCTGTGAATATATTGAAGTTTTCATAGTTATTTTTGATGCTTTCCCTCCCTTTATCTTTTACATTATAATTGTTTCATAACCTATTCTGATAGAGAGCTGCAATTTTCTGATTTTGTCTATCTATTTATCTCCTTGTAAACCTTTGCCATTTTGTTTCAGGTAGGAGAGCTTCCTTCATCATTTCTTATAATGCAGGTCTAGTGGTGATGAACTCCGTAGCTTTTGTTTATATGGGAAAGCTTTTGTTTATCCATCATATCTGAAGGATAGTTTCTCTGGATAGAGCATTCTTGTCTGAAAGTTTTTGTCTTTCAGTATTTTGAATATATCATTCCATTCTCCCCTAGCATGTAAACTTTCTGCTGTGAAATCTGCTGAAAGCTTGATAGGGGTGCCTTAGTAGGTTATTTTCTTCTGCCTTGCTGCTCTTAATATTTTTTCTTTGTCATTGACTCTTGCCAGTTTTACTATTATATGCCTTGGAGAAGGTCTTTTTGCATTGATGAAATTAGGAGTTCTATTGGCTTCATGTACTTGCAAGTCCAGTTTCTTCCCCAGGTTTGCGAAGTTCTCAGCTATTATTTCTTTGAATAAGCTCTCTGCTCCTTTAACCTCTTTTCTCCCTGTGGAATACCTATAATCCCTATGTTGCTTTTCCTAATTGAGCTGGATATTTCTCAAAGAATTTCTTCATTTTTAAAAAATCTTAGCTCTCTCTCCTTTCTTCCTGATGCATTTCTATATTTTTTACCTTCTAATTCACTAATTCTGTCCTCCATACGGTCAGTTCTATTTTTTATGGTTTCTAGATTATTTTTATCTCATTAGTTGTGTTCTTTATGTCCAGATGTTCTGTTTACTTTTTAAAAGAGCTTTAATCTCTTTGGTGAAGTATTCTTTCTGCTCATTGATTTTATTCCTCAGTTCATTGGACTGTCTTTCTGAGTTTTCTTGTAACTCATTGAGTTTCTTTATGACAACTGTCTTTAATTCTCTGTCATTTAGATTGTAAACTTCTGTGACTTCAGGATTGGTTTCTGGAGATTTGTCATTTTCCTTCTATTCTGAAGTTCTACTGTCATTCCTCATGGTGCTTGATGAATTGATCTTTTGCTGGTCTATTCGTGGTAGTATCAGGTCAGAGATTCCACCTATCACTGCTGGGGGGTCAGGAGCTGTGTTTGCTTATCTTGCCCCATCTGCCGGTAGTTGTGCCAGTAGGGCTGCCCTGCATTTGTGCAGGCTGGCCACAGCCACTCAGCAGGTTGTGTTCATGTGGGTGGCAACCCTGTTCTTGATGGGTGGTGCAGGCAGGGCTTCTTTGCTTGTTGGGTGGGTTGTGCACGCACAGCCAGGGCCACTGCACTCAGCTGGGGACCAGCTGAGCTGCTGTGCTAGGTGGGAGGGGCACTTTGTTTCATGTGGACTGGCACTGTGCTCACAGGCAGTTCATTTGAGTTGCTATGCTTGGTGGGCAGGGCACCTTTGCAGGGGGTGAGCCACCACCACTCTGTGGGGAGCATTTGCAGGAGTTGGGCTGCCATGGCATAGTGGGTGCTCCCATGGACCGGGCTACCACTCCAAGAGCATTTCTGTGTGGTTCAGGCTGCCCTTGCCTCCACTCACAGTTGCACTGGCTGCTATGTGAGGATCCATGACCTGGATTGCTGTCACTGGGGGGGTGCTTGTGTCTGCTCACCTAGTTCCACTGCTTCCTGTGGATCCAGTCCACTCACCTTCATATGTATTGCTGCATGGATCTCTCAGGCATCCTGCTATGCTGTTTAGGGAATCCTCTGTTGGGTAATAAATGTCTGTTTAGTTGTGATTCAGAGAGGAGAGACAAAGGGAATAACTCACTCCATCATGATGCTCTCATCACTCCTCATTTTATTTTCAAATTAAAAGAAATTTGGTTTTGCTCCCAGAATTTGGGACCACTTTCAGAACACTAGGTTACCAGTAAGTTAGCAGAACATATAATTCAGTGGCCACACATGACAAAGAATATGGACTTTCAAAAATGATTTAGAAAAGTCACTAAACAAACAAATAACAACACACAACAAGCAGCAACAACAAATAATAAGGTGGAGGGAGACTCTGATTTCCAGAATGGCCACATTATAATACTCAAAACGGCCAGTTTTCAAAAAAATTATACAAGCCATTCATAGAAAAAGATTAATTAATAGAAAATACCTTTGAGGAACCCCAGCCATTAGACTAAGTAGACAAATATTTTTAACCAACTGTCTTAAATATGTTCAAAGAGCTAAAAGAAACTATGGACAAATAATTAAAGGAAACTAGGAAATGATGTCTCTCCAAATAGAGAATATCGATGAAGAGAGGGATATTATAAAAAGAAACTAAATAGAAATTCCACAGCCAAACAGTACAATAAATGAAATAAAAAAATTGCTACAGGGATTCAAGCAGGTTTGAGCAGCAGAAGAAAGAATAAGTGAACTTGAAAATAGATCAATTGAGATTATCCAGTCTAAAAGGCAAAAATAAAAGAGTAAAGAAAATGACCAGAGCCTAAGAGACCTGTGTACATCACAACCACATGGGATTTATGCCAGGATTGCCAAGATGGATCAACATATGACAATCAGTCATGTAATATACCTCATTACTAGAATGAAAGGAAAAGATACATAATAATATCAATTAATTTAGAAAATAATTTCACAATACCCAACCTCCTTTCATGATAACAACACTCACCAAACTAGGAATAGAAGGCAACTTACTTAATATATTAAAGGGCATTTAACAAAAACCCACAGCCAATGTATACTCAATGGTGAAAGACTGGAAATTATTCCCTTAAGATTAGAAAGGAGACAAGGACAGCTGCTTTTTCACTTCTATTCTATATTGTACTAGAAGTTCTATCTACAACAATTAAGCAAGAAAAAGAAATAAAGATATCCAAATTGGAAAGCAAGAAGTAAAATTATCTCTATTCACAGATGCCATGAACTTTTATATAGAAAACATTGAAGAATAAAAAAATACTAGAGATATCTATTAGAGATATCTATTAGATATCTCTATTATCTATTACAGATAATAAATGAATTCAGCAAAGTTGCAGACAACTAGATCAGCATGCATCAATCAGTTTTATTTATACACTGATACACAATAAACAATCCAAAAGTTAAATTAATGGAACAATTCTGTTTAAATAGCATCAAACAGTATGAAATACCTAGGAATAAATTTAACTCAGGAGGTACAAGACCTATATACTGAATATTACTAAACATTGCTGAAAGAAAGCAAAGACCTAAATAAAGGTAAAGGTACCTCATGTTTATGCATTGGAAGACTTTATATGGTTTAGATAGGAATACTACCCAAAATGATCTACAGATTCAATGTAAATGCTATGAAAATCCCAACTACCATTTTGGCATAAATGGAAAAGCCAATCTTGGAATTCATATAGAATCACAATAGACCCCAAATAGGCAAAACAATCCAGAAAATGAAAAGCAAAGTTGGAGGATACATACTTCTCAATTTCAAAACTTACTGTAAAGCTACAGTAACTAAAATAGTGTGATATTGGCATAAAAATAGACATATTATCAATGGAATAGGATTTAGAGTCTGAGATAACCACATCCACCTCTGGTCAATTGATTTTGGACAAGCATGCCAGACCATTTAATAAGTCTCTTCAAGAAATAGTGCTGTAATAACTGAATATCTACATGTAAAAGAACAAAATTGGACCTCCTACTTCACAGTATACACAACAATTAACTCAAAATGAATCATCAACCTAAATGTACATCTAAATCTATATAACTCTCAGAAGAAAACAGGAAGAATTCTTCATGACATTGAATTGTGCAGATGCACAAGCAACACAAGAAAAAACAAATTGGACTCATCAAAATTTAAAAAATGTTGTGCATCAAAGGACACTATAACAAAAGTGAAATGAATCCCAAAGAGTGGGAGAAAACATTTGCAAATCATATATCTGATAAGGGTTTAGTGTCCATAATATATAAAGAACTTTTACATTCAGCAACAAAAGGACAAACAACTTTAATTTTTAAAGTCAGCAACACAAGGACAAACAACTTTAATTTTTAAAGTCAGCAAAGGACTTGAATAGACATTTCTTCAAATAAGATATACAAATGACCAACAAGCACATTGAAAGATGTTCAACATCATTAATCACTAGGGAAATGCAAATAAAAACCACAGTGAGGTGCCACTTCACACCCCCTAGACGGCTACAACAAAAAAGTGGAAAGTAACAAATGTTGGTGAAGATATGATGAAATTGGAACCCTCATCCATTGCTGGTGGGATTGTCAAGTGATGCAGTCACTGAAGAAAACGGTTTGGCAGTTCTTCAATAAACTAAACATAGGATTATCATGTGACCCAGCAATTCCACTAAGTATATACCAAAAAAAAAATTGAGAGAGATATTCAAACATAACTTGCACAAAATTGTTTATAATAGCGGTATTCACAATAGTCAATTGGTGTTTATCCAAATGACCATCAACTGATGAATAGATAAACAAAATGTCACATAGCCATTCAATGGAATCTTTTTGAGCCACACAAAGAAATATAGAACTGATACATGCTACAACATGAAGAAACCTCAAAAACATTATGCTAATTGATGAAGCCAGACACGAAGGTCACTTACTAATTCAGTTTACATGAAATATCCAGAATAGGTGAATCCATAGAGAAAGAAAGCAGTTTCGTGGTTGTCAGGGACTAGGGGAAGGAAGAATTGGGATTGACTATTTAATGGGTATGGAGTTTCCTTTTTGGGGTGATGAAAATGTTTAGGAACTAGGCAGAGTTGCTGTTGCACAAAATTGTGTATTACTAAATGTCATTGAATTTTACACTTTAAAATGACTAATTTTATGTTATGTGAATTTTACCTGAATATAAAAAAGATAGAGATTGGCAGAGGGGATTAAAACAAACATGATTCAATAATATGCTTTCTTTGAGAAACTTACTTCAAATATAATGACATATGTTGAGAGTAAAAGGATGAAAAACATATATCACACAATTTTTTTACAAAAGGGGCTATATTAATATAAGATAAAGTATATTTCAGAGTAAACAAAAATACAACAGACAAAGAGAGACACTATATAAAGATAAAAGAATTAATCCATCAGGAAGACATAATTATCCTACTTGTATATGCACCAAACAACAAAGCCTCACATACATGATGCAAAAACTGATAGAACCAAAAGGAGAAACAGACAAATCCAAAATTGTAGTTGGGGACTTTAACTTCCACTCTCAGCACTTGATAGAACTACTACACAAAAAATCAGCAAAGATGTAGGAGAACTGAACAGTACCATCAACTAAGTCTAATAACATTTATAAAACAACAACACAGAATGGTCCTTCTTGTCAAGTTTCCATGGAATATTCACCATATGGATTATATCTAGACCATAAAACAAATCTCAACAAATTAAAAAGAATTGAAATCATACAGAGTAAATTCTCTGAACAAAATGGAATGAAACTATAAGTAAATGACAAAAAGACAACAGAAAGTCTATAAAAACTTTGGAAATTAAGCAACAGAATTCTAAGTAATCCTTGGATCAAAGAGAAAGTTTCAAAATAAATTTAAAAAAAACACATAGAACTCAATGATAATGAAAATAGAACATATCAGAATATTTGTTATGCAGCTAAAGCAGTGCTGAGATGGAAGTTTATAGCACTAAATGTTTACATTAGAAAAGAGAAAGGTCACAAGTAATCTTAGTTCCTACTTAAACTAGAAAGAAGAGCAAAATGAACCCAATGCAATAAGAAAGAAGGAAATAATAAAGAGAAATAATGAAACTAAAATTTGTTATGCTTCCTCTGGAACCAGGGACCAGAGTCCCACTCTGAGAATGTGGACTTCCATCTTCAAGACTGCTGCCAAGGAAAGGAAGGGAGTGGGGCGAGGGCAAGTAACAACATCACAAAGCTTTCCTATCCCTCTAAACTTGCCTTTTTCTTGATTCAACGCCTGCTTCGTTGCTGTAAACATTTGACTATTTTACAGAATTCTGGGAAAGTTTATTCTGACAAATCTTGCTCTTTATTTTTTAGTGTTTCTGTAGAGCGACGGGTCCTTGGAGCTATCTACTTTGCCATTTCCCTCTCCATTTTTTAAGGATAATCTCATTGGATGCAGAATTGGAGGTGGATGGGCTTTTACTTTCAACATTTTAAATATTTCATGCCATTCCCATATTGCTTGTATGGTTTCTAAAGTGAAGTACAATGTATTTCTTATTTTTGTTTCTCTATTTGTGTTTTTTTCTCCTCTGGCTCCTTTCAAGATTTTCTCTCTGTCTTTGGTTTTGGCAGTTTGAATATGACATGCCTAGTTGTAGATTTTTTTCTTGGCTACTTATTCTCCTTTATGTTCTCTGAGATTCCTGCATCTTTGTTTTGGTGGCTACTATTAATTTTGGAAAATTATCTGCCATTATTACTTCAAACATTTCTTCTACTTCTCTCTCTTTCTATTCCTACTGGTATTCCAGTTAAGGGTACGTTACACCTTTTGTAATTGTCCACAGTTCTTGGAGATTCTGTTCTGTTTTTAAAATTCTATTTTCTTATTGCATTTCAGTTTGAGTAGTTTCTATTGGCATATCTTCAACCCACTGATTCTTTCTTTACCCTTGTTCAGTCTACCGATGAGCCCATCAAATGCAGTCTTCATTTCTGTTACAGTGCTTTTTATTTCTAGCATTACCTTTTAAAACTTTCTTAGCATTTTGATCTCTTTGCTTACATTACTCATGTGTTCTTGCATGCTGCCCACTTCTTCTGTTAGAACTCTTGTTATATTAATCATAGTTACTTTAAGTTGCTGGTCTGATAATTTCTAATCTCTGCCATATCTGAGTATCATTCTGATGCTTGCTTTGTCTCTTCAGACTGTGTTTTTTCCTGCCTTTAGTACACCTTGTCATTTTTTGTTGAAACAAAACATAATATATTGAATAGTAGGACCTGAGATAATAAGTCTTTGTGTGAGATTTTATATTTATCTGGGTAGAAGTTACGCTATGTTTAATGTTTGTTGTAGCTGTAGGTGTCAGAAGCTTCAATATCCTCTAGTGTCTTTGTTCTGGTCTATCTCGTTGTTTTTGGTTTTTCCTAGAAATTTCTTTTCAAACAGAAACTGTGTCTTGTACCTCTTTCAGTTGTAATCCACTGCTGTTATACTGGAGACCAGTTGATGTGGTAAAGTTAGGGAGGAGAACTGTTCTATAATCTTATGATTAAATCTTCCTGAGCTGTGATTTTAAGAAGAGTGAGTTAGCCTATTTTTTTCTTCCCCTATGTGAGACAGGGAGGCCAAAAGGGGCTTTAGCCATCCAGTTGCTTTTCCCTAAATCAGACAAAGCTCAGGGAACATAGTTCCCCAGAGGGCAGGCTGCTGCCATGGGGTACAGAAGGCTCTGCAAGTATTTCAAGATGGCTACTTTTCCCTAGGCATATTTTAAAATGGTTGCTTTTCACTTCCCCATGACTGAAGCATGAGGGGATTTTTCTGCATCTTTAGTGTAAGAACCTGTTGGGGCTCCTGGAGGTAAAGCTCACAAAAATGTGGGAGTCCCTTAAGACTGGGCCCTCAGTAGCTTTTAACTTTCCACCTAGTAAACACTCCAACAATTCATCAATTATTATTTAAGTGTTCCTACTAGTTTCTGGTTTCAGCAGTTTCTGCTCCTGGCAAGATGTGATTCTCTGTATTTGCCTCTCTCTCCAGCTTTTGGGTGGTGGTTTGCCTTATGATCTCAATTCTCTGGTTAGTCTAAAAAGAGTTATTGATTTTAGTTTGCTCAGATTTTTTTCTCACAAGGATGGTAGTGATGATTTCCAATCTCTTTATATGTCAGAGCAGAAACTCTAAGTCTGTAGTTTTCTTTTCTTGTGATGTCTTTGGTTTTGGTATCAGGGTAATATGGGGCTCATAGAATTAGTTATGAAGTGTTCCTTCCTCCTCTCTTTTCTTAAAAGAGTATGTGAAGGGTTGGTATTAATTCTGTAAACATTTGGTAGAGTTCAATCTTTTAAACTATAAATGGTCCATTCTCATTTTTCTGTTGTTTCAGTTTTGATAGTGTGTTCCTTTCAAGGAATTTGTCCATCTCATATAATTTATATATATATTTTTGACATTCATTGGTTCACAATATTCCTTTATATTTTTTTTTTATTTCTGCAAGGTGAGTATTGACATCCCCAGTTCCTTTTTTTATTTTAGTAACTTGAATCTTCTCTCTTTCTTTCTTGCTCAGTCTAGCCACTGATATGTCAATTTTATTGATATTTCCAAAGAAACAACTTTAGTTTCATTAGTTTTGTCTATTGTTTTCCTTTTCACTATTTCTTTACTTCCATGCTAATTTTTATTATATCTTCCTTCCACCTATGTTGGGTTAAATTTTCTCTTCCCTTCCTGTTTATTATGGTGGAAAGTTAGACTATTGATTTGAGATCTTTCTTCTTTTTAAATATAAGCATTTGCTGTTATAAATTTCCCTTTAAGCACTGCCTTAGCCACATCCACAAAATTTTGGTATGTTGTTTCTTCAATTTCACTCATCTCAAGATATTTCTAATTTCTCTTGTGATTTGTTCTTTGACTCTTCGGGTTTTTAGGAGTGCATTATTTGATTTTGACGTCATTGTGAATTTCCCAAATTTCCTTCTGTTATTGACTTCTAACACAATGTCTATGCAGTTGGGGAATATGAGTTGTATGATATCAATTCTTTTTTAAATTTTTTGAGGTGGCTTTTATAGCCTAACATATGATCATCCTGGAGAATGTTCCATGTGCACTTGAGAAGAATGTGTATTCTACTATTGTTGGGTAGTCTATTTGACAGATGTCTGTTAGGTGATGTTAAGTTTTCTGTTTCCTTCTTGATCTTGCTTAGTTGATCTATTCTTTTGTTCAGGCTTTATGGAAGTATAATTGACAAATAAAAATTTTATATATTTAATGTTTACAATGTGATGGTTTGAAATAAGCATATATTGTGAAATTATTACCACAATCAAGTTAATTAAAACATCCATTACCTCATATAGGACCTTTTTTTTTGGTGTGGTGAGAACACTTAAGATCTACTGTCTCAACAAATTTCAAGTGTACAACACAGTAGTAACTTTAGTCACCATGTTGTACATTAGACTCCCAGAACTTATTCATCTTATAACTAGAAATTAGTACCCTTATACCAACATCTGTCCTCCTTCCCCACCCCATATTTGGATAGTTCATTGTTAGTGTATAGAAATGCAATTGATTTTTGCACAGTAATACTGTATCCTTCAACTTTACTGAATTTGTTTATTATTTCTAACAATTTCTTGGTGGAGTCTTTAAGATTTTCTATATAAGACCATGTCATCTGCAAAGAGAAATAATTTAACTTCTCCTTGCTAATTTTGATGACTTTTATTTCTTTTTCTTGCCTAATTACTCTCGGTAGAACTTCCTGTATTATGTTGAATAGAAGTAGTCAAACTGGGCATCTTTGTCTTGTTCCTGATCTAAGATGAAAAGCTTTCAACTTTTCACCATCAAGTATTACGTTACCTGTGGACCTGTCACATATGGCCTTTATTATGTTGAGGTACATGCCTTCCAAACCTAATTTTTTGATAGTTTTTATCCTGAATAGATGTTGAATTTTATCAAGTGCTTTTTCTGCATCTATTGAGATAATCATATGATTTTTATCTTTTGTTTTGTTAATATGTTATACTACACTTATTGTTTTGTGCCTTTTGAATCATCCTTGCATCCCAGGCATAAATCCCACTTGATCATGGTGTATAATTTAATGTGCTGTTGAATTTGGTTTACTAATGTGTTTTTTTTTTTTTGTTTGTTTTTTGTGAGGAGATCAGCCCTGTGCTAACATCCGCCAATCCTCCTCTTTTTTTGCTGAGGAAGACGGCCCTGGGCTAACATCTGTGCCCATCTTCCTCCACTTTATATGGGACGCCGCCACAGCGTGGCTTGCCAAGCAGTGCGTCGGTGCGCGCCCGGGATCCGAACTGGCAAACCCCGGGCCGCCGCAGCGGAGCGCGCGCACTTAACCGCTTGCGCCACCGGGCCGGCCCCACTAATGTGTTTTTTTTTAAAGAGTTTTTGCATCTATTTTCATCAGGGATATTGGTCAGTAATTTTTTTTTTCTTATTGTGTCCTTATCTGGCTTTCACATGAGGGTAATGCTGGCCTCATTAAGGGAGTTTGAAAGTCTTTCTTCCTCTTTATTTTTCTGGAAGAGTTTGAGAAGGATTGGCATTAATTCCTCTCTAAATATTTGGTAGAATTCATCCATAAAGCCATCTGGTCCTGGGATTTTCTTTTTTGGGAGGTTTTTGATTACTGATTCAATATCCTTACTCATTATTGATCTGTTCAGATTTTCTATTTCCTCATGATTCAGTCTTCGTAGGTTGTATGTTTCTGGGAATTTATTCATTTTTTCCAAGTTATTCAATTTATTGATGTATAATTGCTCATATTAATCTCCTATGTTATTTAATATTTCTGTGATATCAGTTGTATTATTTCCTTTTTTACTTATGATTTTATATATTTGAGTCCTCTCTTCTTGGTTAACCTAGATAAATATTTGTCAATTTTTTTATCTCTTCAAAAATCAATTACTGATATTGTTGATTTTTTTCTATTGTCTTTCTAATGTCTATTTCAATTATTTCTGCTCTAATCTTTATTATTTTCTTCCTTCTGCTAACGTTGGGCTTAATGTCCTTTTTCTAGTTCCTGAAGCGTAAAGTTAGGTTGTTAATTTGAGATCATTCTTGTTTATTAATGTAAGTGTTTATTGTTATAAATTTTCATCTTAGAACTGCTTTTGTTTCATCCCACAAAATGTGGCTTGTTGAGTTTCCATTTTTGTTTTTCTCAAGATGCTCTTTGATTTCTCTTTGGATTTCTTCTTTGACCCATTGGTTGTTCAGCAGTGTGTTAATTTCCACATATTTGTGAATTTTCCTTTGTTCTTGATTTCTAATTTGATGCCACTGTGGTTGGAAAAGATACTTGATATGACCTCAATCTTCTTAAATTTGTTAAGATTTCCTTTACTGCCCAACATATGATCTATCCTGGAGAATGTTCCATGTGCACATGAGAAGAATGTATATTCTGGTGCTGTTGGATTAAATGTTCTGTATATGTCTGTTAGGTATATTCGGCCTATGATGTTTTCTGAGTGTCCTGTTTTCTTATTGATTTTCTGTTCAGATGACCTATCTACTGTTGAAAGTGGGATATTGAAGTCCTCTACTATTATTGTATTGCTGTCTATTTCTCCCTTTATTTCTGTTAATATTCGTTTAAATATTTAGGCACTCCAAAGTTGGATGCATATGTATTTACAATTATTATATCCTCTTGATAAATTAATCCCTTTATCATTATATAGTTGACCTTTGTGTCTGACCAATTGTGACTGAATGTCTGTCTTATCTGATTTAAGTATAGCCACTCCTCCTCTCTTTTGGTTACCACTTGCATGGAAATTCCTTTTCCATCCCTTCACTTCAGACTACGAGTGCCCTTAAAGTTTAAGCGAGTCTCTTGTAGGCAGCATATAGTTGGTCTTGCTTTTTTTTTAAATCAATTCAGCCATTCTGTGTCTTTTGATTGGAGAATTTGAACCATTTAATTTTGAATAATTATTGATAGGTAAGGACTGACTCTTGCCATTTGGTTGTTTTCTGACAGTTTTGTAGTTCCCTTGTTCCTTCCTCCCTCTCTTGCTGTCTTCCTCTGTGATTTGATTTTTGTGGTGGTGCGCTTTTATTTCTTTCCCTTTATTTTTATGTATCTACTAAAGTTTTTTCTTGTGGTTACTATGAGGCTTACATAAAACATCTTATTGCTATAACAATGTATTTTAAGCTAACAACTTGCCTTCAATCACATATAAAAACTCTATACTTTTAGTCCCCCCCACATTTTATGCTATTGATGTCATACTTTGCATATTTTTATATTGTGCATCCATTAAAAAATTACTGTAGCTATAATTATTTTAAATTCTATTGTCTTTTAACTTTTATACTGGAGTTAAAATTGATTTATGCACCAACATTACAGTATTAGAGTATTCTGAATTTGACTATATATTTACATTTACCAGTCAGTTTTATATGTTTTTATGTTGTTTCTTAGTGTCTTCTCATTTCAATTTGAGGAACTCTCTTTTAACTTTTCTTTTAAGGCAAGTCTAGAGGTGATGAACCCTCTCAGCATTTTTTGGTCAGGGATTGTCTTTATCCCTTCTTTATTTATGAAGGAATGTTTTGCTGGGTATAGTACTCTTGGTTGGCAGTTTTTTATTTGAGCACTCTGAATATATCATCCCAGTCTCTCCTAGCCTGCAAGGTTTCTGCTGAAAAATTAGTTGATCACCTTATGAGGGTTCCCTTATATGTAATAAGTCACTTTAGTCTTGCTGCTTTCAAAATTCTCCTTTTGTCTTTGACTTTTAGCAATTTGATTACAATGTATCTGAGGCTAATCTTCTTTGAGTTTATCTTGCTTGGGTTCCTTTCTGTATGTCCACATCTCTCCCAGATTTGGAAATTATTCAGCCATTATTTCTTTAAATAAACTGTCTTACGCTTTTTCTCTCTCTTCTCATTCAGGGACTCTAATGATGCATATATTTGTTAGCTTGATGATGTCCCATAATTCACATAGGCTTCCTTCACTCTTTTTTATTCCTTTTACTTTTTGTTCCTTTTATCAGCTAATTTCAAATGATCTGTATTTGAGTTTGCTGATTCTTTTTTCTGCAGTATTGCTGTTGAAGCTCTCTGTTGAATTTTTCAGCTCTGTCATTGTATTCTTCAACTCCATGATTTATTTGGTTTTTTTTTGTGGTTTGTATTTCTTTATTAAAATTCACGTTTTGGGGCCGGCCCTGTGGATTAGTGGTTAAGTGCGTGCACTCCACTACTGGCAGCCCAGGTTCAGATCCTGGGCGCACACCAACGCACCACTTCTCCGGCCACGCTGAGGCCGTGTCCCACATACAGCAACTAGAAGGATGTGCAACTATGACATACAACTATCTACCGGGGCTTTGAGGGGGAAAAAAAAGGGAGGAGGATTGGCAACAGATGTTAGCTCAGAGCTAGTCTTCCTCAGCAAAAAAAGAGGAGGATTAGCACGGATGTTAGCTCAGGGCTGATCTTCCTCAAACACACACACACAAAAAAACAAAAGAATATCTTTAAAAAAAGAAAATCATGTTTTGTTCATGCATTGTTTTCCTGATTGTGGTGAGTTATCTATTGTGTTCTCTTTTAACTCAATGAGCTCCTTTAAGATGATTATTTGGAATTCTTTGTCAGGCAATTCATAGATCTCTATTTCTTTGGGGTCTGTTACTGGAGCTTTATTGGTTACTTGAGATTTATTTGTTTATTTATTTATTGCCTGATTCTTCCTGATGTGTGTAGCCTGCATTGGCATCTGTGCACTTGAAAAAGAAAACACCTCTTCCAGTCTTTCCAGGTTTTTGGCAGGGAAAGACCTTCTCCTGTAGGTTTCCTGAGCTGAACTACCTAGGGAATTTTAGTAAAACTAGGTTAGAGCAAGATCATGAGGCTGTTACTGGGTCTGCAGTGGTATTTGAAGTTGGCGTGCCTGTTACCAGGTGTTCTGGCAGGCATGGATCCTGTCTGGTCCCTGGCGGGAGGGGAATGTCTCCAGGACCTTTTTCATTAGGGCTGGCACTTGAAAAGTGTTCAGAGTTGGGTCCACAGATGGCAGGCCTGCTACCAAGTGTGTGGAGAGGTGTGGCTCCCAACAGGTCCCTGGGAGGGCTCCCGCTATGTCACTGTGTCAGCAGGACCGGCACTGGACCATGGGTGAGAAGGGCTGAATTGAATCCAAGGGCTGCTTCAAGGTCCACATCTGGGACTGAATTTTGCCGGTCTGACTCTGGAGGCATATGTCAGGTGTCCCTTGCCAGGTCCCTGGGCAGGTAGGACTGCTCCCTGACCACAGCTGGTAGGGATGGGAGTCAGGTTACAGGACCATTTCAGAATTTGTAGTCAGACTAAGGTCTGTGGGCTTACCTCTGAGGTGATGGATGGGCATGTCTCCTGCTGTCTCTGGGTGGGCAGGATTGCTTGTAGACACGGCAGGGAGGGGATGGAGCTGAGTTACAGGGCTGTTTCAGGATTTGCTGTTGGACTGAGGTTAGCTGGCCTGCCTCCTGGGACACTAACTGGCATGTCTTCTGGTGGGTCCCTAGGCTGACTGGACTGCTTGCAGAATGTGATGAGGAGGAGCTGGATCTGAGTCACAGTGCCATTTCAGGATCTGCTGTTTGATTGAAGTTGGCTGGTCTGCCTCCAGGGACACTGGCAAGTGTGACTTCCAATGAGTCTCTGGGCTGGTAGACTGCTCATGGATAGTGGCTAGGAGAGGCTGGAGTTGAGTTACAGGGTTGTTTCAGGTCTCCAGGTGTGCAGATGGGTGTATTTCCAGCTGGTTCCCTTGGCTGGCAGGACTGCTCACAGAATGCATCTAGGAGAGACTGGAGCCCAATTATGGAGCCATTCCACTATCACTGGGGACATGCATGGGTGTGTCTCCTGCCAGATCCCTGGGCTGGCAGTACCGCTTGAAGACCAGGGCTGAGAGCAGCTAGAACTGGGTCATGGGCCTCTTCAGAATCCACAATCAGAACCAAAGTCTGTGGGCCTATTACCTAAGGCACAGGCAAGTGTGATTCCTCCCATGGCATATGGTGCTGGTGGCAGGACCAAGGCCAAATGGGGCTGTAGCCGAGTCCACAGGGGAATAGAGCTCTTTCAAGTTCTGTAGCTGGGACCATAGTTGGCAAGTTAGCCCCTGGGAATAGCCTGCCTTCTCAAGACAGCCCTCCCTGGTCTTGAACCCCACTGGCATTTCATAATCTCCAGTCTGGATCTCAAAGCTCCCACAAAAGCCACTTTTTTCTGTGAATGACTGCCAAATTGTTGATCCAGAGGGAGGATACAAGTTGTCTTGCTGAAATCACTCTGTTCTATCCATTATTGAAAATTGGATTTTGAAGTCTCCAACTGTAATAGTTGAATCATCTATTTGTCCTTTCAATTCTAGCAGTTTTTGCTTTGTGTATTTTGAGCTTTGTTGCTCAGTGTATATATTAATAATTGTTATGTGTTTCTTATCAATTGATCATTTTATCATTTAAAAATGTTCTTTGTCTTTAGCAACAATTTTTGTTAAAGTCTGTTTTGTCTGAGCTACTCCAGCTTTATTTTAATTGTAGTTTTCATGGAATATCTTTTTTTACACTTTTACTTTCAACCTATTTGTGTCTTGACTCTAAGGTATACCTCTTGTACACAGTGTATGGTTGATCTTTTTTTTCACCTCCTTAATTTGGACAATCTCTGCCTTTTGATTGAAGTGTTTATTCCTTTTACATTTAATGTAATTACTTATAGGGTAGGATTTATGACAGCCAATTTGCTATTTATTTTCTATATGTCGTATGTGTTTTTTCCTGTATTTATCCATTATCTTTTTTTTGTTTAATAGATATTTTCTGGTGTACCATTTAAATACTATTGTTTATATACAGGTGTACAAGATATATATATATTTTAGCAGTTGCCCTGAGAATTCCAATTAACATCATAATTTAAAATAATCTAGATTGGATCAATAACAACCTAATTTCAATAGTATACAAAAACTTTGCTCCAATATAGCTCCATTCCCTCCCCTCAATTTGTATTATTATTGTCATACAAATTACAACTTTTTACATTAAAGACCATTAACACAAATTTATAATTAAAATTGTTTTTTAAATCAAACAGGAGAAAAAATGTTATAGACAAAACACATTTATATTTTGTTTTTATATTTATCTATTTAGTTACCTTAACTAGTGCTCTTTATTTCTTCATGTGGATTTGGGTTACTATCTAGTGTCTTTCTATTTCAGACTGAAGGAGTCCCTTTAGCAGTTTTTGTAGAACAGGTCTTATAGCAAAGAATTATCTTAGTTTTTATTTGGGGATATTTTAATTTCTCATCTTTTCAATGATGGTTTTGGTGGATATAGAATTCTTGGTTGAGTTTTTTCTGTCATCACTTTCAGTATGTCATCCTATCGCCTTCTGATCTGCATGGCTTATGATGAGAAGTCAGTTTTTAAACTTACTGAGGATCACAGATATATGCTGAGTCATTTTTCTCTTCTTCAAGATTTTCTCTGGTTTTTCTGTCAACATTTTGACTATGATGTGTATAGATATGGATCGCTTTGAGTTTATCTTATTTGGAGTTTGTTAATATTCTTGGATGTGTAGATTAATGTTTTTCATCAAATTTGGAAGGTTTTTCAAATATTTCTTTCTCCTTTCTTTCTTCTCCTTCTAAGACTCCAATTTATGAGTACATCAGTGTGCTTGATGATGTCCACAGTTCTCTATACCTCAGTTCATTTTTCTTCATTATTTTTCCTTCTGTTCCTTCTGTTGGATCTCAATTGACCTATCTTCAGGTTTATTGTTTATTTCTTCTGCCTGCTCAAATCTGCTGTTGGAAGTCCTTTTATGTAATTTCAATGTTAGTTATTTTATTTTTTAGGTACAGAAATTTTATGTGGTCATTTCTTATAATTTTTATCTCTTTATTGATATTTTGCATTTGGTAAGACATCATTATCACACTTCCCTTTAATCCTTTAGACATGCTTTACTTTAGTTCTTTGAATAGATTTTTAATAGCTAATTTAATGTCTGTGTCTATTAAGTTCAACATTAGGCCTTCCTCAGGGATACTTTCTATTGTATTCTCCTTTCCTGTGTATGTGCCATACTTTCTTGTTTTTTTTGCATGTCTTCTCATTTTGTTGTTGTTGTTGTTGAAAACTGGACATTTTATATATAATGTGGCAATTCTAGAAATTAGATTCTCCCATTCCTAAAATTATGGTTGCTGGTGTTTGTTGGCATTGCTGTTTGTTTTAAAAATGATTTTCCTAAACTAATTATGTAAAGTCTGTATTCCAAGTAGTTGTGGACACTGAACTCTCTGCTCAGTTATCTTAGTGGTCAGCTAATGCTTGAACCAAGATTTCCTTCAATGACTCCAATCAATATATCTCTCACCCTTTGCTAAGAGGCTTTGTATTTGTGTGTGTTGGGATTCACATTTAGTACTCAGGTAGTTTACAACTCTTCCTTAGCTTTAACCTCCTTCTTGCACAGATCTTCAAGGAAAGTCAGAGGTAACCAAGTAGGACCTTATCAGGTGTTTCCTGTGCAGGCATACAGCTCTGCATATGTATATAGCCTTCTAGAACATGTTGGAGCTTTTCAAAGCATCTTTTGGACATCTACTTTCCAAGATTTTCATTTTTAGTTTTTTGGTCAGCTTCTTGTTGACCCCATTGCTATCATCACTTCAGGGTCATGTCATACTCAACAATTTCCATGAATTCTTTTCCACAAATTCCTTGGGATTGGGCTTACCCCACTAAGTGAGCTCTTAGTCCAAAAAAATAAAAATCCTATGAATGGGTCTTTTCCAGGGAGTTTCCAGAGAGGTCAACTGGTGATAATTCTCTGGAGGGGTTTTTTTGAGGATCGCCAAGGCTGTTCTTCCTCCCCCAGTGGCTGCTAGCCTACTATTTTCAAGGCTGCCAAAGTGCTGAGGAGAAAAGTACTGGAAGTGGGCATTTTAAAATGCCACGAAGCTTGCTGTTCTTACTGAGAAGCAAGCATTTTTCTTGAATAGATGTTCTTTGGAATTTTGTAAATCATTGGTTAATTTCCAAAGTTCTGAAAAATTAATTTTGACCATTTCTCTCAGGGTTCTTGTTAATTTTATGGAAGAGCAGATTTTTGGAGGTTCTTACTCTGACTTTCCAGAAGATTGCTCTTCCTATATTGATTGATCTTTAAATGTTAAACCAACATTGCAGTCATTGTATTAAGCCCACTTGGCTATGAAGTATTTGTATATATTGTTGGAATTAATTAATTAAAATTTTGATTAGAATTTTTTAAATTTATGCTTTTATTGTTGTATGGTTTTCTTCTTAAAAATATTTTGTCTATTTTTCCTTCACAGAGTAATGCTGTCCATAGAGAATTAGTTGGAAAGTATTCTCTTCTTTCAAATTTTCTAGACTATTGTGTAGAACTGGTATTATTTTTCATTTCATGTGAAGCTATATAGACCTGGAGTTTTCTTTGTGGGAAGGATTTTAACTACAAAGTTAATTTATTTTACTGAAACATGGTTGTTCAGATTATCTAATTCTTCTTGATTGAATTTTGGTAGTTTGTGTTCTTCAAGCATTTTTTTCCATTTCATTTAAGCTGTTAAATTTATTGGAATATTTTTTTCATAAAGTCCCCTTATTATCATTTTAATATCCATAGAATCTCTAATGATGCCCCTCCTCACATTTCCAGATATTGGTTATTTGTGTCTTTGCTATTTTTTTTCCTTAATCAGTCTGGCTAGAATTTTATCAATATTATTATTCTCAATTGATCAGTTTTCAATTTCATTCATTTTTCCTTACATACATATTTTTGCTTTCTATTTTATTGATTTTGCTCTTATCTTTGTTGTTGCCTTTCTTTCTCTTACTCTGGGTTTAATTTGCTCTTTTTAAAGTTTTTTAAGGTGGAAAATGAAGTCATTCATTTGAGATCTTTCTTGTTTTATACTATTGTCATTTTAGTGCTATAAATTTTCCCCTAAATACAGCTTTAGCAGCATCCAATAAATTTTGATATGCTATGTTTTTATCTTTATTTAGTTCAAAATACTAATTTTCTTTTTATATCTTCTTTGACCAACGAATAGGTTAGAAGTGATAATTTCAATTTTCAAATATTTGGAGGATTTTCAAGAGATATTCCTCTTATTGATTTCTAATTCTATCCCACCGTGGAATTAAATTAATATTAACCATATTAAATGGTTCATTTAAACCATTTAAATTTATCAAGATACAATTTATGGCTGTTTCATCATATGAAGAATTCCAAAGGCCCAAGGGGCTGCTTATTTCTATTCTCTGATGTGCTATTACTAGTTACAGCTATTCTATCTGCAAAAAAGAAAAAAAAAACAAACAAAAAAGCATTGAAAGAAAGAAAGTAAATATCAACTGAGAAAAAACATAAATAATAATCATAATGAAAAACACAATTTGGTCCCATTGTTGTATAACATGTGTGTCCTATATTCCCTTATAATTTGCCAATATTACTGACACTAATAATCCACGCTATAGTCATTTGGCCACTTTTTAATTTATTTCTATATGTGTTTCTATATTCAAGCTTTCACTCAAATACTTCTCCACAGTTAACAACAAATAGTTCAAGATAAATGAAACACCAAATCTGCCTTTAATGTGAAACTATAAGTGTGAAGTCTGCCTAATGAAGCTATTATGAGAGTGCAATTTGACGAGAGAAGGGAAGGGCATGTGCATAGAGGCACTGTGAAATAACTGAGGAGGTAACTACATTAAACCAATTTTGAAAGTCTTCTCTTTTTATGACAGGGCATTCAGCTGGACATCTGACTGCTATCTGGAAATAATCTTTAGGAATCCTCAGACAGTTAGGCTCACATTGATCTTGATAAGGCAGTTCTTGACAAATTAGTGTTTCTAAACTAGAGTTGCTTTCCTACAAAGTTGTTATTTGTATTAAGAAGACAAGGAACACTTCAGCTTTAGTTTATTGAAGTTGGTAATACGGCAACCTCATAAGCTTCTGCAGAACTACTTCTCTCTATGGGGATGGCACAGTTTGGGATATGGCAATGTTGACACACACAAAAATTAGTACAGAATAAATAATGTGATAGGAATTGATTTTCAAGATTTACCACTTAGATTATTGGAGCAAAAAGTGATCAACAACAAAGCAACACCTCATATAAACCCTCTTTCACTAAAACCACTATGGATAACTGTATGAATGTTCATCAGAAAATTAAAAATAGAACTACCATATGATCCAGCATTCCACTTCTGGGTATTTATCTGATGAAAACAAAAACAATAATTTGTAATCTTTTTTTTTTTTTTTTGCTGGGGAAGATTCACCCTGAGCTAACACCTGTTGCCAATCTTCCTCTTTTTGCTTGAGGGAGTTCATCCTGAGCTAACATCTGTGCCAATCTTCCTCTATTTTGTTTGCAGGTCTTTGCCACAGGATGGCCACTGATGAGTGGTGTAGGTCCATTCCTAGGAACTGAACCTGGGCCGCTGAAGTGGAGCACACTGAACTCAACCAGCAGGCCATGGGGCCAGCCCTCAAAAACAATAGTTTGAAAAGATGTATGTACCGCTATGTTCACTGCAGTATTATTTACAACAGACAAGATATGTAAGAAACCTAAATATCCATTGATAGATGAATAGATAAAGAAGATGTTGTATATATAAACAATGGAATATTACTCAGCCACAAAAAAAGAATGAAATCTCGTCATTTGTGACAACATGGATGGACCTAGAGAGTATTATACTAAGTGAAATAAGTCAGACAGAGAAAGACACATACTATATGATTTCACTTGTATTTAGAATCTAAAAAACAGAACAAATGAACCAAAAAACCAAAACAGAAATAGACTCATAGACACAAAGAACAAACTGTTGGTTGTCAGAGGGGAGGGGGGTTGAGGGACAGGCGAAATAGGTGAAGAGGATTAGGAGGTACAAACTTCCAGTTATCAAATAAATGGGTCATTGGGATGTGGTGTGTGGCATGGGGAATATAGTCAATAATATTGTAATAACTTAGTGTTGTGACAGATGGTGGCTGGATTTATCATGGTGATCATTTCATACTGTATAAAAATATTCAGTAACTATTTTGTACACTTGAAACTAATATAGTATTGTATGTTAAAATTCAATAAACAATTAATTAATTAAAGAAACCTGCTCTCAGCAACTTTGTTTCTCCTCAGTACCTTAAGCAATATTTCTTCACTTTGGAGCAATAATATTACTGCCAAGAGCCCATCTGCTGATTGTATCACTAGATCTAACTTTATATTTTTATTCAATCTGCACTTACAGTTCACTTCTTTCTTTAATATTTTGTCTCCATTAATATTAAAGAACTTTTAATTTTTCTATTTAGGGACAACAACCTATATTTCTATTCCATAAAAAAGTTAGCTAATCTCTCTAGATAAAGGAGTCATATCAGTGCTTTCCTGCCATATGTGTTTTTCCAATTTTCTCTTAGGTCTGCTTAGCCAAACCAAGAGCATTATTACCTACACATCAGTCTCTATTCCATCATGCCTACTTTGCCACAGTCTTTCAATCTGATTATCATTTTTTTGTAAGTAAGAAAGTAAGTATATAATGAGTTTACCACATACTGGTCTGGAGAAATGACCTTTGATTTATCTTCACACAGACAGTATACTTAGAAAATATTGATGTAAGATAATTGTGAAACATTGTGTGCAAAGAGACTTTAACCTGCTATGTTTACTGGGAATGCTTGACCTGTGGGCTCACCTCAGAGTTGTGTAAGCCATGATTGATGTGGAAATCTGAGTCAACATGACCCTAACCATATGTATACAAAGCACACTGGCAACCAGATATTCTTGCTTGTCTGTGTCCAGTTCACAAACACACTTACACACACAAACATGCATCTCAGCTTTCATCTGAATAAGCTATAAAATGTTCATAGGGTGGTTGGTACAAAACAAAAGTGTGTTTATCAGTAGGTATTAGACCTTTCAATGAGATAATAATAATGTCCATGCTGTATATCCCATTCTGCACACTTTTATAAAGCTAAGTAAACATTATGCCAGATTAAAATTCTTTGTTTCCTGTGTGATTAATTTACTACTTCAACCTAGGACCATAACTTGCAGCTTTATATTTATTTTCTTATTTGCATGCATAGCCAGCACTAAGGTCAAAGAAATAAAAAGAAAAACCCATATACCAAATATAAATCTGCTTAAATTATCTGGAAAGAGATACACACAATACCACAATCTTAAAAATTCCTACTATGGAACCTATGCTGATTAATTTCTTCATATTAATACTTTTTTATCAGTGTAATCAATTTTGCCCTCTCATTGTCATCCTTGCATTAATTATCAGAATATAACTTATTATTATTAATAAAAATTTAAACCTGTATGATTTATCCAGACAATGTCTTTTTCAGAACATCTGAACCTTAGTACACAAATTTTGCTTTACAATTAATAATAGTATTAAAGAGATAGGAAATGAAAAGCTATCCTGGTATGGCTGTCAATGTTAAATGTTACTGTAAATTTTTTTTTTTTTGTGAGGAAGATCAGCCCTGTGCTAACATCTGCCAATCCTCCTCTTTTTTTGCTGAGGAAGACTGGCCCTGGGCTAACTTCTGTGCCCATCTTCCTCCACTTTTTATGGGACGCCGCCACAGCATGGCTTGCCAAGCAGTGCATCGGTGTGTGCCCGGGATCCGAACTGGCGAACCCCGGGCCGCTGCAGCGGAGCACACGCACTTAACCACTTGTGCCACCGGGCCGGCCCCGTTACTGTACTTTTTGACTTACTGAAAATATCTGAGAATACTCTTGACCTATCCTGAAGACATCAATCAGTAGGCCCCAAGTAACACATGATCTACTAGACACTATTCCTAGGAAATGTATTATATAATATTTGGACTAGTTTCATGGGATGTTTTTAACATTCTATTGAAATACAATATATATGTAGAAAAGTGCATCCACTAAAATTGTACAGCTCAATAAATTTGCACCATCCAAACACAGCAACTAATCAACACACAGATCAAGATACAAATACTACAAGCATTCCAGAAACCAGCCAGATGTTTTATTTCCATGACTATCTCCCACATAACTTTCCATGACTAACTCATTTTCAGAGCATAGATTAGTAAGTGTACAACAGGTATGGATGAAGCAATTTCAAAATGAAACTGGCATGTATGAAACACTGCATCCACAGTGATAAATGCTAATGTAATGATAACTGCAAATGGGATATTTACTAAATTCTACCATACCCTGGGCCATTATAGACAAACAAAATTATTTGAAAGAAATGAAATCAATTCAAACTATGTTTTCTCATCATATGGTATTAAGTTAGAAATCAGTAATAAAAATCAATAGAAAAATCCCAACTGCTTGGAAATTAAGCAATACCCTTCTAAATAATCCATACTTCAAAAATAAATTAACATGGAAATTAGAAAATATGTTTATATTAGTAGTTGCAAAATGCCATACTTGTGCTCATGCAGCTGAAAAGTGCTTGCAGGGAAATTTAGAATGAAAATCAATATGTTATAATTGAAGAAAGCTGAAAATGAATAAATTATATTTCATAAGAAGCTAGGTAAAGAAAAACAAATCAAACTCCAAAGAATATAAGGAAAAATTAATGAGATTAAGAGCAGAAATCAGCAAAATAGAAAGCAGATATACAATAGGAAAAACACAAAAATTAGTAATTTGAAAAAAATTAATATGATTGAAACCCCCCTAACAAGATTAATCAAAAATGAGAGATAACACAAAATGTTAATATCTAAAAGATATGCAAAATAAGAAGAGCATATTACTAACAAACTTACAACAATGAATTTGATATTTCAAATAAAACGTTCATTTGATTAGTAATAATCTTGAGCAAATGATGCAGCCACAAAGAGAACGAAATGATATAATTCCATTTTTATAAACTTAAAAAAATCAAGTAAAATATCAGATATATTTTCAGAAGGAGTAGCCTTTGGGGAGAAGAGGCTAAAGCTGGTCATGAGAGGGTTTTATTATGCTAGTCATATTCTGCTTCTATGTCTGAGTCTTGTACTATTATAAAGTAATAATATGGCAGTTTACTGAATATATGTTATGCATCAATGTGCTGTTATACTCTCTGGATTGAGATAATAGCCCTGATTCCATGTGTCTGTGAATCTACTAATGGTAACAAATATACAAATAGGGGTTTGTGAGAATATGCTTTTTAAGCGAAAACTTGCCCCATTGTTCCTGCTATCCATTTACCTGATCAAAAGTTTGTTAATAATTGAGGTTCTAGAGTTCATTTTAATATCTGCCTGAGCTAATTTCCTCTTTGATCTATGATTATTTTTTAGTTGTCACTCAGCTCTTTATAGCTATCTTTTATGGTTCTAGAGAATAAATATAAATAAGTAAACGATATGTAATAAATGAATACAAAAATAAGTACTATTTGATAAGATTTGTGACAGAACTTTGTCAAGAAAAAAATTTGCCCATCCTTGGGAAATTAATCATTAGGTCCCAGGTAACACAAAAACTTCAACATAGCTTGCCAGGAAACATACGGACTACTGTTAGTGAAGCACATTTCAGGTTTTAGTACGATATAATGATGCCATAGATGATATTTCCATATGTCTCCATTTGATACCTCTAACATAAAATCCTTTTTTATCCCAACACAATATTGAAAATTGAAATATTTTGTGTTTTAAAAGAAACATTGCAAATTTTATGATATAAAAACTTCATGGTCTTAGAGAGATCTAATGAAACTTCACATACAACTTCCCATGTTGCAAAAATGAGAAACAACTAATTCATGTTGATCCTCAAAACTTAAAATAAAAGTAGAAATGTAATACAGTGTGACCACAAAGACCTTAGGAATCATAGAATCTCTATTCTGAAATCCCAATAATTAAACAGATGAAGAAAATCTGATAATATTTTGGCACATTTGGCTTTCACTACAACAATTTTTTGATCCAATATAAGATTGCCAAAAAATTCTCTAAAATTCTACATTTTTCCATCAAAGCAGAAAAGAGTTAAAATGAAAGAAGAAATTGTAAGGATTCAATAATGTAGACAACCTTGGTGAGGGTCTCAATGAGGGAAAGGACACATCATTAAAATATTCTCAAATAAGCCTCTGAAAATATGAACACAGAGACCTCAGGACCTGGCACAGAGCACATGACGTATGAATTTCAAAGGATTTTGGTATAGCTACTCACCCCTATTCTCTGAAGTGGAAGACTTGATTCCTGCCCTTCTATCTCAGCAAAACATGACAGAAAGAAAAGCAAAGACAGAGTTTCAGAAAATATTCAATACTAAAAATAACAAAGAACTAAAATTGGTTTCATTGTCTTTAATTAATATAGGCATGCAGTATTCCCTTCTTTTACTCCAACATGAATGAGACTTTCACACCCATCACAGTTGCTTGTCCCCTTCATAACTCAACCTTTTTCATTTGCTCATTCATTATTCTAGAGCATATTTCTTATATACAAGTATCTATCTACAACTCTTTCTTCAAAGTGAGCAAAATGAAGCAAGTCTTGGAGAACTGATCACATCTAAAGGTGTGTATTGCCTTATAAGTTAGGACACTAATGCCCTGTTCTTAGAGAAAGAAAAAGCATGCTAACAGTGGTATTGTATTGTCACTGAGGGGTCACCAAATAGAGCCAGGCTCTGAGAGTCTTATTTGTCCTATTATAGGGCTACTCATCTGGACCTCAGATTGACATCTGGAATGAGTCCCTCAGCATCCTCAGACAATTGTGCTCATCATTGATCCAGATAAGCCCCCTCCCAACAAATAAGCATTTCCATAGCCAGGCTTATTTTGTGCAGGCTTATCTACTACATTATAAATAAAGAACAGTAAATGTACAGAAGATATTTTATTTAGTACCTGAATAATGGAATTCATATATTTAGCATGAAAAAAACGTGACCCTGGATTGTTGTAATGAAATTAGATAAAATCTATTGGGAAAATTAAAAAAATCTTTTAATCAACTAAAATTTTAAAGAGTATATGAAGTAGCAAAAATAATATATAGTATGATTACAGTACAAATATAAGTAGAAACATCTATGTTCTGAATGTTCCAATAAAGATAAAAAATCAATATTTAGCACACTTAGATTTCATTACAAGTTTATTTTCCTCTAATACAAAATGGTAAAAAAAGGAAATATGGCAATAATTTCCCAAAATTATATGGTTATTGAAAAAGAGACTTTAAAAAGGAAAGAAACAATAAGGAGGATTTCTTGAACCATATAGGGACACTTACAGGGTAAAATATCTATCATAAAAATATTCTCCTTGAGCATCTGAAAGAATAAACTTATAGACTTTGAAGTATTGACATTGCTGGTTATAAAATACATAATTTCCAAAACCCCAGGGTAGCTGCTCACCTTTCTTTCCTGAAAGTAACTTGTTCATTTGAAAGAACAATAACTTGTTCTAGCTTTTGACCTGCAACAAAACATCACAAAAAATAAATCAGAACACCCAATGCATTAAATTAATTAAAAATAAAGCATAACATTGGTTCCATTTTAACTAATCATACAAGTAGCCCTTGCCACAAACATCACAGTTGCTTGGTCATTTCTTACCTTTGTCATTTCATTTATTCACTTGTCTCCTCTCTGAATTCTTTACTTTGCAAATAGCCAATAATCCTCTCTACTGAGCTATGGAAATAAGTGACACAGTAGTTTGCTCTTGAATGGAAAATTCTAAAGTTATATTCCATCCAATAAAGACTATGAAAATACCTTGTGATGTGAAAAATACCCTGTGATGTGAAAAATGCAAGGTACGTGCTATGGGTATTATGAGATTATTGAGGAGGTCATCAATTAAGCCAGTTCCCAAAGTGTTGTCTTATTAGAAGGCCATTTAGCTGGACCGCAGCAACCTTAGATACTTGTGCTTATCCTTGATTCACACAGGACCACTACCAACCAATAAACATTCTTCGTACCATATTAATGCTCTTAACAACTTACTACTTGCATTCAGCTTACAGTGGAAACCAGCACAGGTGGACATTTGACTTGACTTTAGGGAATCTGGTTATAATGGCAACTCCAGAAGCTTCCCAGGATCCTTCCGTCTAGAGTGATACATGAAATGATATTGCAGTGGGGTAGTTTTCAATGCTGATATATTTACTTGATATCATAGAAACAAAGAATCGGGAGCTAACTGTGAACGTGGGTTATATCACTTAAAAGTTTATTTAAAATTTGTTAGGATCTATCTGAAAACAGTGTACAGTATGATACTCCTTTCATCTGATTGGTCTAGAGTCCTTAGCCAGAGAAGATATATGTTCATACTGAAACCATAGGATCATTACCCTACACCATTCTCCATTTCATCTGACTGAGAGCAACTTTATTTCAACACATAACACATACAAACCAATTCTATAACATGAATTCTTGCCTTCATTAACTTTCAAATAGTCCCACACATCTGTATTTTTTATGAAATCTATTTCTCATTACTATTTTACAAAATACATATCCTTTAAGAAGCCATGTAAAATCTCTTTAAAAAGAATGCTTTTGTCATTTTCCTCATCTGGCTGTCTTCCTAACACCTGAGTTCTGTTTAATGCACTATTACTTGAAAGAACAACAAATGTTAACAGCAAATAATTGAAAATAAGAAATAGATATAATAAATATGTCTGATTAATATGTGTAATATTAATCACTACATCCTTCAAATGAATTAATTATCAATAATTATTATTGCTTAGATAAAGACTCAAAATACATTAAGAAAGTTGTTAGATTTCAAATCAAAATTTCTCAAGATACCAAGATACCTGAAGAGTCAAGATAATATTTATGATATGTAGATATAACATACACACAGAGAGGTAGACAGAAGTGTTTATAAGGATAGGGAGATGGTATAATATAAAAGCTATTCTTCAGTTCCAGATCAACTTCACTTATGGTGAAATTTGAATAATTCCTTCTCCCTAGCCACCAGATACTGTCTGAAAACAAAACGAAACAAAACAAAAGCACAGTCCAATAAGTGTCCCACTCAAAATGTCTGATGTACAAAAATAAGAATGAGATAAGATTAAGCAAGAAATGTAACCCATATTCCTTAAAACTGGCAGGCACATAACATATTTTAGATGGAGTAGAGAAAAACTTAGAAATCTATTCTAAAGAATGCATATGAAATAATGACGGGAATGTGTTAATAGATGGTACATCTCATAAGAAAAATGGAAAATATAAAAATGAACCAAATGGAAATTTTAGATATTAAAATTACAATATCTTTAATCCAAAAGACATTGGATAGAGGAAAATGATAGAGTAGGAGATCCCTAGCTCACGTCCCCCCAGACAATGATCTGGCAGCCATCTACAGATAAAAGTGCCTTTGTGGGAACTTTTGGGATCCAGTTGGAGATTGTGAAACCCCAGTGAAGCCCAAGACTGAGGAAAGCCACTTTGAGAAGGCTGACATGTGCCCTGATGGTAGGCTTGCTGAACACCATCCTGGCTGCAGTCCCCCTATGGACTCAGTGCCAGGCCTGCTTGGCTGTGGTCTTGAAACCAGCCCCACTCACCAAGGGACCCTAGAGGAGATACACTCATCTGTGCCCCATTTAGTAGCCTGCCAACATCAGACCTGACTGTGGATACTGAAGCAGTCCTGTGATCTGGCTCGAGCCCTGCTCTATCACAGTCCAGAATCATTCTTGTCCACTCAGGGACATGGCAGGAAACATGCCCATTTGTGACCCTGGTAACAACAGGCCCACTAACCTTAGTCCCAACTGTGGATCCTGACACAGCCCTGAGGCTCAGCTCTGGTTTTGCTCTACTGTAGTCCAGAGTCATCCCTGCCTACCCAGGAGCCCTGTGATGGCTGTTGGTGTCCCTGGTAGCAGGCCCACTGACACCAGTCTTGACTGTGGACCCTGAAACTCAGTTCCAGCCTCAGTTTTCCATGGTCTGGGGGCAATTCTTCCCCTTAGGGAATCTGCAGGAAACATGCTCTGCAAGCCCCTGGTAACAGGATCATCTACAGACTTGACTGTAGATCTAGAAACAGATGCATGACTTGCCTCCAGCCCTGTTCCACTATGGTCCCAGAGGCAGTTCCGTCCATCTGGTTATCCAGCAGGAACCATGTCTGCCTTCACCTTCTGGTAATAGGCCTGCCAACCATGGACCCAACTGTGGACTTGACAGCAGCCACGTGACCCAGCTCCAGCTCTGATCAACTGTGATCCTAGAGGTTGTTCCATTAGTCTGGAGGCTCAGTAGGAGAAAGTTTTCACCTGTTGAAACCAGTCTGTAAAGACAGGAAGAAGTGTTTTTTTCCATCAAATGCTCAGACATCAGTGCAAGGCTACACAGGCCAGGAAGAATCAGGCAAACATGAAACCACAAAGGAAACTAATAACACTCCAGGAACCAACCCCAAAGATACGCAGACATGTGAATTCCCTGACAAAGAATTCAGAATCCTTATTTTAAGGAATCTTAATGAGTTACAGGAGAACACAGATAGACAACTCAATGAAATCAGGCAAATAATACATGAACAGAATGAGAAGTTCAGTGGAGACAGAAATTAGGAAAAAAGATTCAGAAATTCTGGGATGTCAGCATCATGGCAGAGTGAGTTATTCCCTTTGTCTCTCGCCTCTAAGTTACAACCAAACAGACATTCATTAACCAACAGAGGATTCTCTACACAGCACAACAGGATGCCTGAGAGATCCACACAGCCATATATCTGAAAGTGGGTGGACTGGATCCCCAGGAAGCAGTGAAACTAGGTGAGCAGACCCCTCCCTCTCCTCAGTGACAGCAATTCAGTTCGCAGATCCTCACAGAGCAGCTGATGCAAATGTAAGTGGAGGAGGAAGCAGCCCAGGCCACACAAGAACACTTTCAGAGTGGGGAACTGGCCCGTAGAAGCACCCAACATGCTGTGGCAGCCCTGCCTGTGGGAATTCTCCCCACCAAGTGGTAGCAGCTCAGCCCCCATGAAGGTGCCCTGTCCACAAAGTGCAGCAGCTCAGCCAAATTGACCACAAGTGCAGTGCTGGCCTGTATGAAAGAAAGTGCCCCTCTTGCCTACTGCAGCAGCTCAGCTGGTCCCCTGCCAAGCTCAGTAGCCCCACCTGCATGAGAGTGACCTGCCTGCTGAGTGCAGAGGCCTCACCCCTGTAAGAAAAACCTGCCTAGCAGCTTTGGCCAACCCAAGCAAATGCAGAGCAGCTCTACCAGCAAAATTACCAGCAGAAAAGGTAGGATCAGAAAACACAGCTCTTGCCTCCCCCAGCAGTGGCAGGTGGAATCTGTGACCTGATACTACCACAAATGCATCAGCAAAGAATCAATTCATCAAATACCATGAAGAACTACAGTAAAACTTCAGAGAGGAAGGAAAACGACAAGTCTCCAGAAACCAAACTTAAGGTCGCAGAAGTTTACAATCTAAATGACAGAGAACTCAAAATAGCTGTCGTGAAGAAACTCAATGAGTTACAAGAAAACTCAGAAAGACAGCTCAATGGGCTCAGGAACAATATTAATGAGCAGAAAGAATACTTCTACAAAGAGATTTAAACCCTTGGAAAAAAGCTACAGAAATTCTGGATATGAAGAACACAATTAATGAGATAAAAAAATAATCTAAAAACCATAAAAAAGTAAACCTGACATTATGGAGGACATAATTAGTGAATTAGAAGATAGAAATATAGAAATGCATCAGACGGAGGAGGAGAAAGAACTAAGATTTAGAAAAATGAAGAACTTCTTTGAGAATATGCAACTCAATTAGAAAAGGCAACATAAGGACTATAGGTATTCCAGAGGTAGAAGTGAGGGAGAAAGGAGTAGAGAGCTTGTTCAAAGAAATAATAGCTGAGAACTTCCCAAATATGGGGAAAAAACTGCACTTACAATTACATGAAGCCAATAGAACTCCTAATTACATCAGTGCAAAAAGACCTTCTCCAAGGAATATAATAGTAAAACTGGCAAAAGTCAACGACAAAGAAAAAATATTAAGAGCAGCAAGGCAGAAGAAAATAACCTACTAAGGCACCTCTATCAAGCTTTCAGCAGATTTCGCAGCAGAAACTTTACACGCTAGGAGAGAATGGAATGATATGTTCAAAATACTGAAAGATAAAAACTTTCAGACAAGAATACTCTATCCAGCAAAACTATCCTTCAGACATGATGGAGAAATAAAAGCTTTCCCAGATAAACAAAACCTGAGGGAGTTCCTCACCACTAGACCTGCCTTACAAGAAATGGTGAAGGAAGCCCCCCTACCTGAAACAAAAAGGCAAACGTTTACAAGGCGATAAATAGACAGACAAGGAGATAAATAGACAGACAAAATCAGAAAATTGCAGCTCTCTATCAGAACAGGTTATGAAAAACTTAATTATAACACAAAAGATAAAGGGAAGGAAAGCATCAAAAATAACTATAAACACTTCAATATAGTCACAGACTCACTTCAAAAGAAGGATATTTTTTGGCAACAATAACTCAGAAGGGGAAGAGAGAAGATATGGAACCTGCTTAGGCTAATGGAGATAAGAGGCTATCAGAAAATGGACTACCTCACCTATCAGATATTTTACACACACCTCATGGTACCACTAAACAAAAAATAAGAGCAGAGACACAAGTCATAAATAAAGAGAAAACCATCACAGAAAACCCCAAAACTGAAATGGCAGTCAGAAATACAAGGGAAAAGAAACAATGGAAATATAGAACAACTGGAAAACAAGAGACAAAATGACAGTATTAAGCCCTCATATATCAACACTCACTCTAAATGCAAGTGGATCGAATTCTCCAATCAAAAGACACAGAGTGGCTGGACGGATTAAAAAACAAGACCCAACAATATGCTGCCTCCAGGAAACACATCTCACTCTAAAGACAAACATATGCCCAGAGTGAAAGGATGGAAGATGACACTCCAAGCAGATGGCAAGCAAAAGAAAGCAGGTGTTGCCATACTTACATCAGACAAAGCACACTTCAAGATAAAAAAGACAATTAGAGATAAAGAGGGGCAGTATACAATGATAAAGGGGACATTCCACCAACAGGATAACACATGAATATATATGCACCTAACAAAGGAGCATCAAAGTACCTAAAGCAACCATTAACAGATAGAAAGGGAGAAGTTGCCAGCAATACAATTATAGCAGGGGATCTCAACACCCCACGTACATCAATGGATAGATCATCCAGATAGATAGTCAATAAGGAAACAATGGATTTAAATGAAACACTAGACCAGATGGACTTAACAGATAAATATATATAAAACATCCTGTCTAAAAATAGCAGAATACACATTCTTCTCAAGAACATGCACATGGAACATTCTCAAAGATAGACCATATGTTGGGAAACAAGGCAAGCCTCAATAAATTTAAGAAGATTGAAAACATATCAACATCTTTTCCAACCATAATGCTATGAAACTAGAAATCAACTGCAAGAAAAAGGCTGGAAAATTCACTAATATGTGGAGAAAACAACATGCCACTGAACAACCATTGGATCAATCAAGAAATCAAAGGAGAAATCAAAGAATACCTTGAGACAAATGAAAATGAAAACACAACATATCAACTCTTATAGGATGCAGTGAAAACAGACAAGAAAAATCTCAAATAAGTTATCTTAAACTACATCTAACAGAAATAGAAAAATAAAGAAAAAACAAAGCCCCAAATCAGCAGAAGAAGGGAAATAATAATTAGAGGAGAAATAAATTAAATTGAAACAAACAAACAAAAACAGTAGAAAGGATCAACGAAACAAAGAGCTGGTTTTTGAGAAGAAAAACAAAATTGACAACCCTTAGCCAGACTCACTAAGAAAAAAGAGAGAAGGCTCAACTAAATAAAACTAAAAGTGAAAGAGGAGAAATTACAATGGATACCACAAAAATATAAAGGATTGCAACAGAATAATGTGAAAAACTATATGCCAACAAATTGGAAAACCTAGAAGAAAGAGATAAATTCTTAAGACTCATACAACCTCTGGAAATGGAATCAAGAAGAAATAGAGAATCGGAATAGACCAATCACAATAAAGAGATTGAAACAATAATAAAAAATTTCCCCGGTCCAGCCCCGTGGCTTAGTGGTTAAATGCGCATGCTCCGCTACTGGCGACCCGGGTTCGGATCCTGGGCGTACACCCATGCACCACTTGTCCGGCCATGCTGAGGCGGTGTCCCACATACAGCAACTAGAAGGATGTGCAACTATGACATACAACTATCTACTGGGCCTTTGAGGAGAAAAATGGGGGAAAAAAAAAAAGGAGGAGGATTGGCAATAGATGTTAGCTTAGGGTTGGTCTTCCTCAGCAAAAAGAAGAGGATTGGCATGGATGTTAGCTCAGGGCTGATCTTCCTCAAAATAAATAAATAAATTAAAAAAAAATTCCCAAAAAACAAAAGTCCAGGACCAGATGTCTTCTCTGGAGAATTCTACCAAACATTCAAAGAAGATTTAATACCTATCCTTCTCAAACTATTCCAAAAATTGAAGAGGATGGAACACTTCCTAACTCATTCGATGAGGCCAACATCACCCTGATACCAAAACCAGACAAAGACAATACAAAGAAGGAAAGTTACAGGCCAATATCACTGATGAACATAGATGCAAAAATCCTCAACAAAATATTGGCAAATCAAATACAGCAATACATTAAAAGGATCATTCACCATTATCAAGTGGGATTTATACCAGGGATGCAGGGACGGTTCAACATCTGCAATTCAATCAATGTGATATACCACATTAACAAAATGAGGAATAAAAATCACACAATCATCTCAATAGATGCAGAGAAAGCATTTGACAAGATACTGCATCCATTTATGATAAAAACTCTGAATAAAATGGGTATAGAAGGAAAGTACCTCAACATAATAAAGGCTATATATGACAAACCCTCAGCCAACACCATACTTAGTGGTGAAAACCTGAAAGCCAGTCTTCTGAGCGAGGAACAAGACAAGGGTGTCCACTCTCACCACTTCTATTCAACATAGTACTGGAGGTTTTGCCCAGAGCAATTAGGTAAGAAAAAGAAATAAAAAGTATCAAAATTGGAAATGAAGAAGCGAAACTCTTGCTGTTTGTGGACAACATGACTCCATATATAGAAAACTCTAAAGAATCCACCAGAAAACTGTTACAAATAATCAACTACCGCAAAGTTGCAGGGCATAAAATCAACTTACAAAAATCAGTTGCTTTTCTATACACTAATAATGAACTAGCAGAAAGAGAAGTCAAGAATACAATCCTATTTACAATCGCAACAAAAAGAATAAAATATCTAGGAATAAATTTAACCAAGGACGTGAAAGATCTATACACTGAAAAGTATAAGACATTATTGAAAGAAATTGAGGATGACATAAAGAAATAGAAAGATATTCCATCTCATGGATTGAAAGAATAAACATAAATAAAATGTCCATCTTACCTAAAGCAATCTACAGATTCAATGCAATTCCAGTCAGAATCCCAAAGACATTCTTCATGGAAATAGAACAAAGAATCCTAAAATTTATATGGAACAACAAAAGACCCCAACTAGACAAAGGAATCCTGAGAAAAGAGAACAAAGCTTGAGGCATCACAATCCCTGAGTTCAAAACATACTACAGAGCTATAGTAATAAAAACAGTGCGGTACTGGCACAAAAACAGACACACAGATCAATGGAACAGAATTAAAAGCCCAGAAAAAAACCACATCTCTATGGATAGCTAATCTTTGACAAAGGAGCCAAGGAATGGAGAAAGGAAAGTCTCTTCAATAAATGGTATTGGTAAAACTGGACAGCCACATGCAAAAGAATGAAAGTAGACCATTATCTTACACCAGACACAAAAATTAACTCAAAATGGATGAAAGACTTGAATGTAAGACCTGAAACCATAAAACTGTTAGAAGAAATACTCTTTGACCGTATACTCTTTGACATCGGTCTTAGCAGCATCTTTTCGAATACCATGTCTATCCATGCAAGGGAAATAAAATAAAAAATAAACAAATCCAACTACATCAGACTAAAAAGCTTCTGGGGACCAGCCCGGTGGTGTAGTGGTTCAGTTAGCACACTCCACTTTGTCAACACGGGGTTCGCAGTTTCGGATCCCGGGCGCAGACCGATGCACCACTTGTCAAGCCATACTGTGGCGGCATCCCATATAAAGTAGAGGAAGATGGGCACAGATGTTAGCCCAGGGCCAATCTTCCTCAGCAAAAAGAGGAGGATTGGCTTGGGATGTTAGGTCAGGGCTAATCTTCCTCACAAAAAAAGAGAATAAAAAAATAAAAAGCTTCTGTAAGACAAAGGAAACCATGAACAAAATGAAAAAACAACCCACCAACTGGCAGGAAATATTTGCAAATCATATATCCAACAATGGGTTAATTTCCAGGATATATAAAGATCTCATACGGCTCAACAACAATAAAACAAACAACCTGATCAAAAAATGGGCAGAGGTTAGGAACAGATACTTCTCCAAAGAACATATACAGATGGCCAACAGGCACATGAAAAGATGTTCAACATCATTAATTATTAGGTAAACACAAATAAAAACTACAATGAGATAACACCTTACACCTGTCAGAAATGGCTATAACTAACAAGACAAAGACTAACAAGTGTTCGAGACGATGTGGAGAAAAGGGAACCCTCATACACTGACGATGGGAATGCAAACTGGTGCAGCCACTATGGAAAATAGTATGGAGATTTCTCAAAAAATTAAAAATAGAAATACCATATGATCCAGCTATCCCACTACTGGGTATTGATCAAAAGCACTTGAAATCAACAATTCAAAGAGATTTATGCACCCCTATGTTCCTTGTAGCACTATTCCCAATAGCCAAGACATGGAAGCAACCTAAGTGCCCATCAACTGATGAGTCAATAAAGAAGATGTGGTGTGTGTGTGTGTGTGTGTGTGTGTGTGTGTGTGTGTGTGTGTGTATATGTATATATATAGAGAGAGAGAGAGAGAGAGAGAATGGAATACTACTCAGCCGTAAAAAAGACAAAATCATCCCATTTGCAACAACATGGATGGACCTTGAGGGTATTATGTTAAGTGAAATAATCCAGACAGATAAAGATAAACACTGCCTGATTTCACTCATGTGGAAGATAAACAGATGCATGGATAAAGAGAACCAATTAGTGGTTACCAGAGGGCAAGTGGGTTGGGGTGTATGCAAAAGGGGTAAAGGGGCACACATATATGGTAATGGATAAAAACTATACTATTGGTGGTAAGCACGATGCATTCTGTACAGAAACTGATATATAATAATGTACTCCTGAAATTATACAATATTATAAACCATTATGACCTCAATAAAATAACTGAAAAAAAAAATGACCCATTGCTTAAGCTGTGGGTCATTGATTCACCACATACAGCAAGGACCAAGAATATAGGTTCGTGTCTTTTGATAACCTGGCAAAAAATTATTTCCCTGAATAAATGAAGTTTCTCATCATCATCCCTTGGGTAAATATGCAAGGACTCATAACAGTAACAACTAGCATCATACATCGCATATATCTTCCTTTATAATATGGTAGTTCTCCTTTATCTGGGGGGCATATGTTCCAAGACCCCCGGTGAATACCTGAAACCATGGGTTTCTCTCTATATAATATGTGTATCTATATATAATATGCTCTCTATATAATATGTGTATCAGCAAAATAAACTATTGATGTTTTATAATGGAATGCATCTCTTGGGAGCAAGTCTTACTGAAACACATAATGAGAGAAAAAGAGCCAAGGAATGAGACATGAATATGCTATACTATTAGAAATTACAGATCACTGAAACAAAGCTTAAAGAATGAGAATTTTTTGTTTATTTATTGGTACATAAAAAAAGTTTAGCAAACAAGTTACCCATGAGGTTTCATATCTCAAGTTCAAAAAAAATTCCCCTATAAAGAAAATAAGGAGTCACTATTATCTATCCCAGGATTGTCATCCAAGGTGAGCCTCAGTGTAATTTTATCGAGCATGATTTTTGTCATCATTTCTCTTCAAGGCCTCAACCCTGACTGAAGCCATGGCACTCCCCATGTATACATGCACTTGGACCTGATTAACTTACCAATGAAGGCTTTCTGGAGCTCTGGTGCTAGGGTGAATTGGAGTAGGGCATATTTATTACAGGATGCCTGTGTGCCCCTGTCACAGCAAGCCAAATAACATTCTTCAATATCGTTATCTGAGAGGACAGAGGTAGAACAGGTGTCAAAAGGAGAACCACACCTTTCCAGTGTGCATGGATCATGTCTACTTTCCATTAAATGAGCAAAACTGTTGATATTCAAAAAAAGACCCATTACATAGACTTTAGCCCATTGATTTACAAAACTTAATAAGGTCAAAACATACAGATCACTTGACTTTGGAGAAACAATCCAGTGGTTTCATGAAGAAACAAGTGTCCCATTAATCTTTTCTTGTCTATATATTCAAGAAAGCCATACCAGTAACAATTGGCATGGTTTTTTGTATATGAACGCTCATAAAGCACTGGCCCTCTTGAAGCCACATGAATCTAAGGATGTAGAAATCAGATATCAAGGCACATGGAATTTGTATGCATTGCATTCATTAGCTTGAGAAATGCACAAACAGGTATTTCAAACTTGTGGCCAAATGTCTAGTCTTCCTGTCGTGAGTCCTCATAAATGTCTCATAAACATCACAAAGACAGAACAACATGAAAATATTACAATAAGGGTGAATATGTCTACTCCTACATTTAGACCAAAATAATATCACATCATAGAGAGAGTAACCATAACTCAGAAAATGTCTCAACACGATTTCAACAAAATTTCAGTAAAAAGATGTTTTTCTCATGGGGATGCCATAAAGTAGGCCAGTCAATCATTCGGAAGCAGAATGCATAATGGGACACATGTTGCCTGATTTGGTACACCTATTCATCTCAAAGGCCCTATCAGGAAGAATTGGCAGTATTCATACACTTTCTTTATATTGAAAATAATGTAGTCACATTATATTTGGGATTTATAATTCAGATATCAGTTTGCTTAACAATTTATTCAATTTCAAGTTAATGAGCAAAGCAAATTACTAACTGTCACATTTCTGTCTCCACTGGGATGGTCCTTTAGTTATGGAAAGTTCTCCAGGGAGCCAAAAACTGCCCATACTATTATGACCCCTAAATAATATTATAGAAAAATCAGTCTTGTTGTGTACATGTACTCAAATGAATAGTGTACATCGGACTGGGTACTATGAATCTAGTGAACCAAAAAATGAATAAAAAATTTCCCCAACTTTCAATCATATCAAATTCAGGTAGAAAGCAAAATTTTTTGATGGCATCACATCAAGTAGATCAGTCCCTCATTGAGAGGAAAACCCATATTGATATTCAGGTTCCCTCAATGAGTAAAGCTAATAGGCATAAGGGTGAATCATCATCACTAGTCCAACGGTCTGTTTTGAATGTATCTGTGACCAAGGCAGCCACTCCACCCTTATTAAAGGAATGGTATATCTCTTGCAGCATGTCTTACTGAAAGACACAATGACAGAAAATGATTCAAGGAATGAGTCCCAAATATTCCATGCTATTAGAAATTATAAATAACTAAAACAATGCTTAAAGGATGATAATTTGTTGTTCACCTAGAAGCACACAGACAGAGCTGGTCAAGCAAGTTTCCCACAATGGTGTCATTGTCTCAAGCCCAAAAATTATTCACCTAGAAGGAAATAAGGATTCCAGACTTCTAGTTCCAGATTTGTCACGCATGTTGGGCCTCCACATAATCTTATTGAGCCTGATTTTTATGTCATCATCTCTGTTAAAGATAATATAAATTCTCATGATTGACCTAATACATGGCACTCCCCATTCATATAGACTCTTGGAGTTGAATATGCTTACCAGAGGTGGATTAATGGGTTCTAAGGTGAATTATAGTTCCTGCATATTCAATGCTGGACACCTGGCTGGCGTAAATTGCCCCAGGTGCAGTAGACCAAATGGTGCTCTTCTTCTGTTATTACCTATGTGGACAGGAATAGGACAGGTGTCAAAAAGGAAAACTACACTTCTCATGGTTGTTTGGCTCATGCGTGATTTTCTTTGGAGTCAGTACTCCAAAATCAACCTAATTTGTTACATAGGCTGTAGACTACTGATTCACCAAACACAAGGAGGCCAATATATATAGGTTTCTTGACTTTGGAGAACCAGTCAGGTGGTGTCATGCAGAAATGAAATTATCTCATTGATTATCCCTTGTCTATACAATCAAGAAAACCATATTAGTAACAATCACATGGTCTCTTGCCTATTAATTCTGATGTAATAAAACCTTGGAAGCCACGTGAAATTCACGTTCTAGAAATAAGATATCAGGCAACTTGGAATTGTATTCATATTTTATTATTTCTTTTATTCTGTGCACTGTGGATTTAATTGGCCCTTCTTTTTCTGGTGTCTCAATATAGAAGTTAGATCATTGACTTGGGTCTTTCTTACTTTTAATATAGGCATTCAGTGTTACAAATTTATCTCTAGGCACTCCTTTTGCTGCATCCTAAAATTTTTGATGAGTTGTATTTTTTTTTTTAAAGATTTTATTTATTTATTTTTCCCCCCAAAGCCCCAGCAGACAGTCGTATGTCATAGCTGCACATCCTTCCAGTTGCTGCATGTGGGACACGGCCCCAGCACGGCCGGAGAAGCGGTGCGCCGGTGGGCTCCCGGGATCCGAACCCGGGTTGCCAGCAGCCGAGCGCACGCCCTTAACCGCCAAGCCATGGGGCCGGCCCAGATGATGAGTTGTATTTTCATTTTCACTTAGTTTGAAATATTTTCAAAATTTCTCTTGAGATTTATTCTATGACTTTGTGTTATTTAGGAATGTGTTGTTTAATCTCCAAGTACCTTGGTCTTTTCTAGTTATTTTTCTCTTACTGATTTTTAGTTTCATTTCATTGTTATCTGAGAACATACTTTGTGTGGTTTCCATTCTTCTAAATTTATTAATGTGTGTTTTTTAGCACAGAATATTATCTATCTTGGTGAACACTCCATGTGACCTTGAGAAGGATATGCATTCAGTTGTTGGTGGATGAAGTATTCTATAGATGTCATTTAGATTCAGTTGATTGATAGTCCTGTTCATTTCAACTATATTGTTACTGATTTTATGCTTGCTGGATCTGTCAATTGATATATTGGTGCTGAAGGCTCCAACTATAATAATAGATACATCTATTTCTGTGCGAAGTTCTATCAGTATTTGCCTCATGTACTTTGATGCTCAGTTGTTAGGCGCATACACATTAAGGATCATTATATCTTCTTGGAGAATTGATCCCTTTATCATTATATAATACCTCTTTTGATCTCTAATAATATTCTTTGCTCTGAAGTCTGCTTTGTATGAAATTAATATAGTTACTTTAACTTTCTTTTGATTCCTGTTAGCATAGTATATATTTCTCCATTGCTTTACTGTTAATCTGTGTCTTATATAAAGTGAATCTCTCATAGACAACATACAACTGGGTCTTGTTTTTATTCACTTAGTCTCCTTTACTTGGTGTTTAAAGTTAAAGGTTATTGATATAGTTGGATTAATATCTACCATATTTATTATTGTTTTCTGTTTGTTGCTCTTGTTTTTTTTTTGGTCTTCTACTCTTTTTCTGCCCTCTCTGTTTTAACTGAGCATTTTATATGATTGCCTTTTTTATTCTCTTTTATCATGTCAATTATATTTCTTTTTCTTTATTTTTTTTTTATTTTTTCCCCCAAAGCCCCAGCAGATAGTTGTATGTCATAGCTGCACATCCTTCTAGTTGCTGTATGTGGGACACGGCCTCAGCATGGCCGGAGAAGCGGTACGTCGGTGCGCGCCCGGGATCCGAACCCGGGCCGCCAGCACCGGAGCGCACGCACTTAACCACTAAGCCACGGGGCTGGCCCTATATTTCTTATTAAAGTCTTTTTTTAGTGATTGTGCTTGAGTTTAGAGTATACTTTTACAACTAATCAAGTCCTCTTTCAAAAAACACTATGCCACCTTGTGGTTTATTTAAGTACTTTATAACAGAGTATTTCCTTTCTCTTATGCCTTATAATGTTGCTTTCATTTATTTCACTATTCATTAGCTACAATCACCAAGTACATTGTTGTTATTGTTATTTTGAACAAACTGTTATCGGTCAGATCAATTAAGAATAATAAAAACAATATATCCTATTTTAACTTCATTTATTCCTTCTCCAATGCTTTTTTTTCTTTATGTAGATTTGATTTTCTGACTGATATAATTTTCCTCCTATTTGAATAATTTCCTTTTACATTTATTGTAAGGTTGGACTACTGGCAACAAATTTTCTCAATTTTTGTTTGTCTGAGAAAGTATTTCTCCTTCACTTTAAAGGATAATATAGCTGCCTACATTACTCATCTATTCTTTCATGTCATTCACTTTTCCATTAGAGCCCTCAAAATATTAATCATAATTGTTTTAAATTTCTGGTCTGATAATTCTATCAATTCTGCCTTACGTAAACCTGATTCTGATGCTTCATTCGCTGCTTTAAGCTGTGTTTTTTTTTTTCTTTTAAGTATGCCTTGTAATTTTGTGATGAGGGCTAGACAAGATATATTGCGTAAAAGGAACTGAGGTAAATAGGCCTTTATTGTGAGGTTTTATGTTTATTTGGCTAGAGGTTAGGCTGTGTTTACTATTTACTGTAGCTATAAGTGTCACAGCTAAAATTTCTTTTGGTGTCCTTGTTCTTGTCTTTTTTGTCTTTGAAACTTCTTTTTCCTTTCAATGATAAAGTAAAAGTTTAATAAATCATGATACATCCACATGAAAGGATGCCATCTACCATAAACAGTTCTGTAGGAGAAGATCTACATAAATGACAGGAGAAAATATCCATGTCTTATTCATATATTTAAAAAGCAGGTTAGATACAGATACTGATAATGTTAAAATATTCATATACAGATACATACAGATAATATGAATGAGTTTTGTTTTCTTTGTGTTTTTTCTCATTTTCCAAAGTTATACAGTGAACTTATATTGCTTATATAATAGAAAAATATGTTACGTTCACAACACATATCTGAGAGGTGGGAAATTATTCATTGTGACTTTTTAGGGTCAGGCAGGAATCCTTTAACTTTTATGGGAACTTTGCAGCCCTAAAAATGGAAACTAAGAGTCTTTGCAGATTGTTTCCTAAAGACAGGGCCATTATCTGCAGCTGAAAGAAAACCAACACAATGTTGAAATTTGTCAAGAAGAATAGTGAAAGCAGAAGTCATTGCCCTTTGCATACAAACTGTGCAAACACATCCTAGTTTCTAGGTCTCAAATAAAAACAACAGAGAGGCTCACTCCATGATCCAGCTCATGGAAGTCCTTCTGTGATTTCTTAAGGTCTGAGATGTACATTATTTCCATTGTATTCCCCTGTTATTAAAAGGGAGTCCTATTGCTGTTGTAGTAAGGTATGAGAGTAGGGGAAGCATTCTACAGTCCTATGACTAGGCATTAGTCTGTTAATGAGACCATACTAGTAGGCTGTGAGCTTACCTTCAGTAAGACAGGAAGGCTGGGGGTTGCTAGAGTTGAGTATTTCCCTTCTTCTACATTGAAGACTAGAGTGGATTGGATTGGGCATTTTCTTTTCCTCATGGAGTAGGCTATAGCAGGCTGGAGTTGGGTATTTTTCTCCCAGGTCAATTGATTCTGGTAAAACACAAGTTAGGCTCTGGTTAAATAATTTCCTATGAGATCAGTCCTTATTAAGAAAAAGAGAATGCTCTGGACATATTTCAAAATGGCTACCTTGGCCCTTCATCTGACAGAAGCAGTAGGGGATTTTTCTACAATATTCACTGTGAGAACCTGGTAGGGCTCCTGGAGATAAAACTCACACAAGCATGGGGCTTCTGCTAAGAGAGGGCCCCACAGAAGTTTTTAACTCTTAACCTGTTCAGAGTGAGCCTCCAGCAACTGTAATTGTTAATTACACTATAAGTTTTCCCACCTTGATACTAGTTCCAGTGGAAGTTTTAGTCTTGGCTAATGTTGGAATAAGTTGTGATTCTCTTGATCTGACAGACAATCCTTGTAATTTTTGTGGTAGTGATTTTTCTGTGTCTTCAATTATCTAATGAATTCCAGAGACATTATTGATTTTCAATCTATTCAGATTTTTCCTTGTTGTGTCAATGGGGGTGACAATTTCCAAGCACTTTCCATGCCATACTGGAAAAGAGAAGTCCAAGAGCATTCATTCTCATGTGTCTTGTACAACCCATATATAGGAACCGCAAACAAATGCGTGATGTGACATTGCATATATGTTCTGAGTTCTCATCAATGCCCCACAAATATGAAAAAACAAGAGCAAAGAGAAAATATAATAACAGGGGTGAATATATCTACTCCTATATTTACACTAAAGAACAACACACTATAGAGACAAGAACTATGACTCAGAAAATGTCTCAAAATTATTTAAGGAAATTACAGTAAAATGTGATGTTTTTAAAATGAGGATGACATCAAGCGCTTTGGTCACTCATGAGAAGAATTCATAACAGGACACTTGTAGTCTGATTTGGTGAACCTAGTTATTTCAAAGTCCAATCAATAACTGGCATCAGTCATGCTTTTATTATACTGAAAATAAAGAACTCACAAGATACGTGGGAGCTGAAATTCAGATAGTTTTCTCATCAGTGGATTCAATTTTAACATTCATGGAAAAGCAAATTACTGAATCTAACATTGTCTTATCCATTGTCAGGGTCCTTCAGTGATGGAATTTACATCAGTGACCTCAAAGCAACCTAACATCATTAGAATCCTATAGTAACAATAAAGGAAAATTGGTCTATCCATTCACATATCCAAATAAATACCTTACATTGGACTGAATACCAAAGAATAAAAAATTCCTTCGCTGTTAATAACACTCAATTCAGATAAAAATAAAGATTTTGTCATGGTATCAAGTCAAGTAGTTCAGTCACACATTGAGTAGAAAACCTCATATGGATATTCAGATTACCCAAATGGGTAAATCTAATCACCTTAGGGTAAATCTTCATAAGCCGGAAGATCTACTTGGAAGATATTTGTGACTAAGACTGACATTTACATCTCATCAATTTTATGATGGATATCTTGTCACACATCTTACTAAAAGAAACAATGAGAGAAAAAGACCTGAGATGAACCCCCAAAGTGTCAAATTATTAGAACTTATTGACCACTGAAAAAGCTGAAAAAGATGAGAGTTATTGTTCAGTTTTAAAAGTATAGATAAAGTTATAAATCACAAATCGATCAACACAAAATACAATACCTGTAAAAGAAAAACAAGGGACATCAAAACTCTGTCCCAGGATTGTAAACCTAGGCTGGGCCTCAGTGTAATCCCCTTGAGCATGATTTTTAGGTATTCAGATCTCTTCAATACAACGTGAGGTCTCATAACTGATGCAACACATGTGATTCCCCAAGCATACATACATTTGGACCTAACTATGCTTAACAAAGATGGATACAGGAAGTTATGAGGCCAAGGTGATTAGGAGTTTGGTCATAATGGCTGATATAGATTGTCCCAGGGGTAGCACGCTAAACAGGAGCCTGGAGTGACTTCCTCTGGAGTCATTATTTGAGTGAACAAGAATATGACAGGTGCCAAAATAAAGTACTGCATTTCCATTGGGCATGTGGCTCATGCATGCTTCTTCTTAATGGACCAATATGATCATTTCTGCAAAAATGATCCATTACAGAGGCTGTGTGCCATTAATTCACTAAACAAAAGGTAGACAAAGCACACAAGTTTATTGACTTTGGAAAACCAATCAGGAGGTGTCATGCTAAAACAATAGTATCTTATGGCTCATTCCTGATATATTTGATCAAGGAGCCATATCAGCAACATTTGACATTGTCCATTGCATTTCAACTTGGATAAAATGACCCTATGAAGCTATATGAAACTTATTTTCTAGAAAACAGATAACAGAATAATTGGAATTGTGCTTTCCTTCAAGCTTTCAACCCATGTATGAGAGTTTTCAGGCTGTGGCTGATAAGCCATTGTCTTTATGTTAACAGTCCTCATCCATGTCCCACAGTTATCACAAAAACAGCAAAACAAAAATATGATAATTGGGATAAATATGTCTACTCTTGTGCTCAGGGCTAAGATTATCAATGGTGGAGATAAAACCAAGAATCAGAAAAATCATCAATAGCATTCTTATGGAATTACAGTCAAATTGACCTTCTCTTCATAAGAATGTCATCCTTTACATCAATCACTCATGAAAAAGAAGAACTCATAATGGAACCACCGTTGTTTGATTTGGTAATCTAGAGAAATCAAATGGCCAATAAAGAATGTCTGGCATCATCCAGACTATACACTTCATTATATTGAATTAGTGAAGCAACATGATATCAGGTGGTGCAATTCAGTTATCTGATTATTCAACAATGTTATCAAAATTGTGTCATGTGTGGGACAAATTACTGAATCTCATTATCTCAACTATATCAACATGGTCCTTCAGTTATAAAAAGTTATTTGATGACCAAATGGGGTACAAAAGGTTGTAATCTGTTATGATATATTAGAAGTATGGCCTTGACACATATATAGACAGAGATGAATGTTTCCCTGAACCAGTTAGGGAAAAATTTCTTCAATTTATGACCTTAGTTTCAGACAAAACAAAGTGATTTCATTGTAGGCTCATATTCTGTAGTATAGCCACTCATTGAGAAGTAAACTCCATATTAGTTTTCAGGATACTTAAGGGTAAAACTGTTCAAAAACCATCATAAGGTGACGTCACTGTCATGGCAGAGTGAGCTTTCCCGTAAACTCTTCCCCCATAAGATACAACAAAAGGAACAGTCACAGACCAACAACGGACTGCTAGACAGCAAAAAGGTTGATCGGAAAGATCCACACTGCTGCACGTCTGAGAGTGAAACGTGCTGGGGCCCCAGGAGGAAGTAGGGAGAGGTAAGGATAACCCCTTTCCCTCCCCATCAGATCAACGATCTGGGTCCATGCAGCTCCCAGAGAGGTGGGAGGGGTGGCCCTCTGCAGGGAAACCATAGCTCTTCAGGCTCTCTCAGCCAGTGGGAAACTCCCACACAGAGGACTTAGAACTGCTACAGGGGTACCATCAACATCTGAGCACCCCAGGAGAGCAGATAACGAGGGGTGAGTGAGAAGCCCCCCACACCAGGGACCCAGCAGGCAAAAGAAAGAGCCACCCCCCCCCCCCCGCATGACGGACACTGTAGCTCAGCTGACCAGACCAGACCAAGTGGTTGGCCGGTTGCAGCGAGCAGCCGGGGCAGAGCGCAGGGGCCTCAGATTACACAGCCCTTAATCCCCACACAGTGGCAGCACGTGGAAATTGCAACCAGATATTTCCAGGATGAGGAAAAACAAAGCAAATACAGGAACCACAATGCAAAGGTACATGAAATCACCAGAACAGAAGGAAAATGACAAGCACCCAGAAACCAACCCTGAAGACACAGAAATCCATAACCTAAATGACAGAGATTTCAAAATAGCTATCATAAAAAAAATTCTATGAAATACGAGATAACACAGACAAAAAATTCAATGAGATTAGGAGTTTCTTCACAAAAGACATTGAAATCATAAAGAAAAACCAATCAGTACGTACGGAGATGAAGAACACAATGGAGGAGATAAAGGAGAGTCTGGAATCTTTAAAGAACAGAGCTGACAATATGGAGGAATGAATTAGCATTATAGAAGATAGGAATACAGATATGCTCCAGATGGAAGAGGAGAGAGAACTAAGACTAAAAAGAAATGAAGAAAGTCTCTGGGAAATATCTGATTCTATTAGGAAATGTAACATAAGAATTATAAGTATTCCTGAGGGAGAAGAGAGGGAAAGAGGAACAGAGAACCTATTCAATGAAATAATGGCTGAGAACTTCCCAAATCTGGGGAAGGAGCAGGAAATACCAGTAAGTGAAGCCAACAGGTCGCCTAAATATGTCAACAGGCAAAGGCCCACTCCACAACATACAGTGGTAAGGTTGGCTAAAGACAATGACAAAGAAAAAATATTAAGGGCAGCTAGACAAAAACAAAAAAATAACGTACAAAGGAACTCCCATCAGGCTTTCAGCGGATTTCTCAACAGAAACTTTACAGGCTAGGAGAGACTGGAATGATATATTCAAAATACTGAAAGAGAAAAACTTTCACCCAAGAATACTCTATCCAGCAAAAATATCCTTCAAATATGGTGGAGAAATAGTAACTTTCCCAGATAAACAAAAGCTAAGGGAGTTCATGGCCACGAGACCCCCACTACAAGAGATACTCAAGAAGGCCCTCAGGGCTGAAAAAAAGAAGAGAAAGGCAATACAAAGCTTGGAGCAAGGAGAAAAATAGGTAGACAAAATCAGAAAAATAGTAGATCTTTACCAGAATAGGTTAGCAACCAGTTAAATACCAAAATCAAAGATCAAAGGAAGGAATTCACTAAAAATAAATATAAGCTCATCACTGTAAACACACACCCACAACACAAGATAGAATAAGGTATAACAAGAACGACTTAGAAGGGGAAGAGGAAAGAGATTGAATTGATTTAGTATAAGGAAACAAGAGGCCATCAGATAATGGACTATCTCATACACAAGATTTTTTATACAAACCTCAATGTAACCACTAAACAAATAATCAAAACAAAATCACATATGATAAACAAAGAGAAAACTAGAAGAGTCATAAGACAGAACAACCAAACTGAATTGGCAGTCCGAAACAAATGAGACAAGAAACAAAGGAAATGCAAAAGAACTGGAAAATAAATGACAAAACAGCAACATTAAGCCCTCATATATCAATAATTTCCCTAAAAGTAAATGGATTGAACTCTCCAATCAAAAGATACAGAGTGGCGGGGCCAGCCCGGTGGCGCAAGCGGTTAAGTGCGCACGTTCTGCTGCGGCGGCCCGGGGTTCGCCGGTTCGGATCCCGGGTGCGCACCGACGCACCGCTTGTTAAGCCATGCTGTGGCGGCGTCCCATATAAAGTAGAGGAAGATGGGCATGGATGTTAGCCCAGGGCCAGTCTTCCTCAGCAAAAAGAGGAGGATTGGCATTGGATGTTAGCTCAGGGCTGGTCCTCCTCACAAAAAAAAAAAAAAAAAAGATACAGAGTGGCAGGATGTATTAAAAAGCAAGACACAACAATATGCTGCCTCCAGGAAACACATCTCAGCTCTAAAGACAAGCACAGGCTCAGAGTGAAAGGATGGAAGACAATACTCCAAGCTAATGGCAAACAAAAAAAAAGCAGGTGTTGCCACACTCATATCAGACAAAGTAGACTTCAAGATAAAACAGGTTAAGAGAGACAAAGAAGGGAAATATATAATAATAAAAGGGACACTCCACCAAGAAGACATATCACTTATAAATTTATATGCACCCAACATAGGAGCACCAATGTACATAAAGCTACTATTAACAAACCTAAAAGAAGACATTAACAACAACACAATAATAGTAGGGGATCTTAATACCCCACTTACATCAATGGATAGATCATCCAGACAAAAAGTCAATAAAGAAATAGTAGACTTAAATGAAAACCTGGATGAGATGGATCTAGTAGACATATACAAGCACTCCATCCAAAAACAGCTGACTACATATTCTTCCCAAGCATGCAAGGAACATTCTCAAGGATAGACCATATGTTGGGAAACAAAGCTAGCCTCAATAAATTTAAGAAGATTGAAATCATAACAAGCATCTTTTCAGACAATAATGCTATGAAACTGGAAATGAACCACGAAAAAAAACCTGGGAAAGTGACAAATGACAAAAACGCGGAGATTAAACAACATGCTACTGAACCACCAATGGATCATTGATGAAATGAAAGGAGAAATCCAAAACTATCTGGAAACAAAAGAAAATGAAAATATGCCATACCAAATCATATGGGATGCAGCAAAAGCGGTCCTGAGAGGGAAACTCATAGCGATACAAGCCCACTTTAACAAACAAGAAAAAGCCCAAATAAGCAACCTTAAATTATATCTAACAGAACTAGAAAAATAAGAACAAACAAAGCCCGAAGTCAGCAGAAGGAGAGAAATAATGAAAATTGAATAGAAATAAATGAAATTGAGATGAAAAAATACAGCAGAAAGGATTAATGAAACAAAGAGTTGGTTCTTTGAGAAAATAAACAAAATTGACAAACCCTTAGCCAGATTTACTAAGAAAAAAAGAGAAAAGGCTCAAGTAAATAAAATTAGAAATGAAAGAGGAGAAATTACAACAGATACCACGGAAATACAAAGGATTATAAGAGAATACTATGAGAAATTATATGCCAACAAATTGGACAATCTAGAAGTAATGGATAAATTCCTAGACTCATACAAACTTCCAAAACTGAACCAAGAAGAAATGGAGAATCTGAATAGACCAATCACAAGTAAAGAGATTGAAATAGTAATGAAAAACCTCCCAAAAAATAAAAGTCCAGGACTAGATGGCTTCTCTGGTGAATTTTGGCAAACATTCAAAGAAGATTTAATACCCATCCTTCTCAAATTATTCCAAAAAATAGAGGAAGATGGAACACTTCCTAACTCATTCTATGAGGTCAACATCACCCTGATACCAAAGCCAGACCAAGACAATAAAAGAAGGAAAATTACAGGCCAATATCACTGATGAACATAGATGCAAAAATCCTCAAAAAAATATTGGCAAACCGAATACAGCAATACATTAAAAAGATCATACACCATGATCAAGTAGGATTTATACCAGGGACACAGGGATAGTTCAACACCTGCAAATCAATCAACGTGATACACCACATCAACAAAACAAAGAATAAAAACCACATGGTCATCTCAAAAGACGCAGAGAAGGCATTTGACAAGATAGAACATCCATTTACGATAAAAACACTCAACAAAATGGGTATAGAAGGAAAGTACCTCAACATAATAAAGGCTATTTATGACAAACCCACAGCCAACATCATACTCAACGGGGAAAGACTGAAATCCATTCCTCTGAGAATAGGAATGAGGCAGGGCTGCCCACTCTCACCACTCTTATTCAACATAGTACTGGAGGTTTTGGCCAGAGCAATTAGGCAAGAAAAAGGAATAAAAGGAATCCAAATAGGCAATGAAGAAGTGAAACTCTCACTATTTGCAGATGAATGATTTAATATATAGAAAACCCTAAAGAATCCACTGTAAAACTATTAGAAATAATCAACTACAGCAAAGTCACAGAGTGCAAAATCAATCTACAAAAATCAGTTGCATTTCTGTGTGCCAATAACGAACTAACAGAAAGAGAGCTCAAAAAGATAATAACATTTACAATTGCATCAAAAAGAATAAAATATGTAGGAATAAATCTTACCAAGGAGGTGGAAGACCTATACAATGAAAACTACAAGACATTATTGAAAGAAATCAATGATGACATAAAGAAATGGAAAGACATCCCATGGATATGGATTAGAAGAATAAACATAGTTAAAATGTCTATATTACCTAAAGCAGTCTACAGATTCAATGCAATCCCAATTAGAATCCCAAGGACATTCTTCACAGAAATAGAAAAAAGAATACTAAAATTCATATGGGGCAACAAAAGACCCCAAATAGCTAAAGCAATCCTAAGAGAAAAGAACAAAGCTGGAGGCATCACAATCCCTGACTTCAAAACACACTACAAAGCAATAGTAATCAAAACAGCATGGTACTGGTACAAAAACAGACACAGAGATCAATGGAACAGAATTGAAAGCCCAGAAATGAAACCGCACATATACGGACTGCCAATTTTCGACAAAGGAGCTAAGAACATACAATGGAGAAAGGAAAGTCTCTTCAATAAATGGTGTTGGGAAAACTGGACAGCCACATGCAAAAGAATGAAAGTGGACCATCTGCTATCACCACTCACAAAAATTAACTCAAAATGGATCAAAGACCTGAAGGTGAGACCTGAAACTATAAAACTCAGAGAAGAAAATATAGGCAACACACTATTTGACATTGGTCATAAGGAATCTTTTCGGATGACATGCCTACTCAGACTAGGGAAACTAAAGAAAAAATAAGCAAGTGGGACTTTATCAGATTAAAGAGCTTCTACAAGGCAAATGAAACCAGAATAAGATGAACAGACAACCACTAGCTGGTAGAAAATATTTGCAAAACATATATCTGACAAGGGGTTAATCTCCATAATATATATAGAACTCACACAACTGAATAACAAAAAAACAAACAACCAGATCAAAAAATGGGTAGAGGAAATGAACAGATGCTTCTCCAAAGAAGATATACAGATGGCCAATAGGCACATGAAAAGATGTTCAACATCACTAATCATCAGGGAAATGCAAATCAAAACAACACTAAGATATCACCTCACTCCCGTTAGAATGGCTATAATCACCAAGACAAAAAACAACAAATGTTGGAGAGGATGTGGAGAAACAGGAACCCTCATACACAGCTGGTGGGAATGCAAACTGGTGCAGCCTCTATGGAAAATGGTATGGAGATTCCTCAAAGAATTAAAAATAGAGATGCCCTATGATCCAGCTATCCCACTACTGGGAATCTATCCAACGAACCTGAAATCAACAATCCAAAGAGGCTTATGCACCCCTATGTTCATTGCAGCATTATTCACTATAGCTAAGAAGTGGAAGCAACCTAAGTGTCCCTCGACTGATGACTGGATCAAGAAGATGTGGTATATATATACAATGGAATACTACTCAGCCATACAAAAGACAAAATCGTCCCATTTGCAACAACATGGATGGACCTGAAGGGTATTATGTTAAGTGAAATAAGCCAGAGAGAGAAAGACAAACACTGTATGATCTCACTCATATGTGGAATATAAACCAACACATGGACAGAGAAAACTGTATTGTGGTTACCAGGGGCTATGGGGGTAGGGGGTGGGCACAAGGGGTGAAGGGAGACATATATATGGTGATGGACAAACAAAAATGTACAACCCAAAATTTCACAATGTTATAAACTATTAAAACATCAATAAAAAAAACCAAAAAACAAAAAACCATCACGAAAACAATGCAAGATACCATATCGGGATGCAAAAATACAATAGTCAGAATGAATATGTCTACTCCTGTATCTTGGTGAAAAAATTATCACATAGTAGAGATGAAAGAATGGTTCAGAAAAATTCTCAACATCATTTCAATGAAATTTCAGTCAAAAGTGGCCTTTTCCTCATGAGGATGCCATTCTTTCGGGCAATCACTTATGGATAAGAAAAACTCAAAATGGGACACAAGTGGCCCAATGTGGAGAAGCTAAACAGAGCAAAGGGCCAATCAGGAAAAACTGGCATCACCAACGGCATACAATTCATTATATTGATATGGTGCAATTCACATAACCAGCAACATAACAATGTATTCAAAATAAGACCCAGGGACCAGGCAAATTCTTTAATCTCACAATGTCTACTCCATGGGCATGGTCCTCCAGTTATAGAAAGTTCTTTTGTGACTCAAATGTAAACACAAGCAGTTTTGATAACCTAAGTATATCAAAATATTGGTTTTGTAGTGTGTACAGGCTGAGAAGGATGTTGCCAGAGTTCCAGTTAAGAAAAAAAATTTCCTCAGTTCCTAATCTGAACAATTTCAGGTAAAACAGAAAGATTTCAGTTTTGATAGGATCATATACCACAGGATGGACATTCACACAGAAGTAAAACCATATTGGTGTCCAGGTTCACTAAATAAGAAAAACCTATTGCCTTAGATCAGGACTCATTACTAGTAGTCGAATATTCTATTTGACATGGTTCTAAGATCAAAGTAATCCACTCATCTCTCATTATCAATGCAATGGTGTAACCCTTGGCCAAAAGTCTCACTGAAAGTGATTAAAAGAGAAAAAGAGCTAAAGAATAAATCTTGAAAAGCCCTACTATTATGAAATATAGATCATTACACAAAGCATAAATTATGAGTATGCATTGTTCACATAGAAGTTCATAGACAAAAAATTCCCTTAAGGACTTTGTTGTCTCAACTCCAAAATACTATTGCTCTACAAGGGAAATAGGACCCCCAACATCCTATCATAGGATTGTACTTGAGAATGGGTCTTAACATAACCCTATCGAGCATAATTGTTGGTTAATCATCTCTCTTCAAGACAATATTAGGTCACATCATTGATCCACCAGGGTTCTCTCACCTCACCAATGCACTTGGACCTGAATATGCTTACCAAGATTAGATTATGGAAACAGGGTGTGATCTGGACAAGAGTTCTAGGTGCTGGACACCAGACAGACAAAAATTGACTCAATGTCAGCAGGCCAAATAAGGCTCTTTTGAGGAGTCATTGTCTGGTAGACACAGTAGGATGGCTGTCAAAATGAAGTACTACATTTCTCATGGGCTTGTGCCTCACACATGCTACTCCTCAAAGAATCATAAAGATCATTCAACAAAAATGAGCCATAACAAAGGCTGTGCACCTTATATTCACCAAAAACAAAAATGGCAGAGCATACAATTTTCTTATGAGGAAAAATACTCAGGGTGCATCAAGCAGGATCAAGCGTCAAACGATATCACTAGACCTGAATAGACCTTTATTTCTTTTTTAAACATTTTTGTTTTTTGTGAGGAAGACCAGCCCTGAGCTAACATCCAATGCCAATCCTCCTCTTTTTTGCTGAGGAAGACTGGCCCTGGGTTAACATCCGTGCCCATCTTCCTCTACTTTATACGGTACTCTGCCACAGCACGGCTTGCCAAGCGGTGAGTCAGTGCGCGCCTGGGATCCGAACCGGTGAACCCTAGGCCACCGCATTGGAGCGCGCACACTTAACCTCTTGCGCCACTGGGCCAGCCCCTTGAATAGACCTTTATTGAGTCTATCAAACCAAGGGACTGTAACAGGACATTGGGCATGGTCTAAGGGATGTTAACATGCATAGTTTGAAATTGTGAAGTCATATGAAAATCATTTTTAAAAGACAGATATGAGCAAAATTGAAATTGTGCTGACTTTGACTCAACCATTCACAAATTTACGAACTATTTCAAGCTGGGTACAAAAAGTCAATGTCTATTAATTGAAAGTTTCCATTTATGTACAAAAAACATCCCAGAAACAACGATGAAAATTTCAAAAATGAAAAGGAGCATATCAACCAATGTAATTCACCAAATATTATCACATTGTGGAGATGAAACGATGGAAGAAAATAAATCTCAAATACTTAACACAAAGTTCAGTAAAAAGTGTTTTTTCTCCTTGAGAAAGGCATCATTTAAGGCAGTCACATCTGAATAGGAAGAACATAAAAACAGATTAAGTTGCTCGATTTGTTTGGCAAAGCTAAATGATCAAAGGGCCAATTAGGGAGAATTGGCATCACCAACAGCCCACAATTCCTTAAAATGACATGGTGAAGCCCTATAAATCCTCAGGAGCTGTCATTTAGCTGTCTAAATACTCAACAGTGTCTTTCAACAAAGACTATGAATGGGGTTCATTCCTGCAGCTCACCGCCTTGAAGCCGTGGGCATGATTCTTCCCTAGAGAAAGTTGTTTCTATACCCAAAGCAGACTCAAGCACTTGTCATTCCTTCAGTATATTAGAGTTATTGGCTACAACTGGTGCACAGATGGATGTTAATGTTGCCTAGGAGGCAACTGAAAGAAATATTTCCTCCATTTACACTTGGATACATTACAGGTATAATGAGAAGCTTTCAATTTCCAGAAATTATATCCCATAGTGCTGACATGAAAGATAAATCAACCATCTATTGGTATTTAGGCTCTCAAAAGAAGTCAAACATATTTATTATTTTAAAGTGGGCCTTCCCCATTATCCAATGTTCTCTATAGCTTATTAACTATAATCAAATACATCCACATCCATCTGATCATACAGGCAAGGGTGAAATCCATGTCCAAAGGTTTCACTAAAAGACACATTGAGAGAAAAAGAGGTAAGGACAGGCCCCAAAATGGACCCAGTGAAATAAAACCTAAAAGATAACAAATGTCTTGGTCATGAGGAACCTATACACAGGGTACAGCAATATGAGATTCTCGCAAGGAATTGGTTGCTTCAAAACCCAAGCTCATTTCTCTAGAAGGGAAAAAAGGATCCCCAACATTCTTTCCCAAGATTCTCAACTTCACTGGAGCTCAGAGCAATGCTTTTGAGCATGATTTTTAGGTCATCATCTCTCTTCAAGACAATATGAGTTCTCATCATTGACTGAACCAAGGCACTCTGAACACATCTATAAACTTGTACCTGAATATGTTTACCAGAGATGGTTTCTAGAAATTAGGATACAGAGATGGATATGAACTTTTCTGTAGTCCAGTTGCTGGACAAAGGCTGACAGAGATTGCCCCGGGGCACCAAACAAAATATGGATCTTTCAATGGGGATATTGTCTGGATAAAGAAAAGGACAGCTTTCAAAATGACCTAGTGCATAAGTCCTAGTACTATGGCTCATACGTGATACTCCTTAAAGCATCAAATGACTATTCATAAAACAAACATATATAAATACACAAATACTAACTTATACATAAATACACAATAATATAAATATATACATACATAAATAAATGAATAACAGAATAAACATATCTAAACAGAAGGCACACCATCATCAATTCACCATTCAGAGGTAGGAATAGCATATAGCTACTCACCTGAAAAACACTCAAGATAGGTCCTATCAAATTGAGAGTTTCTGCTCATTTCTTGTTTTTGCAAACAATGGATAACAAAGAGGGACTATTGGGATAGGCCTGTGTTAACGAATACACATAAAATGACACTATGAAGTAACATGGATTTCATTTCCATGAACAAATATCTCTGCAGTCATGAAAATGTGCTCACTATCAGTCATGCAGGCCGAGCCTAGCACGGGATAATTCATCTAGGACCTGAAAGCCACTTTCTCTTGTTCAGTGTCACCTTCTATGTCCTCAATCATCCCACAAACAGACGTGATAATATTCCATCATTGATATATCCATCTCAACTCCTCTACTTCCAGCAAACATAATTTAATAATGGAGATGATACCATATCTGATATCACCTGATAGATGATTCCCACTATCTGCTCTATGAAAGGACATTCAAGAGTGTTTTCCTACTACTGAGGATGCCATCGTTTTAGGCAGTCATGCCAGATAGGAAGAACTTCACATGGGATGCAAGTGACCCGACAGGGCAAAGCTAAACAGATCAAGGGATTCATAAAGAATGACTGACATCATCAAGAACACATAGTTCCTCAAATAGACATGGTGAATCCCTTCCACTCCTCAGAGGCTTGCCTGAAGCTATGTGAATCTTAAACAGTATATTTCACCTGAGACCCATAGGACAGTTTCTTTCCTGCATCTCACTCTCTACATGCCATGGACAATGGGCTTATCCAGAGAAAGTTCTCCTGACACTGCAATGCAGGCCATAGTACCTATCATCTGTACAGTATATTATTCTTTGGGGCCTCAGCCTAGGCACAGAGAGAAGTGCATTTACACAAAGGACAATGAAGACAAAGCTTCCATGTGTCTACACCCCAATTCATTTCAAGTATAACACAAAACTTTCGAGTACCAGAGATGTGGCACTGCATGGCTGACAATGAAGCACAAATAAATCAAACCCTCATATTTGCATTGTTGGTAAAGGAACAAAATTATGTATTTCCTAAAGGATGCCGATCTTAGAGTCCAATGATGGCTGTAGAAGTATTGGTTATCAAAGACATCCACTCACCTCGGATCATGAAGGCAATGAAGGGACCACAGCCAGAATGATATAATGAAAAACACAAGGAGAGAAGCAAAGAGAATTGCCTTGAACGTAGCCTTGAGTGAGGAACTAAGGATCATAAAACAGAGCCTAAAAAAATAGAAAGACATGGACAAGTGGAGTCACATAACCAGGATAGAGACAAAGATGACTTCATGAAGGGACTGGGGCTTCAAGTCACCATCCCATTAAAACAGAAGGGAAATCAGAAACCCCCAAATCTGGCCCGCAAATTCTCATCTGAATTGGGACTCAGCATGAACCTAAAGAGCATATTTAGGTCATCATTTCTCTTCAAGACCATGTGAGTTCTCCTTATTGACCCAACCGAGCCACTCCCCAAGGCACTTCTACACTTGCACAGAAACATGCTTACCAGAGACAGTCCCTGAAAGCTAGGAAAAAAGATGGGCTTGACTTTCTCTGTTGTCCAGGTGCTGGACAAAGGTTGGCAGATATTGCCCCGGGTGCACAAACCCAAACACGGATGTTTATCTGCAGACATCGTCTGGGTAGAGAGGAGTAAGACAGCCATCAATACGAACCAGTCCATCACTCCTGCTACCGTGGCTCATACATGCTACTCCTGAATGCATCCAATGACGACTCCATTTATAAATACAGAAATCCTTCCAGAAAGACAAAGACAGAAATACATGCAGAAAAACCTAGTGGCCTCAGTGGACAGAAACACATACATACAAAGAAACATACATGAATGACAAAGGGAATACAATTCAATCCAGCTAAAGGGAATTCAGAGCCTTCATTGATTCCCCCTTCAGGAGGAGGGTTGCACACAGGCTTCTCGTCCGGGAGAAACAGCCAGGATGTGTGCTGCCAAATCGACACCTTCCTACTGCTCATTCCTTCTACTTGCAAAGAATGGGTCACAGATGGGACATGGGGTTTGGCCTGTTGCCCACTTGTACAAGTCAAGAGATGCCAGAAGCGACGTGGAATTCCTCCCTGAGAACACAGATGGCTGCAGACCATAATATGTGTTCCCTATCAGGAAGCCAGTGGAAGCCTTGCAAGGGAACCTTCAGCCAGGGCCACTAAGCCACTTTTTCCACGTTCAGAATCACCTTCCATGACCCCAACATCCCACAGCAGGCCACGCAAATATTCCAGCATCCCGATAAACACAGCAACTCCTCGACTTACGGCAAACAACGTCTCCCCGGGGAGATGGTACCACGACTCCGAAGCAGTCTGACCATCAATGCTATGCAAGGACATTCAAGGGTGTTGCTTTCCCCCTGCAGATGCCATCGTTTCTGGCAGTCGATCCAGAGAGGAAGAAGTCCAAGCGGGATGCAGGGGTCTGACTGGGCGCAGCTAAACTGGTCAAGGGGCCCATCAGGAACAACTCACATCACCAACCATCTGCAGTTCCTTCAATTGACATGGTCAATGCCTCTCAGCCCTCACAGGCCTGCCTTCAGCTATCTGATTCCTCAATGGTGCCTGTCACCTGGGACACCCAAGGGACAGTTTCTTTCCTGCATCTCACCCTCCCAATGCCATGGGCATCCTGCTTTCCTAGAGGAAGTTCCCCCAACACTCCAAAGCAGAGCACAGCACTCATCATCCCTTCATTCAGTTCTATGTTTGGGCCTCAACCTGTGCACACATGGACGTGCATGTTACCCGGAGGGCCACTGACGAGAAAGCTGCCCTCCATTGACACTCAGATCCACCCCGGGTATAAACCAGAGCTTTCGACTGACGGACGCCTTATCCTGGATGGCTGACAATCAAGGAGAAAGAAACCATCTCTGCGCATCTACTTCTGCAAGAGGGTCAAAGCCATGTATGGCCCGAAGGCTGATACAAGAGTCCAATATCTTCGGGGGCTATATGGAGGATCAAAGACATACACTCACCTCAGATCGCTTGGGCAACGAGGAAACCCCAGGCCGATCCTCTCACTGAAAGACACAACGAGAGAAAAAGAGCTAAGGAATGGCCTAGGACGTGGCCTTCGGGGAAGAACCAGGGGGCCGAAAGCAGCCTCAAAGAGGAGCACCTCTTGGCCTCGGGGAATCCCATAGACAGGGTAGAGCCACACAAGATTTCCTCAAGGGACTGCTGGCCTCAAGACCCAATCCCATTACTTTAGAAGGGAAATCAGGATCCCCCACATCCAACCCCCAAATTCTCAACTTCATTGGGCCTCAGCGTAATCCTATTGAGCATGATTTTGAGGTCATCATCTCTCTTCAAGACACTGTGAGTTCTCATCATTGACCCAACCAGTATACTCCCCTGCATCTCCTCATTTGCATATGGATGCTTACCAGACAAGCTTTCCAGAAACTAGGGTATCAAGACGGACATGAGTTTCTGCATAGTCCAGGTGCTATACAATGGCTGACCAAGATTGTCCTGGGAGCATTATCACAAATGGGGATCCTTTTCTGTGTATCTTGTCTCAGTAGAGGAGTATGACAGCTTTCAAAACGACCTAGTCCAGGCTGCCAGCCCGGTGGCGCCAGCCGTTAGGTGCGCGCGCTCTGCTGCTGCGGCCCTGTGCTTGTCGGTTCGGATCCCGGCCGTGCACTGATGCACCACTTGGCAAGCCATGCTGTGGCGGCGTCCCATATAATGTGGAGGACGATGGGCACAGATGTTAGCCCAGGGCCAGTCTTCCTCAGTAAAAAAAGAGGAGGATTGGCAGATGTTAGCACAGAGCTGATCTTCCCCACAAAAAAAAAAAAAAAACTGACCTAGTCCATCACTTTGCACTTGTGGCTCCTACATGGTACTGCTGAATGCATCCAATGATGATTCCATCCATAAATACAGAAATCCTTCCAGAAACACATACAAATACAGAAATACACGCATAAATGCCTATTAACCTAAATGTATAGATGCACATAGACACAACGAAACATACATGAATGACTAAGGGAATAAAATTCAATCAAGCTCATGGGAAGGCTCAGCCTTTTTTGATCCCATTCAGAAGGATGGTTGCACACAGGCTTCCTGCCTGGTAAAAACACTCAAGGATGTGTGCTGTCCAATCGAGAGTCTCCTACTGCTCTTTCCTTCTCTTTGTAAACATTGGGTCATAGAAGGAACACTGGGGTTGGCTTATTGCCCACTTTTAAATGTCAATGCATTGTTGAGGCTCTTTCCCATTTTTGTATAAAAGAATCAGGATCCTTCTGTCTGGCTCCCAATTTCTCCACTTCATTTGGCCTCATGGTAGTCCTTTAAGTCATCATCTCTCTTTAAGTCCATATTATTTCTCATCATTTACCCAACCAAGGTTCTCTCCATACATTCTTACACTTGCATCTGAATATACTTATCAGAGTTTATGTGTAATTTTTAATGCCAAGGTCAACTTATGTTTCTTTATACCTTCATGGCCACTTGACTGACATAGATTGTCCCAGTGGCTGCATCCAAACAGGGTTCTTCTTGGAATTGTTATCTGGGTGCTCAAGGGTAAGACAGCTTTCAAAATGTCTTACTACAACTCTAACTTTTTGCCCACCCATGCTCTTATTTAAGAAATTAATGTAATCATTTTTTCAAAATTTACTTTTTATAATGTCTGTTTAGTTTTCATTCACCAAACAGAAGAATAATGTATACAGATTTCTTGTCCTTTTATAAACACTGGGTGGTATCTGCCAACATGAGAACATGTTATTGGTCAATCTGGTTCTGTCCAGTGAAAGTCTTTTCAGGAATTTTGCAATGGTTAATTGCACATAAACTTGCATAAAATTGTACTCTAAGCCCCACGAATCTCTGGGTCTATAAGTCAGATATTAGGGCACTTAAAATTGTGATCGTTTTTATGAATTCTCTCAAAATATATGTGATTTTTCAAATTGAGACCAGTAAGCCATCGTACTATGTTGTGAGTCCTCTTCAATGTCTCATAATCAACAAAAACAGAACAAAGGAAAAATACAGCAATCAGTGTAAATATGTCTACTTGTGTATTTAAATCTAAGAAAATCACACCATGGAGTGGGAACCATAGCTCAGAAAATTCTCATATCAATTCAACAAAATTTCTATAATAAAAGTAGTGTTTTTCTCATGAGCATAAGTTCAAGTAATTCATTCACTCATTGAGAAGAAGCATTCATATTGCTGATTTGGTGACACTAAGCAATTCAAAGTGGAAATTAGGACTTCTAGCATCATTCATAGCATATTCTTTATTATATGAAATAATGGATCCACAGTGGGACCTGGAATTCTGATATATGTTTCTTCATGAATATACTCAGTTTTAAGTTTCAAATTTTAGTCCTGTAACCAGTACAACTACTGAACCTCAAATCTCCTTTTCAATGGCAGGTACCTTCAGATATGGAAAAATTCTTCACAGACCTCAAAGTAGCCCAAAGCAGTTAGAATCCTCTAAAATTATAGAAATGTTGATCTTATCATGTATGTAGAAATAAATGAATATCAAACATTGTACCAGGAACCAGTGAATCAATTTTTCTCAACTTCAGTATTATAAACTTCACATTCAAATGAAAGATTTTGTTGTAAAATCACATCATGTAGGTCAGTCACTCATTCAGAAGAAAATTCCATATCCCTATGCATGTTACCTTCTGCGTAAACCTATTTGCCCTAGGGGTGTATCTTCCCCAGTCAATCATCTGTTTGGAATGTATCAGCGACCAAAGGAACCCAGACATCTATTACCAACGCAGTGTTGCAAGCCTTAATTGAATGTCTTACTCAAAGACACACTGAGAGAAAAACAGTGAAGGACTGAGCTCTGAACATGCCCTAATATTAAGATTATAAATCTCTTATAGGATGACCATTTGTTTTTTACTTTTGAGCACATAGACAGGATTGTTCACATGAGTTTCTTTTAAGGTTTTCTTGTCTCAAGGCCAAAATAAAATGTCTAGAAAAAAATAATATTTCCCAACATACTGATCCAGATTGTCACCTAGGTGTATCTTCATCATAATCCTATTGATCATGATTTTCAGGTCATCATCTCTCTTCAAGACAATGATGTCTCAGCATTGACCCAAGCCATGGCATCCCCACATATACATACACTTGGACTTGAATATGCTTACCAGGCAATTATGGTACTAATTTGGACAAGAGCTTTAACATATTTAGTGCTAGGCATCTCACTCACTTTAATTCCCCAAAGCTGCAGGCCCAACTGTGCTCTTCGTCTGTAGTCATAATCTAGGCGCACAGGAGTAGGACAGGTATCAAAACATAGAATTGTCTCTCATGGAGTATGGCTCTTGCATGCATCTTTAATGGAGCAATATGGTCAATACTTAAAAAAATGATCTATTATGGAGGTTATAGACTATTGATCACCCTACACAAAAATGACACAGAATACAGGTTTCTTTGGAGAATCATTCACATGGTATCAGACAAACACAAGAGCATCCCATTTGTCATTCTTTGTCTATATATCAAAGGATGCCATACCAGTAACATTTGGCGTGGTCCATCACATATGAACTCCCCTAAAGTGACAAACCTGAAGCCACATAAAACTCAGGATTTACAAATCAAGTATCAGGCCACTGAGAACAGTATTCATTTCCAGGCAGCTTCCATTTTTCATAGCATACACTTCACTATACTGAAAATAATGCATTAACATGATATTCGGGAGCTGAAATTCACATATGAGTTTCCTCATTAATATAATCAATTTAGGTTTAATAGGAATAAAAAATTACTGAATCTCATATTTTCATCTTTGTTGGCATGATCCTTTATGTATTGAAAGTTCTTCAGTAACTATAAAGCAGCATGACACTATTAGGATCCTATTTAAAGTTATAGAGGTATTGGTCTAGTCATGTATAGAGACCCAGATGAGTATTGAACATTAATTGATCTGGATACCAATGAGTCAAAATTTCCTTAACTATCAATCATATCAAATTCAAGTAATAAGCAAAGATTTTATCATAAGATCACATCAAGTAGACCAGTCATTCAATAAGAATACCCCATACCAATATTCAGTTTGACTAAATGAGTAAACCTAACTGCTTTGCAGTGAATCTTCACTAGTCGAGTGATCTATTTGGAATGAATCTGTGACCAAAGGATGCCATTCACCTCCTATCAATGAAAAAGTGTAACCCTTCGCAGTACATCTAACTGTAAGACACAAAGAGAGAAAAAGAGCTAAGGATAGAACCCAAATGCGCAACACTATTAGGAATTATAGACCATTTAAACAAAGCTTAATAGATGAGCATTGGTTCTTCACTTATAAACACATAGATTGGTTCAGCTACACAAGTTTTCTCAAGGTTCCATTGTCTCAATTCAAGTCTATATTTCTTGAAGGACAGGCACCTATCTAACATATTAGTTTCACATATGCATAAGAGAAAACTAATGTCCTTCAGTGAAATTAATTTTATTAGTTTGGTTTTCAGAAGTTTCAATCTGCAATCACCAAATTTTAGCTCTTCTATGTATAATATTATTAATCATTTTACAATATCATTTAATCTCTCCATAGATAGCAACATGCTCAACATCTAATTGTTTCCCTAAGTAGGTACAATCTTGTAGTTTATTACTAGCAGGAATATATCATTGTTGTTGAATAATTAGTTGTTTTTCAGTTATACAGGTGAAGCCTTGTGAAAATTCTTTAGCTATATTTTTTGCAGCAGGATTTCATTCCCAGATGTCCAATTCCAAATTCTTACCCAATTCCATTTTCATTTTTCTCTATTGCTATATCTTGAATTAGATTTTGATTGCGTTCTGTTTGCATCTGAATTACATGTTTCTGCAGTTATCCCAAGTCACTGAGTATGTTTGTCAGTATGTCTTTATCAACAGAGTCTGCAGTTGTAGTCCCAGTTTCTATTTACCTATAAATATGGTATTTAATAAATTCATTTTAGTATGATCATGGCACCATTTTCATCCTTAGATAAAAACTTTTCATAATGGTAAAGTCTATTGCACACAAGTAGAATTGAATTGATTCATATTAGCAGTAGTAATATTTAAAGATATAGTCCATTTAATAATCCTAGAAACCATAAGTACGGGGACTGGAGGTTGCCAAGTTCTAAATAGGGTAGGCTCATTTTTATGGTCTGATGTATTTTAGAATTTTTGAAGAAACTAACCATCATTTGGGCTGGGATATTTCTTCCTCATCTGTACATCCATGTCAGTTTTGTTAAAGTGGACTCCAATGGCTAAAGATGACTCCAGTGGCTCTATGTAAGAGAACAGTTGGAGTTTTGTGTTATTGTTCAGAGACTTTACATTTGAATATAATTGTATTCAGTCTGATTGGTTAAAAATTTCTTCCCATCAGTATATTCAGTAACACAAAGGGTGATATTTAAGATTCTTTTATTTGGGTGATATTGATCAGTCTGTGGGACTTGAAATTTTCCATTTCTTCTAAATTTAAACCATTCAATTGGTGGGTCTGAAGTATTATGACAAAAATCAGGGTTTCTTGAACCCTTGCCCCGTATTCAGGACAATTGTAACCAATTCAAAATTTCTTGAGGTTGAGATACTCATTTTTAAAAGAAGAAGTACTAATACTATAAGCTTCATGTTCAATTGATATGAAATAGAATAAGTATCAAAATTATAGTGGTCAAGATAATTAAGAAGAAAGTAACAAAATAGTCTATCTCTCCTGCTGTCTGTCCATTAGAGAAGCTTTCTATTCAGCTTGCAAATTATTGGAAATTACTATCTAGAGAATTTAATCTTAAGGTCCTAAATGGGAATTATAGCCCACTCAGTCATAGGTGTTGATCTCACATGTGAAGCATGCATCTACTGGGGTTTCTCCTTCATCTTGATGGTAGTCTGAGTTATCAATAACACCTGGTAGGGCTCTGTCTAGAATAATAACCATCAATCTGTCATTGGAACACTTTAATATAGACCAGGTGTCCTGTTCAATATTGATGACACACCTCCTTGGGGGAATTTTTCCAGCATCTGACCACATCATGGCAAAATTAGCCCAGGGGAACCCCAAAACTCTATAAGTATTATATTGGATTATGACTGTTTTTATATCGTATCAGATAATGGGTTAGACTTAAGCCCTAAACTCATAGATCTTCCAAACTCAAAGGGAGAAATACCATACTTACTAGTGGGAGTTAACCTTATTTTTAATAAAACCAATGGTAAGGTGTTGGGCCACTGTAAGCCAGTGGCTTGATATAATTTGGCCAAATTTTTTTTTTAGGATATGATTCATTTATTTTACTTGTACATAAGACTGGAGATAACAAAAAGTAGGCAAATTTTGAGTATTTGTAGGACATTACAAAGCTCCTGAATTACCACAGACATAAAATGACTTACCTCATTGGATTCTAGATGTTTAGAAATTCCAAAAGTTGAGATGATATAATTTAGTAAGGTGTTAATTGCTGAGCATCAGCTTTAGCCAATGAAAACATGTCTGGAAACCTAGACATCATATACAACATTACTAAAAATATTTAATACCTTCTAAAGGTGGAAGCTCAATAAAGACCATTTGCCACCACATCTTAGAGCTTTAAAGGGCTTCCTTGATTTATCTTAGGTGTTCTCTCTAAAGAATTTTTCTGACAAACAGCACATCTCTGTATTATTTCCTAAATTACTTAATTCTACACAACTGTTATAGATTTCAAAATTTTCAGTGTATTCCTTCTGTCTGAATCAGTTTGTTGGTGACATGAAAGAGCCACCCAAGCACACAGTTGAAGTAAAGAAAAAAATCCCGTCATGTAATTTCCATTTTCCTATGGTGTTGTTCTTAGCTTCCCTTGATTTCTAATTTTCTAATTCTTAGAGAGTTAGATATTTCCGAAATTATAAATAGGATTTCCTGGATAGGAGTAATAGACATTTAACTTCTCCAGTCCTTCTTCTTTTAGATATTTTATCTTGTTTTCCAAGATGAGTTCTACAATAAATAATATAAATCTGTTAGAGAATTTTCAATGACTCTAGTAAATCAGTAATTCATTTCCCATTTAATATTTTAGTTCCTCCCAATGTTTGAAAGCCTCTATTCTTCCCAAGTTGGCTGGTTGCATAACAGACGACAAACACATATTTATTATCAGCATAGATATTCACTTTAAGACTGAAGGCTAATCTAGAGTGACATCAACAAGATGGCAGAGTAGGAGATCCCTGGCCCTAGTTCACCCAAAGAAAAAGAAATTTAGCCCATATACACAAGTAAAAATGTCTTTCTGAGAATCCCAGACATCAGGGTTAAGGTTTTAGCACACTGGTGAAGCATAAAAAACAAGAAAAAACACATCAAGAAGGGTGAGAGTAAAGGTTTCACTTTGTCCATGTCTCCACTCCCCTAAGCTGGCACAGCACTGTACTGAGAAAGATCTCTGTCACCCATGATTTCTCCAGTGGAGGAAAGAGAGAATAAGACGTATATCCAACTTTCCCAGTGTTTAGGGAAACTGTCTGAGAGGCCTACTTCTCTCTCACCTCACATGAATCACTTGGGAAATTGGCATTAGTAGACCACCTGGGGGCTTCTAGGAACAGGGAACAGAAACATGGGCTCACAGAAACTGGTGCTGCAGATCTTGGCAGGAGCCCTGCCCAGCAGCCTTGCCCAACCAGGGCCCTTGTCAGCAGCATTGCTAGAACAAGGAGCCCTCCAACCAGCCCCACTCAATCAGGGAGCCCAGCCTGCAGCACCATCCAACCACAGGGCTGAACCAGCACCTCTGCCAGCAGCCCACCCAACTGTGCAGCCCAGAAAGCAGCCCTGCCCAGGCAGAGAGCCCAGCAGGCAGCCCCACTGAACAGCAGAGTCCAGCCAATAGCCCTGCCAAACCACTGAGCCTATCCAGGAACCCCATTTAACCTGGGAGCCCAGCTAAGATCACCATCTGACAGGGGACCCCAGTTAGTGGCTCTACCTGAATGTGAAGCCCATCCAACGGCCCCTGAGACTGCAAAGCACAGCCAGCGTCCCCACCCAACCTCAGAACATGAATGTCAAGAGCTGGCCTGGCCAGGATCCCAGGCTGGGCTGACTGATGAAGAACTTTTCCTTCCTAAGCCAAGCTGTAAAAACTGGAATTGGTGTCTGCTTCCTCAAATGTGCAGACACCAACACAAGGATATGAGGATCCCAAAGAATCAGGGAAATATAGCACTACCAAAGGACACCAGTAAAGCCATAATAACCAAGCTTAAAGAAAGGGAGATCTATAAACAGGCTGGTAAAGAACTCAAAATAATTGTCTCAAAGAAGCTCAGGGGACTAAAAGAGAACACAAATAGACAACTGAATAAAATTTGGAAAATGATATATAAACAAAATGAGAAGTTCAACAAAGAAATAGAAACCATAAGAAAAAAACAAACAGAAATCTTAGAGCTGAAGAATACAATGACTACACTGAAAATTTCAATAGAAAGCTTCAAAAGCACACTCAATCAAACAGAAGAAAGAATTAGTGAACTTGAAGACAAGTCATTTGAAATTATCCAGTCAGAGGGACAAAAAGAGAAAAGAACTAAAAAGAGTCAAAAAAGCCTATAGGACTATGGAACAACATCAAGTGAAACAACACTCATATTATGGGAGTCTCAGAAGGAGAGGAGAGAGAGAAAAGGGCAGAAATTCTATTTTAAAAAATGATGGCAGGAAACGTCCCAAATTTGGAGAGAGAAATGGAAATCATGAAGTTCAAAAGTCACCAAATAGATAAACCCAAAGAGTTCTACACCAAGACACGTTATAAGTAATTGTTAAAGTCAAAGACAAAGAGTCAGTTTTGAAAGCAGCAAGAGATGAGTGACTCATCACATACAAGGGAAGTCCCATAAAACTATAAGTGGATACCCTAGCAGAAATTTTGCAGGCCAGGGGAGAAGGGGATGACATATTCAAAATACTGAAAAAAAAAATTCCAACCAAGAATACTAACCTGGCAAAACTGCTCTTTAAAAGAGGAGAGATATGGGCCGGCCCTGTGGCTTGGTGGTTAAGTGCGCGCGCTGCGATGCTGGTGGCCCGGGTTCGGATCCCGGGTGCGCATTGAGGCACCACTTCTCCGTCCATCCTGAGGCCGAGTCCCACATGCAGCAACTAGAAGGATGTGCAGCTATGACATACAACTATCTACTGGGGCTTTGGGGGGAAAAAATAAAATAAATAAAATCTTTAAAAGAGGAGAGATAAAGACTTGACAAGATAGACAAAAAATGAGGGAGTATTTCACCACTAGACCTGCCTTACAAGAAGTGCTTAACGTAGTTCTTCAAGTTGAAATGCATAAACACTAAATATGAACACAACAGCATGTGAAAGTACAAATCTCACTGGTAAAGGTAAATATATACACAAATACAGAATATCATAATACTGTATGATAGCACATAAATCAATTTAACTGTAGTGTGAAAATTAAAAGACAAAACTATTAAGAATAACAATAAGCATAAAAACATTTTAATGGAGTTACAATTTTTAAAAAAGAAATAAACTCTGACATCAATAATATAAAGTGGGGAGGGCAAATAAAAGTACAGAGTTTTGTATGCAATTGAAGTTAAGGTGTTATTGCCTGAGTTAGACTGTTGTTATAACTATAAGTGGTTCAATGCAGGTCTTATGGTAATCACAGAGAAAAAACCTACAGTAGATACATATAAGCTGAAGAGAAAAGAAACAAATCATCTAACTATAAAAATATCATCAAACTACAAAGAAAGATAGCAAGAGAAGAAGAGAGAAACAAAAGTACTACAAATCAGATAGAAAACAATTAACAAAATGGCAATAACAAATCTTTATCTGTCAAAAATTACTTTCTATGTAAATGGATTAAACTTATGTGTCAAAAGACATAGAATGACTGAATGGATAAAATAACAAGACCCAACCACATGCTGTCTACAAGACACTCATGTTAGATTAAAGGACATACATATGCTGAAAGTGAAGGGATGGAAAAAGTTATTTCATGCAAATAGTAACCAAAGTGAGCAAGAGTGGCTATAGTTATATCAGACAAAATAGACTTTAAGACAAAAAAAAAAAACTGTAACGAGAGACAAAGAAGTCATTACATAATGATAAAAGGGCCAATTCAACAAAGATGTAACAATTATAAACGTATATGTACACAACATCAAAGCACCTAGATAAATAAAGCAAACATCGATGGAACTGCAGGGAGAAATAGACAACAACAGAATAATAGTAGCTGACTTTAAAAACCCACTTTCAATAATGGATAGATAAACCAGATAGAAAACTGATAAGACAACAGCAGACTTAACACTATAGACCAGATGAATCTAACAAACACATTCAGGACATGCTATCTAACAGCTTCAGAATAGACATTATGCTCATGCATCCATGAAATATTCTCCAGGATAGGTCACATGTTAGGCCACAAAGCACATTTTAATAAACGCAGATTATTGAGATTATCATGTGTCTCTTCCAACCACAATAGTATGAAACTAGAAATCAATCATAGGAGGAATGTTGGAAAACCAACAAATATGTGAAAATTAAACAACACGCTCTGGAACAACTAATGGGTCAATGAAGAAATCAAAAGAGAAATAAAAATATCTTGAGACAAATGAAAATGGAAACACAAAATACCAAAACTTATGAGATACAGCAAAAACAGTTCTAAGAGGGAAGTTTAGCAATAAAAACCTACATTAAGAAAAAAGATCTCAAATAACTTAACTTTCTACCTCGAGGAACTAGAAAAAGAAAAAAATAAGCTCCAAGTTAGTTTATGGGAGGAAATAATAAAGATCAGAGTTGAAATAAATACTAGAAAATATAATAAAATATTTAAAAATAAGAGTTTTTTTTTTTTTGGAAAAGAGAAACACAATTGATCAACCTTTAGCTAGACTAGATAAGAAAAAAAGAGAGAAGACAAATAAATAAAAGTATAAAAGAAAAGAGGTGACATTACAACTGACACCATAGAAATACAAAGGATCATTAAAAGACTACCATGAAAAATCAAAAAAAAAAAAAAGATAAACCTCAAAAAAAAAAAGACTACCATGAAAAATCATATGTCAACATATGTACAACCTAGAAAAAATGTATAACCTAGAAAAAATGGATAAATTCCGAGAAACATAAAACCTACCAAGAATTAATCATGAAAAAATAGAAAATCTGAACAGACCAATAACAAATAAGGAGAACTGAATCAGTAATCAAAAACCTCCCCCAAAAGAAAAGCCCAAGACAAGATGACATCACTGGTGAATTCTACTAAACATTTTTAAAATAAACACTATTCTTCTCAAACTCTCTTAAAAAATTGAAGAGAAGGAAACACCCTCAAACTTATCTTATGAGGCCAGCAACACCCTGATACCAAGCCAGACGAAGACATTACAAGAAATGAAAACTACAGGCCATTATCCCTGATGAACATAGATGTAAATATACTCAACAAAATTCTAGCAAACTAAATTCAACAGCATATTAAAAGTATCATACACTATGACCAAATAAGATTTATCCCTGGGATGCAAGGATGTTTCAACATAAGCAAATCAATTAATGTGATACACCACTTAACAGAATGAAGGATAAAAGTTATATGATCATCTTAGATGCAGAAAAAGCATTTAACAATATTCAACATCCATTCATGATAAATATACTCAACAAATTATGTATGGAAGAAATGTACCTCAACATAATAAAGGCCATATATGACAGCTAACATCATACTCAAAGGCCAAAAGCCGAAAGCTTTTCCTCTAACATCGGGAACAATACAGGAATGCCAACTCATGCCGCTTCTATTCAGCATAGTACTGGAAATCCTAGCCAGAGCAAATAGCCAATAAGAAGAAATAAAAGGCATCCAAATTACAAAAGTAGAAGTAAAATTGTCTCTATTTGCAAATGACATCATCTATACATAGAAACCCCTAAAGATTGCACCAAAAAACTGTTAGAATAAAGGAATTCAGTAAAGTTGAAGAATGCAAAATCAACGTATGAAAATCATTTGCTTCTCTATACAATGAGCTCTCCAAAAAAGAAGTTAAGAAAACAATCTCATTTACAGCAGCACCAAAAAGAATAAAATAATTATGGATAAACCTAACCAAGGAAGTAAAAGGTATATACACTGAAAACAATAAAACATTGATGAAAGAAATTGAAGAAGACACAATTAAATGGAAATTTATCCTATGTTCATATTGGAAGAATTAATATTGCTAAAATGTCAATATGACCCAAAGAGATCTACAGATTCAATGCAACCAAAATTCCAATGATATTTTTCACAGAAATAGAAAAAACAATCCTAAAATTCAGAAGGAACTGAAAAGGTCCCAAAAAGCCAAAGAAATCTTGAGAAAGAATAATCAAGCTGGAAGTACTACACTTCCTGACCTCCAACTATATTACAAAGCTATAGTAATCAAAAAAGTATGGTACTAGAATAAAAGCAAGCACATAGATCAATGGAACACACTAAAGAGCCCAGAAATAAACCCACAAATATATGGTCAACCAATCTTCAACAGGGGCCCCATGTATACAAAATAAGGAAAATATAGTCTCTTCAATAAATAGTGCTGGGAAAACTGGATATCCATATGCAAAAGAATGAAATTGGACCCATATCTTACACTATACAGAAAAAATCAACTCAAAATAAAGATTTAAATGTAAGTCCTGAAATTGTAAAACTCCTAGGAGAAACATAGGGGAAAAGCTTCCTGACGCTGGTCTCGGCAATAGTTTCTTGGATATGGCAACAAAAGCAAAAATAAGCCCGTGAGACTACATCAAACTAAAAAGCTCTGTACAGCAAAAGCAACAAGGAATAAAATGAAAAGGCAACCCACAGAATGGGAAAAATTATGTTTGCAAACTATATATCTGATAAGGGGTTAATATCCAAAATATATAAGAAACTTCTTCAACTCAACTTAACTCAATAAAATTAAATTTAAAAATGGGTAAAAAAATAAACTTGAATACAACCGTCCCTTGGTATCCACCAGGGATTAGTTCCAGGACTCCACTTTGGATACCAAAATCCATGGATGCTCAAGTCCCTTATATAAAATGGTGTAGTATGTGCATATAACCTACACACATCCTCCTGTATATTTAACTCATCTCTAGTTTACTTATAATAACTAATACAATGTAAATGCTATGTAAATAGACGTTATGCTGTATTATTTAGGGAATAATGACAAGAAAAAAGAAGTGTGTACATGTGTACATGTGTACAGATGCAACCATCATAGGCCTTTCAATCTGTGGTGGGTTGGACTTGTGGATGCAGAACCCGAAGATAGGGAGGGTCGACTGTACATATTTTTCCAAAGAAGACATAGAAATGTCAAATAGGTAGATGAAAAGATGCTCAATATCACTAATCATCAGGTAAATGCAAATCAAAACCACATTATGATATCACCTCACACCTGTTAGAGTGACTATCATCAGAAACGCAAATGATAACTAGTGTTGGTGAGGAAATGGAGAAAAGGGGACCCCAGTACTCTGTTGATGGGTATGTAAATTGTCACAGCCGTTATGGGTAACAGTATGGGGGTTCCTGAAAAAATTAAAATATAACTACCATATCATCCTGCAATCACGCTTCTGGGTGTATAGCCAAAAGAATTGAAATCAGGATCTCAAAGAGATATCTGCACTCCCATTTTCACTGCAGCATTACTCACAATAGCCAAGATGTGGAAACAACTCAAATGCTCATTGACAGATGAATGGATAAAAAACATGTGTATACATACAATGGAATATTACTCAGCCTTAAAAAAGAAGGAAACACTACCATTTGCAACAACATGGATGGACCTAGAAGACATTATGCTAAGTGAAATAGTCAGAAAAATAAATCTTACATGATTCCTCTTACATGAGGCATATAAAATAGTCAACTGTATAGAAATACACAACAGAATGATAGTTGCCAGGGGTTGGGGTGGAGGGATTTGGGGAGTTATTTAACGGGTGTCAAGTTGCAGTTATACCAGATAAGTAAGTTCCAGAGACCTGCCATACAACATAGTGCCTGCAGTTAATAATAAGGTATTATGTACTTACAAATTTGTTAAAAGAGTGGATCTCATGTTAAGTGTTCTTATCACAACCAAAAAAATGGACACATGGAATCATTTGGAGGTGATAGATATGTTAATTGCCTATATTGTGGTGATAGTAATATCAGTTTTTAATATATCCAAGCTCACCAAATTGTATACATTAATTGTATGCAGCCTTTTGTATATCAATTATACCTCAATAAAGTTGGAAAAAAATTTTAAAAGATGATGGTTAATTTAACAGCTGGTATAATAGCTATACATTTTGCCACTTGGACTGATTTTATGTTTGGGAGAACAGAAGCCTGTAAAATCCTGTGAGGGTTGACTACCGCATAAGACGCTTTTACATTACTCTGTGGGTCTCTCACACAGAACATATCAGTGAACAATATTAAGTCAGCGTTGGGAATAGAAATATTAGGTAAATCAGACCAAGGTTCAGTATCTACCTCAATGACTGTGAGACAATCATATTCAACCTATTTTATCAGGATCTGGCAGCATAGTAGCTGGATTCAAAAGGTTACAATTGCCCAGAATAGCAATGGGATTAGACAATAATATTTGTTCATAGCTGGTCTGGTAGCACACTGAGAAATGAATGAGTCTTAAGAACTTGTAAAATAGTAACAGAATGAAGTGTTCCAAGGTCAAAGCCTGAGTCTTTTCAATTAGGAGAATGGTTGTTACTATGCCTTGTAAACATCCTTGCATTCCCAGAGCAACAAGATCCAATAACACAGAAAAGTAAGCAATATGCCTATAATTAGGTCCTAAGTTTTGAATAAGTACAATATCAGAAGCACCCTTAATCTCATGACAGAAATGTAGAAGGTTTTATCAAAGTTAAAAACTAATACAGATGGGGAAACAACAGCTATTTTAAGAGTGAAGGATTCTTCACCTTATTTTGACTACAATTTTGATACTTCATGTAACATCTCAAGAGGGGCCTAGCCTTTTCGTAAAAGGCAGGGAACCACAACCAACCTTCAAAGTTGGTGGAGTTTTATTTGATTGTGGTACATTGTTTCATCTGTATATTAAGCTGAGTTCAGGATGCAACTATCTTCCATCTGCTGGCCAATAATACATATCTCAGATATTTGACTTCAGTTTGATAATATTTCAGCTTATAAAAATTTAATAAAGCTCAAGTATCTTCTTTACTAGCATGTAAGGTATTCGCAGCTATCAATAAATCAACCAGTATTGAATTAGTATGGAACCCCAAGGTGGAGAAAATTCTTTAAGTTTTCTTGTAAATGCCTAGAGAATACAGTAGGCGAATCTCTGAATCCCCGGGGAATCAATTGCCACAAATATTGGAAGCCTCCATAGGTAAAGTCAAACAGGAACCTTGACTCCTTAGCCAAAGGTAAGTAAAATAAAGCTGAACATAAATCTATTACAGAAAAATATTTAGCTGACTCAGACACAGAAGTTAAGATAGTAGCAAGCTTGGGTACCACAGGCATCAGAGGAATCAGAAATTATTTATTTCTCTCAGATCATGTACAAATCCATAAACATAGACCCTTCTTGTCAAATTTTCCTTCCTTTCTCACAGGTAATATGCAAGAGTTATAAAGTAAATGTCCCTTCTTTATTATGCCCTATTTTTATATTTCTCTAATTACTGGATGTATACATTGCATTTGAGCTAGAAATAAAGAATATGTTCTATACGTGGCTGTGGTTCTCCTTTATTGTAAGCTGTAGCAACGAAATTGGTCCCTTTTATTAAACAGCTATAATTTGTTCTGAGGGCCCATAAAGACAGGTCTATTTCTTGTAATTTGAGTGCACTTTTTCAGCATTGGATAAGACTGCTGCTCTCCCATGGCCCCCTTTTGCTTCAGAAAGCACATATTTATCAACCTAGATCCCTTGCATCCCAGGTGCTCCAAAAACACTCCATCCAGAGTATAGAATATCATAGCCCTTAGTTTACACAGGAGCTCACTTCCTAACAGATCATCAAGCACATGGGAAGACAAAGAATATTCTTCTAAGGGGGCACATTCTAAGGAAGAACAGGTAGAAGGTCCAGAAACACCCACACCTTGGATGTTTTTCTGGGTTATGGTTAAACAAGAAAGGTCAGTAGAAATTACAGAATTCATGGCTCCAGTATCCATGAGAAAGAATAGGAAAAGATTAAGCTGAAGAAAAGAACAGACACATAAGTTTATCCCATTCCCAGTTCTGAGGTTCCCTCATTATGTCAATTTTGCCCATTAGTTTGAACCATTTGCCAATTATTTCCTGTCTGATTTCCTGGGGAGAGAAGGATCCTCTAGAGGAGGTGGGAAAGCTTAAGTGTTCCTTGCATTTTCCTCAGTCTCTTTAAGCATTCCTTTTTCTAACGTCTTGCTTTATCAATAGTGATTTATAGACTTTCCATTAGGGAGTGACTTATTTATTGGTGGCCCCAGAGAAGGGTGTGCTCCCTTGTAAATAATTATAACTGGGCAGCTAAAATTGCAGTCTTAAGTTTCTTTATGTCTTATCTTTCTACCTATTTTCCGGAAGCTGGGTTGCTGCCACCATTATCTGAGAAACTATCTGTCCTTGTCATGAACCTACTTTTTCTCCTGTTTGTATTTGAATTCCTGGCAACAAAAGCGCCATAAAAATGGAGAGGCTCAAGGGTCTATTCTGATCTTCACACGGATTTATATCTGTAAATTTAGAAAATGCCTCAGTGAACTGTGGTGAAAAGCAGTGGAGGACTCACCCAGTTTCTGAGTGCAACATTTAGCTTCTCCCAGTTCACTTTCTGCAGAAAGGTTTCAAGGACTCCAGTCAGCAGTAACTCATGTTAAGTTTCCAAGGTACAAAGAATAGCCTGATGGGCCAGCCGGGGGGTGTAGCAGTTAAGTTCACATGCTCCGCTTTGGAGGCTCGGGGTTTGCAGGTTTGGATCCCAAGCACAGACCGACGCACAGCTTCTCAAGCCATGTTGTGGCGGCGTCCCATATAAAGTAGAGGAAGATGGGCACGGATGTTAGCCCAGGGCCAGTCTTCCTCTGCAAAAAGAGGAAGATTGACAACATATGTTAGCTCAGGGCTAATCTTCCTCACACACTCAAAAAAGAATAGGCTGAGTTGTTGGAGGAAGTATATAGTTGGATTCCCAAGGACCTCGCACTCCCTGATGTGGGGTTTAACATTTTGCCTCTCCTGTGCCTTTTACATTTACTCAGTCAACTCAAGGCAACAACCTATGTAGCAGCCAGTATGCATCCCCATTTATAGGGATATAGATTGAAAACACACTGCAGAACTTAGGAAATTTTTGTGAACCCCTCCAGAGCACTTGAAAAGAATTCTTAGGATAGGTCATTTTAGCTAAGGAAAGGACATATGGACATTTTCCATCCTTCTAGCAATCTTGAACACATTCTAACAGGCATTTGAGTTGCTGGAGTTACAAAAGAATAGGGCTGATATTCTTCATATTGAAAGAAAAAATAAGTTGGTTTCTATGGCATTGTAGTTTCAGTTCCCATTTTGCCATTTAGTAGCATGGCTCTGTCTTTTATTCCCTTTTTCCAAGTTACTAGGGCAACCACTGTCCAACCTGATACTTTCATTCTATGACACAGTCTCTTATCCAAATTTTCAATTACTACTTTTTGTGTTCTCTTAATCATACTTGCTTCCATAGCTATGTTTTGCACAGCCTAGAAAACTCCTACATCTCCTCCCAAGAATGGCACTTATGCTGGGTGCCAGCAAAATTTTTATGTCATTAAATCTCCTCATGGCCCAAGCCATGGCACTCTCCTTATACATCTGTTTGATCCTGAAAATTCTAACCAGTGTTGGCATTCTTAAATCCTTGTGCCAAAGTGGATTGGGGTTTGAGTAGATTCAGTGAAGTTAGTCTGGGTAGTTTTCACGTTTCCCTGGTTTAGGATGCCAGAAAGTCCTCTACTTCAGTAGTCTTTATCTAAGAGGACAAGAGCAGGATAGAAGTCAAAGATGAAAACCATCTCATGGGAACTATTACTAAATAGTAAATAAGATACTAGGAACCTCCTAATTTTATTGCTTATTACATCCATGAGCTAACAAATATCTGGATCTCAATCCTTTGGCTGCAATTGCCAGGATTCTTGAATATTCATAGTCCAAAAATGATCCACAAATATAACACACTGAAACTTGAAATAATATAATAGGGTTGAATTTGTCTACTTGGGCACTTAGACCCAAGCAAATATTGCACCATAGAAAGGATACTGATGAATCACAAAACTTTTTCAACTTTCAGTTAAAGCAAGCTCGGGTGAAAAGTGAAATTCTGATGAGGATTCCATCATATACATCACTCACAGAGAAGAAGAATACATAATGATATTCATGTTGCCTGAAAGAATGAATCTAAATGTCCTAGAAGCAAGTCTTCACTAGTTGAAAGGTCTATTAGGAATTTCTTAGTTACTAAAGGTAGCCCTAACCCATGTAATGGTGCATATCTTGCCAGCCAGATTTACTGCAACATACGATGTAAAAAAGGAAGTGCGGTATAATTTCTGAAAATTATGAGAATGAAGCACCAAAAACTGGTTAATATAAAAGAAAGTGTTGCTCATTTGGAAGGAGACAGAAAGATGTGGAGTTTATCACAGGGGATTTATTATCTGAAGCTCCTAAATAGAATTTATACTCTAACGAAGCTAAGACACACTCACACCCCTACCCCACACACACATACTTCATGATCTGGGATTGTCACCTCTGCTGGGTCCTAGTATAATCCCATTGAGCATAATTTTTATGTTATTAAATCTCCTCAAGACATGATCTCATCATTCACTCAAACCATGGTACCTCCCATACCCACAACTTCTTTATCCTGAAATCTCTTACTAGGGATGGTATCCTTAAACTCTGGTCCCAGATGGACTAAAGATCTGAGATATTCAGTACAGGACAGCTGGGTAGTTAATGGTGCCCCAGGGGAAATAGACTAAAGGGTCCTTTTCCCCATTTGTCTTTGTCTATGAGAACAGGATTTGGACAGCAGTCAAAGATGAAAACTACATCTCTCATGTCTGCATTGCTCGTGTTCCTCTGTGATTTCTACATGAGGGATATTGGTTGTCCTTATTCAAAAAAGGCCAAATTCCTTTGTATATAGACCAGTGATTCACTAAAAACAGCCAATTCAAAGCAAATAAGATACCTTGGCCTCAAGAACCTGTCAGGAGCCTTTATACAGAAACAATACAGGAGAAGATACAGGCTGTATCTTCTGGGAGGCCAGAGTAGAAAAAAATGGCATCATTCATAGCATGTATTTTCCCCTTAAAATTAACCTAATGAAGCCACATGATAATCAGAAGCTAGATATCAAGTATCAGGCTGCTTATAATTTTATTCAGTCTCACATATCGTAGGCAATGCATATACCTGAATCTCAAACCTCTAGCTGCAATTGCCAAGGCCTTTCAATTGTGAGTATTTATGATCCACAAATATCACAACACCTTAGCAAACTCAAAATAATCTAACAGAAATGAATTTGTCTATATATGAATTTAGATTCAATCAAATAATTCACCACAGAAATAATACCAATGAAATCAAGATTTCTCAACTTCAAAGCAAAGCTCAGGTATAAAATAAAATTCTTCTCATAAAGATCATATTGTCTATGTGAGTCACTCATGGAGATGAATCAGCCATATTAATTTTCATGTTCCCTTAAAAAATAAACCTAAATATCTTAGAGGCTAGTCTTTGTTAGTCTACAGGTCTATTTGAAATTATATCTTTCTGTAATCATTTAGGGGAGCCCAGATTAATTTTCATTTTGGGTAATTCTCATTCTACCTGTGTTTCATACCTGTTGCAATTGCAGATTCTTTTTTCAACTAAACTCTGAAAACTGTGGATGACTCATTCCTGTGATAAAGAATTTTTTAGCTTTAGCTCTTTAGCTTCTTATTCCTCACTGTTTAGGTGTTTATTATCCAGCCTTCTGCAGCCCAGAATTTGGTAAAGTAGCATTGTGCTTATTGGTCCAGCTCTGACAAATGAGGTCATTCTGTATGTTGTCATTTATCTTTTCCCCAGCAGTCCCCTGCATGGGCAAAGCTTATATACTCAGCCCCCTGCCATACTGGGGTCATTTAATAGTCCCAGGTTAAGAGAAACTATGGAAGATAGTTCCCCCATTGAGGTTCTCCTCCATCTGCTACGTTAGCCTCTCCATTTTCATTTCCTCAGGATCTATCCGTTATTTCACTGTGTGCATAATCCAAGGATTATTTATCCCTTCAACTCTTGATGGGCACTTTGTTTTCATTTTTTTTTTGCTACTAGAAATGGTGCCACTATAACCACTCATGCATATGTATTTTAGGGCATACATGATGAATTTTTGCTAACTATGTACCTAGGAGTATGTTAGTGGGCACTGTCTAAGAGTATTCTAAACACACTTATACAGTCAGGCACCACATAACGACTGCATATATGATGACTATTTTGGTCAATAATGAACTGCATATATGATCGTGGTCCCACAAGATTAGTGCCATAAAGTCTAGGTAGGTAGTAGGCTATGTCAACTAGGTTTTTGGAAGTACACTCTATGAGGTTCACATAATGACGAAATTGCCTAGTGATGCTTTTCTCAGAATGTATCCCTGTCATTAAGTAATGCATGACTGTAGTTAGATTTTTAAAATTTTATATATCCTGGCAAGTGTTTATTGTTATAATGATCTTTTCTCTCGTGGATAATGACCTTGAATACTTTTTCATACGCTTATTAGCCATTTGGACAACCTCCTTTCTGTTGTACCTGTTTAAATGTCCTCTTTCTCATTTTTTGACATGTAAACGTTTACTATGTCTTTTGTATAATGGTCTTTCATTGAATATACATTTTGATAAACAAAAGCTTTAATTTTGATGCAAACCAATTCATCTGTTTTCCTTTATGGTTAATGCTGTTTGTACTTAATTTTTTGCCTTCACCAAAATCATGGTAACATTGTCCTATGTTAAGTTCAAGAAGCTCCATTGTTTTGCCTTTCATTTTTAAGTCTACATTACACCTAGAAATTATTTCTCTGTATTATTTGAAAAGGGACTCAATTTTTTCCACATTGATAGCCAATATATCTAGCACCAACTGCTGAACAGACTATCCTTTCCTCATCATGCAATAGTGGCACCTTTATTATAAATCAAGTAATTGTATATCAGTTGATCTGTTTGTTGGGTCTCTATTTCTTTCCCATTGGTCTAGTTTTCTGTCTTTTGTCAGTACACAGAGTCTTTACTGTAATCTTATAAAAGGCTTGGAAATTTTTTCATGTAATTCATGAAGCTTTGTTCATTTTCATCAAGACAACCTTGGTTTTCCTTTGTTCTTTGCATTCTATATAATTCTTGAAATCAGACTGACAATTTCCAAAAAGCCTAATGGGATTTGGATTTGGCGTGCTACTGTATTGAACCTTTAAAATGAATTTGGGGGAGAATTAACATCTATATGCCACTGAATCTGCCAACCGAATTATATTATATCCCTTCATTTGTAAGGCTTATTTACTTCCTTTCAATAATGTTTTCTGATATTGTGTGTAGATCTTTTCCTATGTAATTGATATTTCTGATGTTCCTGAAAATGTTACATTTTTAAATCTTCATTTTTCATTTGTTATTTCATGTAGAAATACATTACACTGTACTTATTTGCTTATTAATACAGCAACTTTGCCAAATTAACTCCCTAAATTTAATTGTTCATGTTCAGATTATTTTGAGATATAGATATAGATAGATAGAGATATATAAAATATACTAACACACATATGTATAGACAGTATTTTGTTATCTGTAAATAATGAAATTTATACCTTTCCTTTTCTAAGGAAATGCTATTTTTGTTTTCCATAACTTATTGCACTGACACCCAGTATAGTATTGAATAGAAATGGTGACAGAAAATTCCCATTTTATTCCCAGTCTCAGGAGAAAAGCTTTCAACATCTCCACTATCAACGATTTTGTAATCTATTTATTTTGTAAATACCCTTTATCTCATTAAATAATTTTGTTCAATTCCTAGTTCCCATGAGATTTATGAGGAATAGATTTTGTATTTTATCAAATGTTTTTTATTTTTGAGATATTCATATGTTTCCCCTGTCTTCTGTTACTATGATGAATTATGTTGAATAATTTTTTATTCCTTTAAAAAATAAAATTATTTTAGCATAGTTTCAGATATATAAAAAAAGTTGTGAAGATAGCATAGAGAGTTTCCAAATACTCCATACTCCATTTCATCTATTATTAACATCTTATGTTAGTATGGTATATTTGTCATACAACTAATCAATATTGATACATTATTATTAACTATAGTCTACACTTTATTCAGATTTTCATTGTTTTTACCTAATGTCCTACTACATTTCCAGGATCCCATACTAGATGCCACATTGTATTTAATTGTCATGTCTACTTAGGATCCTCTTGACTGTGATACTTTCTCAAATTTTTCTTGTTTCGATGATCTTCCAAGTTTTGAGGAGAACTGTTCAATTATTTTGTAGAGTGTCTCTCAAGTGGGATTTGTTTAATTATTTTCTCATGACAATTCTAGTGTTATGGGTTTGGGGGAGGAAGACCATAGAGGTAATGTACTATTCTCATCATATAATATCAAGGATGCATGTTATCAACATGATATATCACTATTTATTTTAACCTTGATTACTGGGCTGAGGTAGTGTTTGTCAGGTTTCTCCACTACAAAGTTACTTTTCCCCCCACCTGCCATTTTTATACTGTACTCTTTGGAAGGAAGTCACTATGCACAGACCACAGTTGAGGAGTGAAGAGTTATGTTACACCTCCTTGATGCCAAAGTATGTACAAAGATGATTTTTAATTCTTCTGCACAAGAAATTTGTCTATTCTCCCTAATTTATCTATTCAGCGTTTTTATATTAGTGTAGATTCGTATTTATTTTATACTTTGGATTATAATCCAATACTATGCTATTTATTTTGTTCAAATTGTTCCAGCTTTGACCATTTGATGTTCTTTTGACTAGCTCCTGTGTAACTTTGACATACTTCCTTCAATGTGTGTGTGTGTGTGTGTGTTTAGCACTTCCTTATTTTCTGGCACTACAAGATGCTCCAGGCTCGTCTCTTATATTTCCTGCCCATCATAGAATCAGCTATTTTTGAAAGGACCCCTGGTTTGTTTTATTGGAGAATGATATTAGAAACCAAGATATGGGTTCTAGGTGTACCTGTTGTTATTAGATTGTCATTGCTTCTAGGCTTTTCCAGCTGGCAGAGTAAGGCAACAAGTATGTGTACAATAACTGTGCATATACACATATCTATGACTATTTATATGTGTAACCATCTGTGTATATATATGTTAAACATGAGTTTATACTGATGTTGCCAACTCTAATCTGTTATTACACGGATCATTCTAATCTCTCCATGCTTGTTTGTAACCTTTCACTCCAACAGTGAGAAACTTTACACCATCTGCCAACAGCTTACTTATTTAATTCCAGTATACATATATGGTTATTTCGGAGTTGTTTACCCATACACCCATGAGAAACAACTTTATCAAGTAGAGTCTAGTGCTATGTACAGTCACTTTGCCTTTAGTCTTACAGACTCCACTAATTCCTAGTTACTTAAGTCAGCACCTTTTCCTTCCAACCTCATCAGGAGGTTTTTTCATACATTTGTAATACAGTAGATTCTTTTCACACATTTTGCATTCCAGCCTGGGATCCTCCAACCTTCTAAATTATTTTTAAAAATTCATAAATATTAAGGTTCACTCTTTGTGCTGTAAAGTTCTATGGGTTTTGAGAAATGCATTGTGTCATGTATACACCATTACAGTGTCATACAGAATAGATTCACCGTGCTTTATCTATTCAGTCCTTCCTCTCCTGTTGCCAACCACTGATACATTTACTGTATTTTTAGTTTTGCCTTTTCCATAATGTCATATAAATGGGGCCACACTGTATGTACCCCTTTCAGATACATGGCTTCTTTCATTTAGCAAAATGCATTTAAGATTTATCTGTGTCTTTTTGTAGATGTGGATATACCACAGTGTTTTTATCCATTCACCTGTTGAAGGATATGTTAGTTCTACCAGTTTTGGGCAATTATGAATAAAGCTGCTATAAATATTCATGTGCTGATTTTCATGTGGAAAGTTTTCCTGTGGAAGTTTTCAACTCATTTATGTAAATACCTAGAAGCACAGTGGCTGGATGCATGTAGGACATTTAGCTTGGTAAGAAACTGTTACACTGTCTTCCAATGTGACTATACCATTTTTCATTCTCACCACCAATGAATGATAGTTTCTGTCACTTGCATCTTCACCAACAATTGACATTGTCAGTTCTTTGGATCTGAGCCGTTCTCCTAGGTGTGTAGTAGTATCTTTTTGTTTAATTTGCATCTCTTTAATGACAGATAATGTAATGTGTCTTTACATATTGTTGTCATCTGTATATTTCTGTTGTGAGGTGTCTATTCAGATCATTTGCCCATTTTGAAATGGGTTGTTTTCTTATTGCTGAGTTTTAAAACTCAGCTATCTGGCTAAAAGACCTTTATCAGATTATGTGTTTCGAGAATATTTTCTCCCAATCTGTGTCTCGTCTTTTCATTAACTTAACAGTGTCTTTTGTCAAAGCAGAGATTTTAATTTTAAAAATTTCAACTTATTTTTTCTTCATGGTTTGTGCTTTTGATGTCATATCTAAAAACTTATCACAAAACCCAAGGTCACATACATTTTCTCCTATGTTTTCTTCTAGAAGTTATATAGCTTCGCATTTCACATTTAGTTCTATGGTCTATTTTGAGTTAATTTTTGTGAAACATGTAAGGTCCATATCTAGTTCCCCTTTTTGCATATGGACATCCCTTATGCTAGCATCACTTATTGAAAAGATTTTTTTTTTAATACATTGACTTGTCTTTGTGCTCCTGTCAAAGATCAGTTAACTATATTTGTGTGTATCTACTTCTGGGTTCTCTATCCTGTACCATTGATCTATGTGTCTATTCATTTGCCAATACCATGCTGTCTTGATTACCATAGATTTACAGAAAAAGTCTTGAAATAAGGTAGTGTGAACCCTCCAAATTTGTTCTTCTTCAATATCATGTTGTCTTTCCATATAAACTTTAGAATCAGTTTGTTAATCACTACAAAATAACTTACAGGGATTTTGAATAGGATTGTACTGAATTTACAGAGGAAGTTGGGAAGAACTGACTTCTTAACAATATTGAGTCTTCCAATCCATGAACACAGAATATCTTTCCATTATTTACATCTTCTTTGATTCCTTTCATCAGAGTTTTGTACTTTCTGTATTTAGATCCTTTCTGCATTTAGATCGTATATAGATTTATACCTAAGTATTTCTCTCTTTTTGGTGCAATTGTAAATGGTATTTTTAAAATTTATTTATTTCAAATTCCAATTGTTCATTACTGGTATATAGACTTTTTAATATTAACCTTGTATCCTTTAAACTTGTTATACTCATTTAGCTCCAGAAGGTTTTTGTTTTGTTTTGTTTTGTAAATTCTTTGAGATTTTCTACGTAGACGATCATATCTCTAAATAAAGACAATTTCTCCCATTTTCAATCTGTATTTCTCTTAATTCTTTCTCTCATTTTATTACACTAAGACTTTCAGTATGATGTTGCATAAGAGTGGTACAAGAGACATCTTTGCTCTTTTCCTGAAATTAGCGTAAAGTCTGTCACCAGTAAGTATGATGTTAGCTGTAAGGTTTTTTATAGATGTTCCTTATCAAATTGAAAAATTTTCCCTGTATTGCTATTTGCTGAGAGTTTTTTATCATGAATGAGTGTTGGATTTTGTCAAATGTCTTTACAGCATCTATTGATATGATCATATGATTTTTCTTTTGTAACCTCTTGATATGATAGATTACATGTGATAGATTGATTTTTGAATGTCGCAAAGTCTTGCGTACCTGGAATAAATTCCACTTGGCTGTGGTGTATAATTTTTTTTCCTGTATGTTGTTGGATTCAATTTGCTAATATTTTGTTGAGCATTTTTATGTCAATGCTCATGACATATATTGGTCTATAGTTTTTCTTTCTTGTAATGGCTTTATCTGGTTATGGTAATAATGGGTAATAATGGTTTAATGCCATGAGTTAGCAAGTGTCCCCTCTCTCTCTGTTTTCCAAAAGCAATGGTAGAGAATTGGTATTATTTCTTCCTTAAATGTTTGGTAAAATTTACCATTAAAACTGTTTGGGTCTGGTGCTTTCTTTTTGGAATGTTATTAATTATTAAATCAATTTCTTTAATAGAGTTAGGGCTATTCAGGATATGTATTTCTCCTTGTGTATTTTGGTAGTTTGTGTCTTTCAAGGAATTGGTCCATTTCGCCTAAATTATCCAATTTGGGGGTATAGAGTTGTTCTTAGTACTCTGTTATTATCCTTTTAATATCCATGGGATCAGAACTGATGACTTTTCCTTTATTTCTGGTATTGGTCATTTGTGTTTTCTCTCTTTTTTTCTTTACTTAGCCTGGCTAGAGGGTTAGCAATTTTATTGATCTTTTAAAAGAACTAGCTCTTGTTTCTGTTCATTTTCTCTACTGTTTTTCCGTTCTTAATTTCATTGACTTCTATCCTAATTATTATTATTTGTTTTTCTAAGGTAGAAGCTTATATTATGGATTTTAGATATTTTTTCTCTCTAATGTATGAATTTAATGTTAAAAAAATTTCCTGTAAGCAATGCTTTAGCTGTATCCTAAAAAATATAAGCAGTATTTCATTTGGACTTAGTTCAAAATAATTTATAATTTCTCTAATGACTTGTTCTTTGATGTACCTGTTATTTAGAAGTGTATTGTTTAATCCAAATATTTGAGGATTTCTCAGCTATATCTTTCTTTATTGATTTCTAGTTTTATTCCATTGTTGTCTAAGAACTTACTGTGTATGATTTCTAATCTTTTAAATTTGTTAAGGTGTGCTTTATGGCACATAATATGACCTATTTTGGTTAATGTTTCATATGAGCTTGAGAGAAAGGTGTATTCTCCTAGTGATGTATGGAGTAGTCTATACAAGTGTAAGTCAGACAAACCAATTGATAGTGCTGTTTAGATCACCTATATCCTTACTGTTTTTCTGCCTGCTTGATCAATTAATGACAGAGGGGTATTGGAGTCTCCAACTGTAATAGTGGCTTTGTCTATTTCTCCTTTTAGTTCTTTCACTTTTACCTCATATATCTTGATACTGTGTTGTTAGGGGCATACACATTTATTATTGTTATGTCTTCTTGAAGAATTGACCCTTTATCATTATGTAATGCCACTCTTCATGCCTGATCATTCTTGTTCAGAAGTCAGCTTCATCTGAAATCAATATAGCTTCTTCAGCTATCTTTTCATTAGTATTAGCATGGTATATCTTCCTCAATCCCTTTACATTTATTATATCTAAATTTTTAATTTTAAAGTAGTTTTCTTGTAGACAACATTTAGTTGAGTCTTGTTTTCTTTATCCATTCTGACAATCTCTGTCTTTTAGTTTAAACTAGTCACACTTAAAATGATTACTGATATTGTTGGATTAATATCTTCCACGGTTTTAACTTTTCTAGTCATTGCATTACTCTGTTTCTTTATCCCCATTGTATTTACTGCCTTCTCTGCTTTTAGTTGATCCTTTTACATGATTCCATTTTATCTCCTCTCTTAGTATATCAATTATTCTTTCCTTTTTATTTTTTCACTGGTTTCTCTAGAACTTACAATATACATTTTCAATTAATCCAAACTGACTTTCAAATTACACCATACACTTTACGTGTAGTGTAAATTTCTTAGATCAGAGTGTTCTCAATTTCTTGCTCTCATCTCTTGTGATATTGCTGTCATTTATTTCACTATCCATATGCTATAATCACCCAATACATTTTTACTATTATTACTTTGGAAATTTTTTAGATTATTTAAGAATAATGGAAATAATAATTTCATTTTACCTCATTTATTCCTCCTCCGATGCTCTTCTTTTCTTTATGGACTTCCAAGTTTCTGACCTGTATAATTTTCCTTCTGCCTGAAGAACTTCTTTTAACATTTCTTATAGGACAGGTCTATTGGCAAGAATACTCTCATTTTTGGCTTGTCTTTATTTCTCCTTTACTTTTGAAGGATAATTTTGCTGGATATAGATTTCTAGGTATATTTTTTTCCTGCAACACTTTAAATATTTCACTCCACTCTCTTCATACTTTCATGATTTCTGATGAGAAGTCCACTGTAATTCACTGTATATTTCTCTGTAGGTAAGGCATTGTGGTTTTTTTCCCCCCAAGCTTCTTTCAAAATTTTCTTTTCATCTTTGGTTTCCTGCGGTTGAATATGATATGCTTAGGCTTTACTGTTGTTATTGTTTTGTCTTTGTTTTTTGCATTTTGTCCTGCTTTGTGTTCTCTGAGCTTCCTGCATGTATGGCTTAATGTCTGTCATTTATTTTGGAACATCCTTGGCATTTATTATTTCAAACATTTCTTCTGCTCTGTCTTCTCTCTCTCTCTTCTCATTTTAGCATTCCAATTATATCTGTTATGCCTTTTTAAATTGTTCAAAAGTTCTTGGATGTTCTGTTCTGGTTTTCATTATTTTTTCCTCTTTGTATTTTATTTTGTGAACTATCTTCAAGCTCACTGATTTTTTTCCTCTACTGTGTTGAGTCTAGTGATGAGCCTGTTGAAGGCAGTCTTCATTTAGGTTACAACATTTTTCATTTCTAGTATTTCCTTCTGGTTCTTATAGTTTTCATCTCTCTGCTTATTTAACCAATCTGTCCTTGCATTATGTCTTATTTTTCCATAAGAGCTCTTAATATATTAATTATAGTTATTTTAAATTCCCTATTTGATAATCCAAACATCTGTATCCTGAGTCTGGTTCCACTAATTGCTTTTTCCCTACAGACTTTTTTTTTTTTTTGCTGTATGGCATACACTGTAATTTTTTGTTGAGTTGTATCTGGTATAAGGAATTGAGATAAATAGGCCTTAAGTGTGAGATTTATGGTAATCCAACTAGGAGTTGTGTTCTGTTTAATGTTTGCTGTTGCTATAGGTATCAGCAGTGTCCAATTTCTTTAGTATGTTTGTTTTTGTCTCCTCTCTTGACTCTGGGCTTCCCTATGTACTGAGAGAGTTGGTGTCTTGCAGCTCTTTCAACTGTAATCCACTGTTAGTATACTGAAGCCTGTTGGTGCAATGGTAAGATGTGGGGGGAGTAGAGTGATCCACAACTTTTTGAATAAGTCTCTATTTTTGTGTGCCTGTGTCTTGGGGTTGTGACCTTCACAAGTATTTCTCTGGGAGCATAGCTGTGTTTCTCCTTCTCCTATACTCTTCTCTCTGACTCAAGTGTTCCCAATCTATTTCCTTGAAGCACTGACCTCTGTTGACAGTTGTGTGTGTGTGCTTTCTGCTTGGTAAGATAGGATGGCTAGAAGAGGCTGAGGTGAGAGGAATGCCTTTCCCCTAACTGGGATAAGCCTTTGCCCAAATCTTTCTCCTGGAAATTAGGCCTTTGCTATGGAAAATTCTCTGGGTGTATTTCACAATGATTACTCTTCTCCTCCTTCCAGACTCATGAGGGGTCTTTCTCAAATCTTTACCATGAGAAACTTGTAAGGTTCTTGTAGGTAAAGCCCATGAAAGTGTGGGGGTTCCCAGGAGTTTCTCCTTTTCTCTCTAGTTCACATTCAGTCTAGCTATTCATCTAAATTGCCATTTAACTGTTCCTACTAATTTGTGGCTCCTGCTTCAGCTAAGCAGATCTCACCTGTATCTCAATGGATGAGTCTATCTCTCCAGATTTGGGATGGCAGTTTCCCCTGCAGACTGAGGTCCTGAAGGATCCAAGGAAATCATTGATTTTTCAGTTTGTTCACCTTTATCTTGTTGTAAGAACAGAAATGATGACTTCCAAGGTCTTCACGTGTCAGATTTAAAGCTAGGAGTATTGAATGATTTTTTGAATGAAAAAAAAAAAACCACTTTTCATTACTTAAGTATATCCCAAATGGTTCTGATGCATTTTTAAAAATATTTCATGTAATTTGATTTATTAGTGCATTTAGGATGTTTGCATCTATATTCATAGTAGCCATGTTCTGTAAATCATTTTTTACAGTGTCACTGTCAGGTTTAGTTACTAGAATTAAGGTATTCTGAGAAAATGAGAAATAATGATATATTTTCCCTTAAATACTTGTAAATATCCACTAGTGAGAATACTTATGCCTGGGACATTCTTGTTTGGAAAGATTTTCATTATGGATTCAATGTCTTTAACAAATATAGGACAATTTCTCTTTTCTATTTCTTTTTGTGATTTTTTTTACTAGTTGTGTTTTTAAGGAATTTTCCCATTTCATAAATATTTTTAAATAGTTGGAAAAAAATTTTGTTCTTCAAATGTTCTTTATATTTTTAAAATTTTAAGTTAGGAAAAATTGCAGTCATCTACAAAGGCACACAGAATATCTAGATGACTATGAACACTGCTCTATGTTCCCACTTTTATATTCCCTGTGCTTTTCTAGGTTTTGATGGTGAGATGAAAAATGCCACCCTTGCCTGAAAGACATCACCCACATGTAGAAAAGTAGCTGCAAATTCTACTCTCCCATGAAACACAGGATTACTTAGTGCCCAGGTAGCTGCAAAAGTAGTCAAAACTGGTGTTTTAGCTAAATCCCTACAATCAGCAAATACTAATTGAACTGACCTCCTCTCTAATCCTTCCAATAATCTCCATTTGGCTTTGATCAAATCAACTCTATCCGATTGCTCCATTTTTGCTTTGATCTAACCAAAATACTGATTATAAATTAAACTAAAATCCACCCTTCCTCAAAATTCCATAAATTTTGCTTTTCTTCAAGAAGTAAGAAGTTGAAATTTCTCTTGCAGTTTCTTCCTTACCAGATCAATAATTTGAAGAAAATTTAGCTCTTGATTTTCAAGTTTAAGTTAATTTTTACTTATTTTGCAGTCAGGGAATTGGTAATAGTGTAGTGAAAGACACACAAAAATCTCCATGCTCCATGTAAAAATGCATGTTTACATTCTAGTGCAAGGAGACAATCACTAAAAAATATTAAATAATATGCTTTATATTAGATGAGATGTGCTAAAAATCATAGAAGGGATGTAAATAAACTTAAGCCAGAAATAGAGGATTTAATATGCAAGAAAAAACTACAATGGGAAATAGCTAAATTATCAGATCTCCAGCACCTCACTAAACATTTTGAAAGAGTTTTATAATAAAAACAAAATTAGACTAGAGACAAAATTACATCCTCCCATCCCAGACACTTGTAAACATTAAGTATATTGGGAAAATAATTGTCCTGCATTAGCTGAACATCTAAAAGGGAAGAAATGAAATAAGTAATCATCAAAGTCCTTCAAGTGGGCATCAAGCACCTAATCACCCATTTTACCCTTAAAGTCAAAAGGAACAGTTTCTCTAAATATTAAAGGATAAACTTGCAATTTTAAAAATTGATATGGGTGCTACAATATCAGTTTTAAACCCTACCACTATTAGACAACCTCTTCCTCAGAAATGACAAAGTATTCAGGTGGTAGGTTTCTCCAACAATCCTCAGATGTTCCCCATGTCCCAGCCTGTCACAAGTCACCCTCAGACTTCAACTACATTACATTCTTTCTTCCACTGTAATACCATATTGGCTCACTCGATAGGTAAAAATTTACTGTACAAATGGAATTGCAAATTAAACACTCTCTTGATGGTCTAGACCTTGAGTCCCTGAGGACTCCCCTCTTCATAAAGAGTCCATAGATATTTTGCAAATTGATTACTACTACCTTTTTTTGTTTGTTTGCTGAGGAAGATGGGCCCTGAGCTAACATCCGTGCCCATCTTCCTCTATTTTATATGTGGGACGCCTGCCACAGTGAGGCTTGATAAGCGATGCGTAGGTCTGCGCCCGGGATCAGAACCTGCAAACCCCAGACCACCGAAGCAGAGCACACAAACTTAACCACTACGCCACTGGGCTGGCCCAAATTACTACTACTTTTCTATCTAAATCAAGCCCAAATAGAAGATGTCAAGGAAGTGCTTGACATTTTTGTGCACAAAAATTTCTACTAATCTAAGTAGGATTATGTGAGATAAATCCAGTAAGGTTTGGATTTATCCATCTAAGTTGCTACCCAAATTTCCACAATATCTTCTAAAACCAGGAACTGAAAACAACTAAAAACATAAGCAAAAAACACCAGTTCTTATAATACTTTTACCCTCCAATTCCAGAAACCCACTTGGCAGAAATAGAGATTTGTTCAGGACCTAGAACCATAAATAAAATAGTCATTCCCTTTTTTCCTATAGTACCACACCCAAGTACCATTTTATTTTCAGTGACTCCTTGAGGTTGTACATTTTATAATGTTAGATTTTTGTTCTACATTTTTGTTAGTGTCCCTCTGGATCAAAACAGTCTATACTTGTTCCTCCACTCAGGAAAATCAACAGCATACTTGGACTATGTCCCAAGGCAAAAATCTGCCCAGATGGCAGTACTCATTGAGCTCCACACACCTGGTCACTTACAAGAGAGATAAGAGAATGGTTATCCACACTGATATCAAGTATACTTTGAGTGTAGTCCATTGTTTTGGAATGCTTTGTAAATAAAAGGGTTCTTGACCTCAGCAGGAGCCTCAGTTAAGAATGGTCAGCAAATTAAATAACTTTTGAGTGCTCTGAAGTTTCCCAAAGAGGTGGCTATTATAAAAGTAAATACACAGGGCCGGCCCGGTGGCTTAGTGGTTAAGTGCACGCGCTCCGCTGCTGGCGGCCCGGGTTCGGATCCCGGGCGTGCACCGACGCACCGCTTCTCCGGCCATGCTGAGGCCGCGTCCCACATACAGCAACTAGAAGGATGTGCAGCTATGACATACAACTATCTGCTGGGGCTTTGGGGGAAAAAATAAATAAATAAAATCTTAAAAGTAAACACACAAAAGGGAATATCATGGAAGCTTAAGGAAATGCTTGCAGGCAGTCCTCACTAAGATCCTGTCCCTCATGATTACATTTTTTGAGAGGTTCAAATAGGTTGTTATAGAATGCCAGACATTGGCTCCAGAGTCAGCAAAGGGTTACTGGGAGAAATCTACAGGTAAATTACATGAGAATAATCTCTGGCATTCTCAGGATGGGCACTTAGTAGTGCCAGAGGACCTCAAATGGAAAATTGCAAAAATTTAACATCAAATTATCCACACAGCAAGGACAAATTGGCTACTGTACAAAGCAACATTGGTGGAGAAAATTTACTAAGATTACTGAGGGTGTTTGTGGCATATATCTCATTTGTCATTCTAGGTAAAATTATAAAGGCGGGGCATGGACAAGAGCCTGAACCTCAGGCTTCCCTGAACACTTCCAAACAGGTTTCATAAATACTTTCTATAATGGGTTCTGAATATGTATTGTAATTGTTTGCTTATCTGGGGGATGGACTGAAGCCTTGTTGGAGATTTCCAGCTCTGCCAGTAGCAATATATTATTTGATTTTATGTTCCCAAACTATGTGTATAGTACTAGGCACAACCATTTTACTGAGACTGTAATTAAAGAGCTTTGCACAGCTCTGCCAGACACACAGTAACCCTACTGTCTATATTACTTCAATCTTCAAGAAAGATAGAATAAACAGAAATCTTAAACTCTAATTAGCAACATTCTCAGAGACTCTCAAACTTCTCATGGCCTAAGGTTTGCTTTAATGGCAATGAACTCAACTCCTTCTGGAGTTTGTTGAATTTTTCCTTTTGACTTGGTAACAGGACAATCTATGAGTCTAAGAATATTATCTCTGCTTCTAGACTCTACATTGTAGTAAGCAATCATGGCCAAATGTTGCAGGTGACTCAGGCAATTTATTCTCTTGTAATTATAATAAAACTTTCTACCAATTTGATATGACTAATGTGGACATGCTCTTGGTGTTCTAACTCAACTTCATTAGAATCCTCAGAGACTAGCTTACTAAAGTATCTTTCTTGACCCAGTGGCAATAGCCACAGAGCTAAACTAGTGGAAACTTCTGCTGGCTTGGTTTTATATTAGGGTCTCTTTTAAATCCAGAGGTACAAGTAGCCTTTCCTCAATATCCTCCTAAACAAACATTAAATTCTGGAGACCTGGTCTAAAATTTGGGAGAGAGACAGCCTTCAAACTCCAAAAGGTCCCTAACAGGTACTGTTAAAACTAGTGCAGAAGTAAAGTTCCACAAAGTTGATATTTAAAGTGATGTCTTTCAATCAAAGAGGCACAATACATCTTAAATCATTAGTGGAAACCCCAAGCTGAGAAATCTTAGGAACGCATTAGAAGCAGATGGTCTTTGGAAGGAAACGGCTTCTACCTAAGACCTTCTAAGTAAGTAGATGACTGTATGAAAAGTAGACAGCTTCCATTCAAGATCTACAGGACAATATCATAAATTGTCATGTTTTAATCTGCATTCTTTTATTGTTTACATTTTTTTTTTACCTATCTGGTTTAAGGTTACATTTAACTATGTTACCTATAAGGCATTTATTAATTATATTGCTTTATTTATTTACTTTGCATTTTAAGCACTCTTTAGTATGAGTCTAATACCTGGTTACAATTTAGGTGTGAAGTGGTTAAAACATACAATCACAGTGACTGTGGGGTTTGTACACATTTTCCTTTGTGAGCTACTCCATTTCTCTTGGTTCCAATTCCTTTGAATCAGTAACTGAGGCTCAACTAATAGACGACAAGGCAAACACAACATGCTAGACAGATAGAAATCTAAAACCCCTATCTTGTTATACCTGGAAAATGAGTTTCCTGTCTCTAATAAAACAAGACTGGAGGATCTTTTGTGGACGTCAGCTTTGTAACTGAATTTTCACAGGAATAGAACTTGCATGAGAACTAGAGAACTGACGGTATCTATTTGGAGGCGTCTAACTTTTACAGATCTTGTAAGACCCACTTATTTTCTTTGCTCTAGATCTACTAATGATATTCATACTATAAAATCTATTGTCAGGCACTAAATTTTTCTTGATGAGTGACACTGAAACATTACAACAGTACTTCATAGGGTTATTTTGGCTTTAAACAGATCATTGGGTAGCTCTGACAGACTGATAGTGGATTAGTGAAACAAGTCTCCTGGCTACATCCTGCACACTGGACAGGAACTTATTACGTTGGTAAACTAAAGTCTGCTTTCTGATAGTCTCTGACATCACCCAGGTTCTATTTTAACCCATAGTTTCTCCTCTAAGAAGAAGAGGTCCTCAGATAACTTAATTCTAGAAGAAGAAAAACTAGTCCTTGAGGTTAGAAAACAAGTTCTACCACTCAAGGGGAATTCTGCATTGCTTTCTTCTCTCCTCAAGCCCCCATCTGAAAGACCCACCTTAAGAGAAATTTCAAAACGTCCTCCCCTCTCTGATATAATGTGGAGACTCTGCCAAAGTGAGCTCTCTCTTGCTGTCACAAGAGAGCCAGGTAGTTTTGGTGGTATTTTTCAGGAGGCAGCATTTGATATATGTAATATAATTAATGATTTTTAAATGTATGTTTTCTCAAAGAAATAATACATAATGTGCCACATATTGTGCTAGGTAAAACCTCCCCCAATCTATCTCATTTAATTTTGGTAATAGCTGGCCCATCTCACCTCCTATCACCACAGAGACAACCAGGAAAATGTAGTGAATGCGAATTTGAACTCAGGCAAACTTTTCCAGCACCCATTCCCTCAATGAGTGTGCAGTTGTACCTCTAATGTATTCTATTTCCATGATTGCAGGGACCCATACTATCTTGCTCATAGCTATTTCTCCACCGCCTAGAACAGTTCTTGTCTCATACTGTATTCTCCACAAATATCTTTAGGGTGCATTAATGAATTTAAAACATATTCCATGCTGGTATGCAGAGCGGTATCCTAAAACATGGGCTTTAAATCCAGAAGTTTAAAATTAGACTAATATATATGCTACTTAGTAATTATTTACCTCGATTTTCTCATCTTTGCAATGAATGAAATAATATCTAGTTTTGCCCAAAAGATAATGTGGTAGAATTATATAAAGCAGCAAATAGGCTAGAATAGACTGGGTACTATAAAAACAGTGTCTACTATCATAATGAAGGTTATTATTATTCTTATATCATTTTCACCCCAGTATTTTTCTTCCCTGCATGTGATTTTATTAAGTGGCATATTCCTTTACTTTCTTACACTTCAGCTTGTCCCTGGTTATTTAGTAACATAAAAGAAGCTGTGCTGTAATTTGAGTTTAGTGTTTTTTTGTTTTTTTTTAATTTTGGAGGTTTCTGAGTAGCTGGAGAGACTATGCATGAAAATGGATCACAACCATTTAATGCCTAAACACATCCTATCCAGAAGTAAAGATTGAAAGGGGAGAGGAAAAGCAGGTAGTGTGTGAGGGAGTCAGCTTGTATTTTTATTGTAATGGGGATTCTGCTCAACTCCTGTATTGGTAAACTGCTCTGCCACTAGGTCAATGTATGCCCCAAGGCACCTCTCTTGATCTCTAAACATTGGAGTTTCTCTGGGTCTAAGCCCTACGTAGATATACATATGTAGAGGTATACAAGAAAGATGACATAGATATGCAGTAAAGCATGTGACTAGTATATAGCAAGACCTCAACAAATTTTAATCACAGGATAGTTACTACCACATTTACTTCTGCATCTATTTGCTCATTCAATACAGAATATAAATCAAACAACAAATAATCCCTCAAAAGGAAGGAATTGTGTCAGTTTTAGCACATATGGTATTATGTCTGTAATCTTCTTCATTTATGATAGGTTAAAAAAGGATCCATCATGACCTCAAAAATTAAATCTCATCATAATTTTAGCTAGGGGCTCTAACCAGATACAACTCTCTCTTTCATGGAGGTAATAACTACAAGAAACTTCCCACAGCAGGTAGAGAACAAATCATCTTGCCCATTCATTCAGTTATTCATGTTTTTGGTGATTCATTCAATAGACAAACATTGCTGTAGCATTTCCTCTATGCCAGCTATTGTACCAGACACATGAAGAGTACAACCTTCGTCTGGCTGCTTTCATGGAACTCAATATAGTGCTGACAACCAATTGAAGTTGTCAATGCTCTTTTGCCCTCTATTATCATATTCACCTGCATCTCTGATACTCACCTCAAATAAGCTTTCTTCATTCTATCCTCTGAGCATTACACATCTGTTCATACACACTAAAACACACCAGATTGAAAGAATGGATGGCATATATATGTACTCATGTGTGTGTGTATGTGTGCAATTGCACATTCCTGAATCTATATATAGCTGTTTATATGGGTGTATGCATAATATACATACTCATGACTGTATATATAATATATATAATGGCCCATTCCTTCAATCATTTAATAAATCATTGAAAGCATTGCAGTTGCACTTATTGAGCACATACCATGATCAGAAAGTGTGGGAAGCCCTGATATAAGAATATGAAAAAGACAATCTCAAGGAGCTTATAGTTTATCAAGGATGAAAGGGACACTGAAGTAATTAAAATAAAAATGATAACTAGGTGAAATTACAAACAGGTCTAAGAATGATGATGCAACTTCTTCCTGAAGTTTTATTTAGAAGACAACATTTTTTTCTAAGTATTTTTTCTCAATTTATATCTTTAACTTTCTTCATGATGAATCTAATGTTCTCCAAACCAGGGTAAATGAAGGTTGGTCCTTCCCAGAAGAGTGTTGAACATGCTGAAGAGACTTCCCTACGGTCTTACACCAGCTATGGCTGTCTTGTGCAGAATTTTCAGGAGAGGGAACAGAGACAGAAAATACACAGGACTGTCATTTTTAATTGTATAAGTATAACATGCAATTGGTACTGTTTCACCTGTGGTGTTCCCAGGTGACTGCTTCTTCAAGTTGAGAGTTGCTAATATTGCATTTATATGCCCACAACCAAAATTTAAATATCTGTACTCTGACTGCAATTAGAGAAATAGATGACCCACAATATTTTCCTTCAATTGGGAGTATTTTCATTTATCTACAGGCCAATGGCTTATTTCTATATCAGAGACGTAGTTTCCTTCTCAAATCTGTTCCTTGTGTTTATTTTACAAGGTCAGGAGGAGAAACGCTAACTTTATTTTACACACTGGATTCTACAACAGCCTGAAAAGAGTATCACTGAGGTGGAGGATGCGCAGGGTAGGGTGGGGATTGGGAACTCACACGTAATTCAGTGGAAAAGAATCAAAGGAGAAAAAGAACAATAATTTGTGTGCCTAACGTACATTACCTTTTTCACTCCTCTAGTTCCTTTGAGGAAGTTCTACCATAGTCTCATATCCATGTCTAATTGGTTCAGCTTTCCAATGGAAAATTGGCAGTTATTTTGAGATGATACCAAAGCAGCACATTAACAAAGCCTTTTGGATATTCATGGCCTGGAGTCTTAGGGTCTTCATCAAAAACGTAATGATGTTATGGGTGTGGCAGTTATTCATGAGGGTGTTGTCACAAAGAAATAAGTGCCATTTCAAGCTGCCCTTCTAAAAGCAGGGACTAGCATATAGCTTTGTGGAGAAGCCTTTTCTGTCTACAAAATGTAAGGAGCCTGAGGGTCACATAGTCATGAAACTAGAAAATATGCAATGACCATATTATTCCCAAACCAGAGTGAGATAAAGAATATTTATCAACACCTCCAGATAGACACTTCTTTCCTGAATGGAAGGTACACACCACTGGCCCTTAAAACAGTCCTTTAAGGTTATTGCCTCAGGAAGGAAGTGATGTTCTATCACTCACTTCTACAGCCTGAAGCCAAGATAGAAAGAACTACTTTTTCTCTAAAGGTGGAGTCACAATTTAAGTACCATGATTAGTAAAGCTGCCTGATAATGTTTCATATCCCAAGGCGTTCTCTCAGTCAACTACATGTCAGCCTGGTGCTTCAGGGGAATTCTATATGCAAATTAGAAACATAAAGCCTAACAAACAAAAACAGCAATTCCCTGAAGCCCTGATAAAAGGGATTTCTGAGTCATAATAGCTCACAAGGAAGGAATCTCCACCATCATCATATAGCTTCTAAGGTCCCTAGAAAACTGAGCTCTTCCACAACAGCAAAATAGGAACAGCTATCCAATGAACCCACCCTACAAGGGAGTCCTTGCTGTTGTCCATTAGGCTATAAAGCATATTTGGTGGTATGTAAGGTTGTTTGACAACGTAAGCTGGTAGTAATTATCAACATGCCATATATGATCATAAAGACTTGCATTACAGCACTTGGCACATTAGTGGTGAATGGTGGCACTTATACTTTATAGCTGCCTGGCTTTGCTTGCAACCAAGTTCCTTTCTCTTTCTCCTAGGGGACATTCTCTTCCAGACTATCAGGTACTGGTAGAGCTGATAATCATGGGGTACCATACTTCCATTGAGGATATGACCAGGCTGCCCAGAGTTCCCATTCTTGGGTCAGTGAATATCTTAGTGACTCAAGTCAGGCCCATCCCTCCACCTTTGGAGTTCTGTCTAGAAAAAAGGAGAAAAAAGTTCACATTTTACTAAGAATGCAAAGCAGATAACTGGATTTAGGGCTTCAAATGGCTTTTTTGCCAATAACATAAAGAAAAAATTGACAGCAGAATTAAATGGAGCCAAGAAACATAGACTAAGAGATAGGAAGGAGCACAAGGCTAGATGCTTCCTTAGGTCCTGGACTCCTAGAGTCCACTCAGACTGAAGCTACACCCATCATAGCTATAGAAGCTTATGAATTCCCTTTTCTTCCTCTAAGGTATTATGTTGTATGTCTTTCATTTATATCTGAGAGATATGACAGATCAAGATAATTGTAAGGAAAAGCAAAGAAAGGCTAACAATATCAAGAATGAAGAATTATATGATTTCCAGAGTGCTTCTTGAACAATTCTTCTTGAGAACATAATACTGCCAATGGGGGAAAAAAAAAAGAGAGATAAAATAAAGAGTGATGTGAAGGTGGTACACGGAACAAGAGAAGACAATCAAATTTTCTTTGATATGTAATTAATTTTTGACCATATGGTATCCAGTGCTGCAAAACAGAATGTAATGATGAAATAAATTAAATAATTTGACTTTGTGTAATTTAATGTATTTGTACAGATACTGTAATTAAATAAAATTGTGCAAATATAATATGTGACCATGGGATTAAAATTTCAAGTTATGTCAACAACATGAAGCTAGAGTGTGTGGATAGCATCAAGGTATGATGGTTAAGTAAAGAGTTCTGCAGTTAACATATATCTGGGTTCAAATATTGCCTCAACCAGTTACTATAATGACTGCCATTACTGTTGTTGTTCCCAGCATCTGTTCACTGCAGCATTAAGTTCCAAACGTTTCCAAGCTGCTTTATCTATATAAAGTCATTTACTACGCAAAAGAGCAATTTGAGGAAGGTAGTATGAGTATCTTCATTACTTAGCCACACATAAAAAACAGATTACATATATATTATATGTCAAATTTATAATATTCTACACATCTCATGGGGCAATTGGAAAATTTTAAAAACACAAGGTTTACAAACATTTCAGCACAGAATCTATCACTTTAAAGTGCGTACTCAACAAATAAAAACATTTATTATCATAGTCATTAATTATTTTATTGCATGAATAAGGAATTCATAGACGTGTTATTTTCTTCTTTCAAATAAAGAAACCTCTATTGAGTTGATCAAATAAAAAATGTTTCATCATATAATCTAAAAGTATGTAAGTAACCTAAACTAATCAAAACACACATGCAACATATCTTCTAAATAAGTGGAATGGAGGAAACACAAGTTATAAGATTAAAATCACTACACAGAAATTGAAATATAATGATGTACACCCGAAATTTATATAATGTTATAAACCAATGTTACCACCATAAAAAAGAAAAAGATTAAAATCAAATGAAAAACCAGAAATCACTTAAGAAAAAGGGAGAACTATAAAATGGCAAAGGCAAATAAAAACAACACTGCCTGTTATATAAATAAGAATAATAGGATTATATTACCTAGTTTAAAAAAGTCATATTAAAGTAAATACTGTAATGCAATAAAATGTGTTACAAAAAAAGACATGTCTGAGATTAAAAAAAGCTTTCAACAGAAAAGATTACTACTCCTGAACAAAAGTATAATCCATATAAAATATGACAAGAGAACAAATGACAAAGAAGTACTAAGTGTAACTATTTTGTGTAATATTTTTATACTTTAAATGAAGTGTACAATATTAACTCTAAGACTGTCACAAATTAAAGGTACATATTATAATCCATATGGGAACCCCTAAACAAAATACATAGAAATAGAGCTAAAATGTAAATAGAGAAGTTGATATAGAATACTAAAATATATTCAATTAATTCAATAATTTGGCAATTATTCAATTCTTTGCCAAAAGAATGAAGCAAAGCAGGGAGAGAGGAGCAAACTAAAACAGACAAATAAGAAAAAAATTGCTAAATAATAGGCATAAATTCAATTATGTCATTAAATATATTTCATGTAAAAGGACCAAAAGACTCCAAAAGATTTAAAAGGCAGTGATGGTTAAGTTGGATAAAAATCAAGACCATCTACATGCTGTCTACAATAGAAACTCTATAAACAGACAGATAGAGTGAAAGTATAAAGATGAAAAAAGATATAAGACAAACAGTAAGCATGAGAAGGCTGGTATTACTATTCTAATATCAGAAGAAATAGATATAACAAATATATCTAAGATAAAAGGAGACGAACCAAATGAGAAAGAGACAATTCATCAAGACGTCATGATAGCCATAGAGTTGTAAAATACAAAGGATCTTCAAATACATAAAGAGCAAATGAGAGAACTAAAGAGAGAAATTCATAATCACAGACAGAATAAATTAACACTTCTTTCTTAGTAACTGATAGAACAAGAAAATAATCATTAAAGATATAGAACATCTAAACAGTAACTGAACAAAGTCTGAACACCTTGAGATATTGATATTTGTAGATCATTGTGCTGAATGACTGCCAAATACACTTTCATGTGCATCAAGATAGACCATAGGCTGGACCATAACAGAAGTCTCAATAAATTTGGAAAAGCTGAACTATTAGAGTACTTTTTTTCACAATAGCAGAATTAAAATATAAATCAGTGATAAGTTACCAGGAAAAGCCCAAATGTTTGAAAATTAAATATTCCACTTAAAAATAACTAAGAGGTCAAAACAAATCACAAAGGAAATAAGAAAATATTTGAACTAAATAATTAAAACAACATATCAAAATTTGTGGGATCCATTAATGCATGCTTATAGACTTAAATATTTATATTAGAATATAAGAAAGATCCACAAGGAATGATCCAAGTTTCAACCTTAAGAAAGTACCACAGAAAAGCATATTAAATCAAGCTAAGAAGAAGGAAAGAAACATAGATAAGATCAGAAATCATAATATATTTCCATAATATAGAAAACAGACGGACAACAGATGAAATTAGAAAAAATTGGTTCTTTTAAACAACAAATAAAATGAAAAAAATATATAACCTGGAATGCGTGATCTAGGGAAAAATGATATTACCTATTTTAGGAACGGAAAAAGTGGTATCTCCACATATCTTACAGATAGTATAAGGGTAATAAAGGAATATTATGAACAACTTTATACCACAGAATTTGACAAATCTCATGAAATAGACTAACTCCTTGAAAAATGCAACTTACTAAAGCTGACATTAGGTGAAACAGAAACTCTCAATAATCCTGTATTACTAAATAAGTTGAAATTGTTATTGAAAATATCACAAAGGAAACTCCAGGCTCAGATCAGTTCACTAATGAATTCTATCAAGCATTCCATGAAGAAATACTAGCAAAATAGAGGAAGAGACAACAATACTCGATATATTTTATGAAGCCCTATACCAAAATCTGACAAAAATATTAAGAAAAGAAAATCACAGGCTAATAGCCATCAAAAACATTGATAAAAATCCTTAAATAACTAGTAGGAAACTGAATATATAAATATATATAAAAAGGATAATAGTGACCAAGTGGAGTTTATATCAGGAATGCAATGTTGGATTAACATCCAAAAATTGATCATTATAATTTCCCATAAGAGAATAAAAGGGAAATCATGATTATATCACTAAGTGTGGAAAAACATTCAATAAATTTCCCACCCATTTATTGTAAAAATTATCAACAAACTAGGACTAGAAGAAAAATTGCTCAATATGGTAAAGGGCATCTACAAAAAACTTACAGTTAATATTTTCCTTAATGGTGAGAAACTGCATATTTTCTCCTAAGACTAGGAAAAATACAAGGATATCCAGTCACACCACTCCTGGTCGGAATTATACTAGAGGCCCCTAGCAATGTAACAACACAAAAAAGAGGAGAAGAAGCCATAAAGACTCAAAAGTAAGTAATAAGACATTTTTATTAACAGATGACATGACTGCTTATGTAGAAAATCCTAAGGAATATAAATAATAATTGCAAGAACTAATAAATTAACCTACTAGGACCATAGGACAGAGGCTCAATATAAAAAAAAATCAGTTTTATTTTTACATAATAGCAACAAAGTCTAGAAAATAAAATTTTAAAATATTCATTTACGATATTATCACAAAACATGAATCAAAAGGATACATTTAACAACATGCTTTTCTCCACTGAAAACTACAAAGTACGCTTCTACACTGAAAACTATAATTTCTGTAAGAAATGCAAGATGATGTAATACCTGGAGAATACACCATTTTTATAGGTCAGAAAATTCAATCTTGTTAAGATATCAATTCTCCCTAAATTGATCTATTAGTTAAATGTAATCAAAATCAATATCTCAGCAGAATTTTTTTAAAGGAAATTGACAAGTTAATTCTAAAATTTAAGTGAAAATACCAAAGACCTAGTATAGCCAGCTCCCTCCCCTACAAAAACCTTGAAATAGAAGAACAAAGATTTGGACTCATACTACCCTATTTCAAGATTTACTATGAAGCTTCAGTGAAAAAGAATGACATAAAAAGGGAAAAGCAGAGAGTTCAAAAGAGATCCATACATATATAGCCAATTTATTTTCAACAAAGCCAGCAGATAATTCAATAGAAAAAAGAAAAGTCTTTCCAGCAAATAGTTCTGGAACAACTGGAGGAACACATGAAGAAAATATGAACTTCAACACCCGTATCACACCACACAAAAAAATTATTTGAGATAGATGCTATACTTCTGTGTAAGCTATTAATATAAAGCTTCTAGAAGAAAAAAGAACATATTTGCAAACTAGGGGTAAGCAAAGATTTAATAGTGACTTTGCAATAAGCACTAAAAATAAGAAAATCAAACTGATAGGCTGAACTTTCATCAAAATTAAAACTGTCTGCTTATCAAAAAAACAATTTAAAAATGAAAAGGTAGGCAAAGCAGAGTGGGGACTGTTTAATCAGTATGGGTTTTCTTTTGGAGTGCTGAAAATGTTTTGGAATTAGATAAAGACAGTGGTTGTACCACATTGTGAATGTATTAAATGACACTGAAAGGTACACTTTAAAAAATATTTAATTTTGTATTATGCGAATTTTATCTCAGTAAAAAAGAAATGAGAGAGCGAGAATAAATAGCAGTTAGGGATGAATAACCAGAAAATTTGGGCTATTTTACAATTTAGACCATATGGGCATTTAAAAAAAGATAAAGAGAGAGAAAGAAGGAAAATATAAGCTACTTAATGTAAGAAACACTTGCAATGCACATATGGGGCAAGAATTGTGTATCTTGATAATATAAAGAACCCTTACAAATGAAGAGTGAATAGGGGCCGGCCCTGTGGCTTAGCGGTTGAGTGCGCACTGTCCCCTACTGGCGGCGCGGGGTTCGGATCCCGGGTGCGCACAAACGCACCACTTCTCTGGCCATGCGGAGGCCACGTCCCACATACAGCAACTAGAAGGATGTGCAACTATGACATACAACTATCTACTGGGGCTTTGGGGAAAAAAAAATGGAGGAGGATTTGCAATAGATGTTAGCTCAGAGCTGGTCTTCCTCAGTAAAAAGAGGAGGATTAGCATGGATGTTAGCTCAGGGCTGATCTTCCTCACTAAATAAATAAATAAGAGTGAATAAACAACCCAATTTAAAAATGTCTGCAGTTTAAAAATATTACAAATAATTCTCATAGAACAGTGTGGTTGAATAAACTGTGGTATATACACAGAGTTTAGTATCAACTAAAACAGATTGAAGAAGATCTATTTGAACCTTCATATCAAATACTCCATATTTGAATCACCCATGGAATGATTTCTATGATATATTAAGTGGAAAAGGCAAACAGTAAAAAAGCATCTATAGTATGCTACCATTCATGTAAGAAGGAAGGGGATATGATAAAAGGAACATGTATTTGTTCACTTACTTGTGAACAAGAATTTCAGAAAACATAAGCAAGAAACTAATGAGACTAGTTACCTCCAGGGGTTGAGTGAGAATAGGCTGGAAAGATGGAAATAAGACCAGTGTAGTGAGGGGAAAGGGACAACTCTCACAGTTCTAATTCTTAGAACCACAGTAACGTTTCATATACGGAAAGATAAATAGTTAAAATCAACCATGAGGTAGGGGAACTCAAAATGGAATATAAACAGTAAGAAAAGTACCTGATTCTGTGATTAACATATGTAGGAGTTCAGGGGAAAAATAAGCCAACCTAAACATGTTGGAAAACAGCATGTTGACTGAATACTGTAAGGGTAAAGAAAAAAGAACTATATTTAAATATTGTACTTTAGTTAGTAATTTTCTTTTTTAAAAGAGTATGGCTTAGCAATTGTGAAACTACTTTATGTATACATTGGATTGAGGAAATAACATAGCATTGTGGATAATGAAAGGTAGGTTTCTTGCTGTTGGAAAAAGGAGTTAAAAATAAGGAAAGAGGAAAGAACAAAATGAGCCCTGTGATACTGAGTTGTAATCAGAAATATCAGTATGGGGATATACATACACACACACAGATGGATAGAGACAGAATTTAGAGGTGTGCATATGTGCATGAGTAAACTTATACATATTTACCAACTCTGTGCACTAGTATGGCCTAGAAGAAATGATATCCCAGTAGCAATAAGTACACTTAACACTCAGATCTTGGTTTCTAACTACTATTTTCCAATACAAAGAATCAGAGCTCCTTGAAGAAACGGTTGATTCCAGTTTGGGAAAGGAAAATACAAGATAAGCCAAGAACATCTTGTGGAACCAGAAAATAAGGAAGTGCTCAAAAAAGTATGTGAGTATGTTGAAAGAACACAGGGGCCAACTTAAAGGAGCTCCCAATGGTCAAATCTTGGGTAATTCTAGAAATAAAAATAAATAATTACTGCAATATATGAAAACTGATAAAATATAATAATCATATATCCATACTGATGTAAAACAACAAATGAACACATAAATAAATGGAGGGGAAGGCAGCGCTCCCTTACAGTCATATTCTAATGAATAATTATAGAATGTATCATGGAAACACAAAACTATCACTAGGCAAACATCACAGCAGTAAGTGCTGCAGGCAAGAATCATCAATGGGTGCTAGAATTAGTGAATGTATGACAAGAAAGAAAATATTTGCATAGTCTCAAAGTAACTCCTCATAAAATATCAATTACAAAGAGAAAAATAGTCACTTTGCAGTGGGGAAACCTAGCATACACCACCTTAACCAGATGATCATATTTAACATGAGCAGAAATAAGACATATTGACCTCATGTACTTCTGATGTGATCCACTGAAAAGCACACTATTATCACTGTTATTTTTACCAAAAGCGCATAACCCTAATCTAATCATGAGACAATATCAGATAAATCTGAATTGAGGGCTATTGTACAAAATTATAGTCTAATATTCATCAAATGTATCAAGGTTATGAAATACAAAGCAAGACCAAGGAAGTCTCCCAGAGTGGAGGGTGGGTACAGAGACAAAGGAAAAAATGGCAAATAAATACAATGTGGGATCCTGAATTAGATTCAGAACTAGAAAAAAGGACATTAGCGGGACAATTGGCAAAATTCAAATACGGTCTTCAGACTAATTAGTATTAATTACTAATTAATTGCTACTAACTACTATTAACTAGTTAGTTAACTAGTTAATAGTAGTTAATAGCATTATATCAATGTTAATTTACAGATTTTAATAATTGTTATATGTACTAATGTTATAACAATGTTTATATAAAATGTTAACATTAGGAAAGCAGAGTAAAGAATATATAGGAACTCTCTGTACTATTTTTGCAAATTTCCTGTAAGTCTAAAATTACTTTAAAATAATAAGTAAAATTCTAGGAGAAATTAAACAGAAATTTTACTAAAGAAGATTTATAACTGGCAGCTAACCTCATGAAAAATTGTTTATCTTCTCAAGTGACCAAACTGCAAATTGAAGTCACAAGATACCACTTCACACTCACTCAAATGAATAAGATTTAAAAGAATGACAATTTCCAATGTTGGTGATGATGGATAGTAACTGAAAATATCACATATCACTGACTGAGAGTGCGTAAAGTTTCCAACTCTTTAGAAGGCTCTTTAGCAGTTTCTTATAAGGTTAAGCGAAATCAATCTTATGATCAAGTAAATTCCATTTTTAGGTAATTACACAAAAAATCTGCTAACATATTCAAAATATATAAAAACTGGAAACAACCCAGATGGCTATCAACAAGAGAAGGGAGAAACAAATTGCAATATGCCCATTCAGTGAAATATTACTCTGCAACTAAAAAGAAAATTTTTAAAAACTTACTGATATACGGAATAACATGGATGAATCTCAATATCATTATGATAAGTAGAAAAATCCAGACACATATTGTGCAATTCAATTTATATTAATTTCAGGAACAGACAAAAGTAATCTATGATGATAGAAATCAGAATATTGTTTCCTATGAGAATTAGGCTTGGCTGGAAAGAGGCAGTAGGGGAGGTTCGCAAGTAATGAAAAGATTCTACCTCTTTTATAAGGTAGCATTTACATGGGTATATACATTTAAGAAAACTCATTGAATTATACAATTAACATCTATGCATTTAACTATGTAAATTTTACCTATGTAAAAATATAAATATTAAAAATAATAAGGAAGCTCCCCACAGTGACATGAAACGATCTGCTAGAAATATTAGAATATTTACGCATTACATGAATATATAAAAGGCAGGCACAGGGCGGGCCCGGTGGCATAGTGGTTAAGTTCGGGCACTCCGCTTGGGCAGCCCGGGCTCACAGTTTCGATCCCGGGCACGGACCTGCGCACTGCTCATCAAGCCATGCTGTGGCGGCATCCCACACACAAAATAGAGGAAGATGGGCACAGATGTTAGCTCAGATCTAATCTTCCTCAGCAAAAAGAGGAGGACTGGCAACGGATGTTAGCTCAGAGCCAGTCATCCTCAAAAAAAAAAAAAAGAAAGAAAGAAACTTACAGAACATTATAAAAGTATGTGTGTGTGTATCTACCTATATAGACACACACATTTTGGGGTGTGTATGTGATGTGTGTGTATGTGTTTGTGTGTGTGTGTATGTCTGAAAGGAAAAACAAGAAACTGTAACATTAGCTGTCTCCAGGAAGGGGAAACCGGGTGGTTATAGAGGACAGAATTGATAAGGTGAATTACCTTAACTGATTATCCTTTTGTAGATTTTGAATTTTCTAACATATATTATGATTTTAAAAATACTTCTGAGGGAAAGAAGTGTTATGATTTTTCTAACTTATTTGAAAATATTTTTAAAATAACATGAAGTAAATATGGTAAAATGTTGATAATGGTGGAACTTGGGTTCCCAGTATCTGCAAGCTCACTGTTCTTTTCTCCTTATATTCTATGTGTTTACAATGTGTTCAAAATGAAAAGTTTTATAAAATTCACAACAGAGCAAATCTTTCATTACCAAAAATAAGTGAAAATAAGTAGATTACACATGTTTAAGAATTTATTTAAAAAAACAGAAATTCAGAAAAAAACCATGTGAATAAACAAGAACAATCAAAAAAAATAAAAACACTGATAAATTATACCAAAGAGCTGATTAGGAGAGAGGGGAAGGGAGAGTTAGTGAGGCTAGAAACCCACATGTCAAACTTACTTCATTAAAAAAGGCATAGCATAAACAACCAAAACTGGAAGGAAAATGGATATTGATTGAAAGCAGAGAAATTAATAGAGTGATTAAAGAACACTCTGTGTAACTTCATGCTACTTTGTTTGAAAATCTGCTTGGATTGTGATTTTCTAGGAGAAAACAAGTTAAATATAAGATATAAAACAAAAAACAAGCAATAATAACAAAAAAAAAGTGAGAAAATTTTCTAGTTAGCCTCAGTTCTACTCCAAGCCACCAAAACCAAAAAAGAGTTCAGATGATTTCATTGATGTGTTTGCTTAACTGTTAATACTAATACTAGAGCTTTTCTACCCATTCTAGAGCACAGAGTAAGAGGAAAATCCTCAAAATTATTGAGGACAACCAGAAAACTGATATCAAAATATGACAAAAAGAGAACAAGAAAGAATTACAAATCAATTTCATTCAATATAGCATACTTGCAAAAATTCTAAATCAAGTTAAGATACTCATAATTCAGTAGTAAATCTAAAGAGTAAAACACGTTTTTACCAAATGGGGTTTGTTCATTCCAGGAATAAAAGGAAATTTCATTAATAGAAAATGAATTATTTCACAATGATATAAGTTTAATTAAAGAATAATACAATCGTTGATGCAAAAAGAATCTGATTACATCTGCCACCTTATTTTGATCAAAATTTTTAGCAATATTATATAAAAAGTGGGAGACTTTCCTAACATGATACAAAAATCAACTCAAATTTAAAATTAGCATATTACATTGATAATTGAGATCACCCACATCAAAATAACTTACCTATTGGGACTAAGACCTGATACCACCCCCAGCAGTGTCTTATAAACAAGACAGAACTGCAAACAAATATGTAAATTCACAGTTTGCTCATCGACAAATAGCTCTTCTATCATTGATAACATCTAACTCACATAGGCAAACAGATCATGTATCAGACACAAATTTGGTTATCTAGACTCACATCAAGTTCCTACCTTACTCTTTCACAAACCTTAAACTACTGCATGTCAAATTCCGCCCATTCCTAACCAGTTCCGTGCCTTGAAAAGCCCTCTTCAAACGACATTAGCCCAGACCCCAAAGTCCTAATTTCCTGCTTTGAAACACTACTAAACCTTGTCAAAGTGGTGTTTTCCCTTGCTGCAGTAGGTTTAATAAACTCAGCTTTCCTTGATCATAGCTCTTTCTGGGAGTCTTTTCGGGTAAAAGACCAACAACAACGTGCTGGTCAAACCCAAGAAGCATTCCATTACAATATCATTAAATCAAGGATGGACAATATTTCCACAATCGTTTAAGTGCTCTGAAAGTCCCAGTCAGTGAATTTTATCAACATAACTAAAATGCAGATCATTTGGGAGGGGAGAATCAAAACTATCAGTATTTGCAAAGGATTTAGTATGTACTTTTAAAAAATCTGAAAAGTCATGAGAAAGGGTAAAGTGACCACTTACCCCAAAAAACAAAACAAAACTTGCAGACACAGAAAAATTATCAAGTAAGAAAATAAAGTGAAAGAAAATACCCCCATCACAAAGTGAAAATATTAACAGTAATTAAAATTATTGAATAAAAAGAAAGACATACCTCATCCTTGGATAGGAAGACATATTATTAAAAACCAATTCTCTCCTATATTAATTTATTAAAGTTGATGAAATTGCAGTCTAAACTGTAATTTCTTCCCAACAAGAAGACACATGAGACAAGAGGCAGAAGAAGAGACACAAAGATCCACAGAACAAAAATGGAGCCAGTCACAGATGAGAATACAGCATATGTGCAAGATGGCATTACAGATAAATGGGCAATTATTGGCAAATAATCGCAACTCATGGCAAATAACTTGGCAACTTTAAGATTTCAAATCAAAAAAATTTCTCATGATATAAGAATTTGAATTAAAAAAACACAAAAGAATTAGAAGTTAACATAGGTGAAGGGTTTTATGGAATCAGTATAAATATCTTTCCAAAATGACATGAAACTTAGAAGTCATAGAAGCGAACATGGTTATACTTAGACATATAACAATCATACACATTCTTATACCAAAAATGAAGTTTAAAAGTGTGTAAAAAATATCTGTAATGCTTGACAATCCAAAGCTTATTCCCCCAATAATAAATGAGCTCTTCAAAATCAGGAAGAGATTAAAACCTCCCCCCATGCCCAAAATCAGACATAAAGAGGAAATTAAAAAATACAGATGGCTAATAACATATGAAAAAATGATCAAACTCAAAAACAAAAGAAATACAGTTTAAGACAATAGTTTGGGCTATCACATTGGCAAATATTTTAAATATTTATAAAATCCATTATCTGTGAGGCTGTGGGAAAGCTGGCAATCTTATTCATTGCCATTTGAGGATAAGTTGTTACCATATTTTTAAGGAAATCTTGTAATAATTTTCAAAATTTGAAATGTGCATATCCTTAATCCCCGTATTTCAACTGTTAAGTAATTTATTATGATATAATAGACAAGTGCAAAATTACTAATATAGAGGGAGGTTCACTGCACAGAAATTTGGTGCTAACATAAATATCTATGAATGAGAAATGCTTAAAACATTTAATTATATTTGACCTACAAAACAGTCATGCAGTCATTCAACAAATGACACAGATGTGTATTACTTAAATAGAAAAAGTGCACTGAAAAGACTGTTAAATGAAAGGCAATTTGCAGAAGAATATGTACAATATGGCCCCACTTCCAGAACCCCCCAAAAATAGCTTGCACGTGTGTGTGTGCATCTATCCACTTAAAGAATGCACACAACTACTTTAATAGAGAAAAACTCTGGGGGATAGAATTGGGAGAGAGGAGGGCACTTAATTTATATATTAGATATTTAGATATGCTTTGAATTTTTGAAAAAATTCATGCAATTTCTTTTTAATATATCCTATTTTTAAAATTCACCACATGGCAAATGAAAATCATAAATGTATATTTATGGGAGCACTGAGCAATTCCATCATTTTGAGTTTCTTGTGCAATAATATTTCCTCTATTGAGGCTCCTGGGATTGAGTCAAGTGGCAGCAAGGGAAACAGTCACCATGCCCAAATTAAAGTCTCATCGATGATATCCCAATATGAGCATTTCTCAGTTAAGCATTTCTTATCTGCAGGAGGTGTCCACTGCAACACAGGAAAGAGAGGAGTCTCCATGCATAAGGAGGACTGTATCATTGTTTTGGTGAAGCTGGTGATAGAAGTAATGGCTTCCACAGTAACAAATCCACCTCACCTTTGAGGTTGTCACCTGCAAGGAGACAGTGGGGAAAACTGGCATAAGTGAGGAACACATTTTCTAAGGAGCTTGTCAGAGGGCTATGAAATCTTTGTACATTCTTCTTCTACATGTGCTGAAACAAATCTACCCAGAGTACACAGAGAAAGCCACATTTTAAGCAGCTGGGTCCATGATGTGGCCAGAAAAATGACTTCAAAACTTCCTGAAATCAAGGATGCCAAACATCGATGCTACTTTTTCTCCTTCGCTGGGCTAAAAAGTGATGGACATCTCCAGCTATCTCAGATTTTTATCTGTCTCCTCCCCCCTGTATTTGGCTCCTTAAAGATTTATGTCACTCATTCATTTGATCAATTATTTCAGACAAAACTACTTGTCTGCCCACCAGTCTAACAGTTATTGAGAACCTACTGTATCTCATGCATACAATAATTCTCTGGATACGCAATGGATCCAGCCAAGGAGGAGTTGTTTATTTGATCAGAAAAGCTGTATTTCTTAACTCATTATACACTCTGGGCCTTGGAATCAATTAGAATGTAAACAAAAGTCATCAATCCTCAGATAATTAACCTCTGATTCTCTTCCCAGACATGGTTGCTCCTAGAAAGCAAGAACTATTCTGACAAAAACCTTACCTTCAGAGGATGGCCCTTGGACAACAGGTAAGCGAAAAGGCTCTTTGTCTGAAAAGTCTTGTTTCAGGGATTTACTGGTATCATTCACTACCAAAAGAGTTCCCACGAAGTCATCTTCTGAGGGGAAAAACATCAGAAACACCACTTCCAATGAAAAAGGCCAGTCAGCTAGAAGCTGGGAAGTCACTCTTTAGTACTCCTTCATATCTATTTCATTTGGAAGCTGTTTCTTACTCTGTTACACAGCTCTGAAACACAGCTAGCAGCTCCATAACTCTAAACATTCCAATATCAGCACATTGCATCAGAGCTCTTCTCTCTTGTGCAATTCTAAAACCAACTGGATTGCCTGAATCCCACTGAAAATTATGTCTCTTTTTTCATCATTTACCTTTTTCTGCTTAGTTGGCCAGGTTATTTACAAAATCACTCAAAATAATCTACTGATATATCTAGTCTCAATAAGAGTTTATTGAGAACCTATTCTATGCCTGGCAATCCATAAGGTGCTTGTGTCACAAAAATGGACTGAAAAACATCAGGCCATAAGAAATTAAAAGCCCATTTGATAACTCAATCATACAAATAAAGAGCCAAGAAGTAACTTAGTAAATGGTCTTACAGAGATAGATTCAGTTTTAGGATGGAATTGTTGACGAAAGAACCCCATTTAGGAAGACTTATTATGACCCACAGCAAGATTATCTTAGATTACTTGAACTTGAAAGAACATTTGGGTTAGTTTGTTTCCATATTCCTGAGAACTTTAGAATGCCCAATCCTTATAAGTGCCTGCCTTCACACCAACTAAACAGAGCTTGTTTACAAATAAATTTTAGCAATATCTCCCAAAGGAAGAAAAATATCTCACATTTACAACATATATATATTCATATGTAGATATAGATATGTATATATGAACATACACACAAATACACAAACAGATGCAATCAGAGATCTTACAGCTTTTGTTTTTGCTAGTATTTGTGGAGAGGACATTTAAGATATTTTTTAGCGTAGGTTCCAAATACCTCCCCCCTTTCTGATGAGAAATGTTTGCATTTCAAGGAATGGTTCTTAGGTGCTCCAGAAGATGGGGATAGAAAATTTACATCACAAAGGCACAGACTAAATGCAGGACAATTATATTAGACATGTCCTGATCTTTTTAAGCATTTTGAGAGGAATAGGTGCGGTTTGGGAATTGGCAAAAGGGTGGGTAAACTTTGAACTTCTAAAGCCACACTTTTGGCCCTGCAGAGAATTACAAGACAAAGATAGTTGTTTCCAGTTCCCCAAAGAACTGGATTGAAGCCTGAAGGATAAAGAAGCTGTTCTGCCCTTCCAATTTCCTTACCTCCAATATTTTTCTTTCCCTCTGGGTACATAGTTTTATTTTAGCATAGGGTAGAAGGCCAAAAAAAAAATTCCTATCAGGCTCTGAATATCAGTTTCCAATTTAGCCAGATTTCTGACCACAAAGTTATTAAATCAGGATTCAGTTGAAACAAACAGTAAATATTTCTGGCAGATCAAATAATCCCATTAATTTTAATTTTAGTTTCCCCTTGGCTGCTTAAGGAAGTAACATAGCAGTTTATCAGGAAATCCCTCAGAGTCCCATCCTCTTTGGGAGGGGCCCATATGGGGGCCTTCCCTGGAGATAGATATGAAGGCATTAGAGAAAGATTTGCATAGGACCTTTGAGTGCAATCTCTTTTCTAGTGTCCCAGCTGATCACAATTGAGACATTGATCTTTGGGCCAGTGTTTTTTTGAAGATGGACTCCTGGGGAGCGCAATGTGGGAGGCCCAGGTGTTATTTTGGGTCTCCAGCCTTGGAGCTATTGTAGCTGTACAGCTATTAGCTTGGTAGATTTCTGTTGGAGATCTTGCTCCAGGATCCTTTCAAAATGCTCAACTATAGTCATGAGTTCAGTCAGGCCTGTGGCCTCCATAGGTTTAGGAAATTCTTTGACTATAGCTCTTAGTTCTGTCTTTGACCAAGGGGTGAAGGACACCTGAGGAGGTTTGTCTACAGCCTCAGGTAGTTTTATTTCCAGTGGTAATTGTTTAATATTCTCTTCAGAGTAGAAAGGCAGTTCAGGGCCGGCCCCATGGCTTTGCGGTTGAGTGCGCGCGCTCCGCTGCTGGCGGCCTGGGTTCGGATCCCAGGCGCGCACTGACGCACCGCTTCTCCGGCCATGCTGAGGCCGTGTCCCACATACAGCAACTAGAAGGATGTGCAACTATGACATACAACTATCTACTGGGGCTTTGGGGGGAAAAAAAAAGGAAGAGGATTGGCAATAGATGTTAGCTCAGAGCCGGTCTTCCTCAGCAAAAAAAGAGGAGGATTAGCATGGATGTTAGCTCAGGGCTGATCTCCCTCACAAAAACAAAAACAAAAACAAAAAACAGACAAACAAAAAAAACCCAAAAAATAAAGAAAGGCAGTTCAGGCAGAGAATTAGTAAAAGGTGAGTACTCAGGGGAAAAAAGGACAAGGGAGGCAGTAGGAGTTATATCTGTAGTTATGTCCCTTTGTGTGACTCACTTTATTGAGACATTCACTTTATTGCAGGGGTGTGGAACCAAACCTGTAATAGCTCCCAGGTATGCCTGTACCCAAGTGCTAGTTCCCTAGGATCTGTTTACTACAAGTGTATTTATGCTGCCAGCTAAGCACTCAAAGAGTTGTAATTTCACCCGCAAATTGGCTATGTACAGACCACCGTAGAATTCAATTTCTCTAACGCATGCTATCAGTTTTGCTTTCCAATACCAGTTCTTGCTGGTTACCACACAAATAAAAACACTGATCTCCCTCCGTATATATTTTGCTTAGGGTAAACATCTGTGCTGGAACTCAGGTTCACAGAAGTGATTATGTAACTCATTTTGTTCATATTTTTCAGTGAGATCAATTATTATAGTAATCATTGATAGACACAAGTTTCTAAAATGCCTCACAAAGTAAAAAAAACTGAGCACTCCAAAGTTCATCACTCTGGGACATACTTATTCACCCTATTCAGTTATGAAGACCAGCCCCCACATCAATGATCCATTTTTCACAGCTGGCTATCATATACAGTGTTTATGGTAATTTGAGTATTATATAATCCCTAGAAGTATTATATAAATGCTTACCCACCTAAGAAGTCCCACTGGCCCTTGAAGATGGGCCTTTCCTTCATGTCTTATCTCAAGGGAAAGGAATAAACATTTTCATATGAAACCTGAGCTTTGTTCTTGTTGACCTATGGAAATAGAGTAAAAATACGGAATGATGAGATGTATACATGTCCATTTATCAAAAGTGCACAAGACAGGACAGTTTATTATGTACTTTCATATCAAATATATTTATATTACTTTCCTGGGATGTTTCTGATGCTATTGAAAGGGAGAAAGCATAAAAATCTCAGAAATAAAGGAGATAAAATATCGGATGACTCACCAGATTAATTAATAACTCACATTGTCTGGATTAACAGATATATCACAAAACAAATTATCCACTTGATTACAGAAAAATATAATAAAAATAAGCCTTTAAGAGTAAATTTATTTAAAACTGGTTATTACCTTTGGAGAGCATTGTTTTGTTTCATCCCAGAAAAAGGAACAGGCAAAAGTGACAAAATCAGCACTTATTTGCTATGGTGGTGAGTGTTTCATGCTATTCCAAAATCACTTCCATTCTACAAGGCACAGAGGAAATTAAGGAAGTTGTGAAACAAAACCTTCCCAATTGAATGTTTATTGACAACAATAAGGAGTCAACCTTATTCAACCTTCAAGTGAATAGATATTCACTTGATCATCTATGTAACTAGTAAAACTATGCTTGTTCCTTGGAAAAGGGTAGTATAGAAAATCAATTTTTCTAAGACTTTGGTCTCAAAGTTGATCCAAAGGCCCCTCTGAGCATTACTCACTGAAATTATAACTTCTCTCTAAACACATAAACACATTGAAAGAATATGAATATTAGCCAATGATATCCACATAAAATTCCAAGAATTGGAAATTTAACCATTTCTTGTTAAAAATGTTTAATAAAGTATCTAATTTACTCCATCATCAAATATCTAAAAAATTTCTCCCTGAGTGAGAGGAAAAAGAAAAAAAAAGTGTTCTAATCTTTGGGACTGGGTTAGCAAGCAAATTAAAGCATATAATAAAAGAATTCAATGAATACAATCTGTCCTTCAATTTTCCTTCAATATTCAATTGAAATTGATATTCATATATCTCTTCAATATTTCTTTTGCTCAAGAGATAAATGACAAGCAAAAACTAATTTCTTTCTAATTGACTATGTAATAGACCTAAACATGCTGATCCTCACAAAAGACGTGACATTTAAGGAAATGTGTGAATGGCTCAAGTGTAGGCACACCCATTTTCTGCAGTGTTCACTACTCATTTACTGGTTCTCCCCGGTCTGTTTACTGTGGGTGCATGGATGCTGCCAGCCAAGCACTCAAAGAACTGCCATGTCATACCACCACAGTTATTTATAGCTTCTGTACAATTCATTTCTTCTAGTATATGCCAGCATGTTAATTTTCCAACACCACAGTCCCTTTTTTTCAGTATCACTTACTGACCAAACTGAATTCTCCTCCATATTTTTTGCATAATATTTTCCCTTGTGCTGGACCTCACCTCATAGAAGTGATTTTGTCACTCATTTTGTTCAGATTCCAATGAGACCCATTTTTGAAGTCATCCTTGATCCAGGCACATTTGTAAAAGGGAGGTTGAGTCTGAAATATGTGGCAGACACTGAGCACTCAGGATTCCATCTCCCTGGGACACACTGACACACTTTATTCAATCACGGAGACCAGCCACCTACTGTCAGTGATCCAGCCTCATAGCTGACTTATATAGCCAAAGTCTTGTGATTGGAGTGTTATGGTTCCCTGAGGGGAATGTCAGCCTCTTCAGGACAAAATGCTTACCAGCATGAAAATTACCACTGGCCCTTGAGGATGGGAGGCAGAATTATTCCCAACACTTTCCTTCATTTCATAGCTCAAGGGGAAGGAATAAAAGCTTTTATATGAAACCAAGTTCTTGGTGCATGTCGATCTACTGGCATAGGGTAAAATTATGGAAAGGTGAGAAGTACACATGCTCATCTGTTAACCATGTACAATACAAGAGGTTTACTAGACACAAGTATATAAAAATACTATTTCTCTAGTAGGATCTTCTGATGTTATTCAAAACAGAGAAAGCATAAAAATCCCGCGAAAAAGTACACAGAAGCCTCAGATAACCCAGATTATTAAGGTCTCACATTGTTTGGATTAAGAGATTCTTCACAAAACTACTTGTAATCTTGTTTGCTAAAAATAAATAATAGAAATAACCCAGGAAAATGCATTTATTAAAAATGTTACCTCTGCAATGTTAACTCTGGAGGGTACTGTTCTGATCATTCCTGTAGAAGGGAGCTGGTACAAGTGACACAATCAGCAGTTCATTGGAACAGTGGTGGGATTTCCAACCAACTCCAATATTGCCTCTAATTTATAAAATATATTGGAAAATTAGGGAATTTGACAAACAATACCATCATAACTGAAAGTTTACTAATAATAGGTTATATAGAATAAAACATAGATATTCACTTGACTGTATAACAAGAAAAATTATGCTCGCTACTTGGAACAGGGTAGCATTGAAGGTCATAGCATCTTGGTCTCCAAGTTTCCCCAAAGGCCTTCCTCAGCATCAGGCATTAAAACTAGGATCACTAACTATGAAACATACTAATAAAATATGAATATTAGGCAATGAAATCTACCTGAAATACCAAAAATTGGAAATGTAATCATTTTATAATTAAAAATGTTTAATACAGTATCTACTTGAATCCATAACTTAAATGTCTAGAACATTTCTCTTTGGGAAACTTTCTCAGGGGAAAAGAAAAAACTGTTCCAATTCCTGTGACTTGGTCAGCAAGGAAATTAAAACATATTTTAAGACATTTTCACAAATAGAAACTATTCTTCAATTTTGATGTTTCTTTTACTTAAGAGATAAATAAGTAAACACTTATATCTTCTGCCTTGACTACCTAATTGACCTTAATAGATGGCTCCTCACTTGGAAGATTTTGGCACCTAAGAAAAATGTGTGACCAGTTCAAAGGCAGGTGTAACCATTTACCCCTGTCTCTCTACTCATGTGCTGGTTCTCCAGGGTCTGATTACTATGAGTGAATGGATGCTGCCAGCCAAGCACTGAAAGAGTTGCCATGTCATCCCTAAATCAGACAGTTATCGACCTCTATACAATTCATTTCCCCTAACGTATGCAATCAGGATGGCGTTCAATTACTCTAGTCCCTATTGGTACCACCAGCTAACCAAACTGAACCCCTCTCCCCATTTCTGTCTAGCATGGCCCCTTGTGCTGGACCTCAGCTCACAGAAGTGATTTTGTCACTCATTTTGTTCAGATTCTAACAAGATCCATTTTTGAAGTCATCACTGATCCAGGCACATTTGTACAAGGGATTATGATCCTGAGATATGTCACAGACACTGAACACTCAGGATTCCATTACCCTGGCACATATTTAACATGGAGACCAGTCATCACAGTCAATGATCCAGCCTCATAGCTGACCAGCATAGCCAGAGTCTTACTGTCATAGAGTGTTACAATGTGCTCAGAGGAATGCAGTATCTCCAGGACAAAATGCTTACTGGTGTTAGAATTCCTACTGGCTCTTGAGGATGAGATAGAACTATTCCCAATACTTTCCTTCTTGTCACATCTCAAGAGGAGGGAATGATTTTTTTTTTCATATGAAACCAAGGTCTTAGTTCACATCAATCTGCGGAAATAGAGTGAAAATATGGAAATATGAGAAGTATACACGTCCATTTGTCAACCATGGAAAAGACTGGATGGTTCACCACATACCCGCACATAAGATATACTAATTTATTACTCTACTAGACTTTTTCCATCATTACTCAGAAAAGAGGAAGTGCAAAATTCCTAGAAATAAATGAGACAGAAGCCTCTGATGACTCACCAGATTATTAATATCTCACACTGCTTAGATTTATAGACTTTTCACAAAGCTAATTACATTATTGATTACTTAAAAAAAAATAATCCATGAAAAATAAATTTATTAAAAATTGTAATGTTACCTCAGGATATCAGTGTTCTGATCATTTCCAGCAAAAGAAATTTGTACAAGTGACAACATCAGCACTTCCAATGTTGTGGTAGGAAAGAATTCCAATGTCATTCCAGTTGTCAGCCAGGCAATTACAATGTCATTTCAAACCTACAAAGCATGGAGAAGTTAGGGAAGTTGAAGAAGAAAACCTTCCTAATTGAATGTTTATTAGTAACAAGTTACAAGAAATTAACCATAGATATGCACTTGACAATCTACAAGACAAGAAAATTATACTCAGTGCCTGAAACAGAGTAGTATAGAAAGTCATTTTTTATAAGACATTGGTGTCAAAGTTTCCCCAACAGTCCCCCTGAGCATCATTCATTACAACTATAATTCCCCTCTTCTTTTTTTTTTTTCCTTAATTTTTTATTTATTGCAGTAACATTGGGTTATAACATTGTATAAATTTCAGGTGTACATCATTATACTTCTATTTCTGCACAGATTACATCATGTTCACCACCCAAATACTAATTACAACCCATCACCACACACATGTGCCGAATTATCCCTTTCACCCTCCTCCCTCCCTCCTTCCCCTCTGGTAACCACCAATCCAATCTCGGTCTCAATGTGTTTGTTTATTGTTGATATTATCTACTACTTAATGAAGGAAATCATATGGTATTTGACGTTCTCCCTCTGATTTATTTCGCTTTGCATAATACCCGAAATGTCCACCCATATTGTCACAAATGGCTGGATCTCATCGTTTCTTATGGCTGAGTAGTATTCCATTGTGTATATATACCACATCTTCTTTATCCATTCGTCCCTTGATGGGCACTTAGGTTGCTTCCAAGTCTTGGCTATTGTGAATAACGCTGCAATGAACACAGGGGTGCATGTATCTTTACGCATTGGTGTTTTCAAGTTCTTTGGACAGATACCCAGCAGTGGAATAGCTGAATCATATGGTAGTTCTATCCTTGATTTTTTGAGGAATCTCCATACCGTTTTCCACAGTGGCTGCACCAGTTTGCACTCCCACCAGCAGTGTATGAGAGTTCCCTTCTCTCCACATCCTCTCCAACACTGGTTGTTTCCTGTCTTGTTAATTATAGCCATTCTGACAGGCGTGAGGTGATATCTCATTGTAGTTTTGATTTGCATTTCCCTGATAGTTAATGATTTTGAACATCTTTTCATGTGTCTGTTGGCCATCTGTATATCTTCTTTGGAGAAATGTCTGTTCAGGTCTTTTGCCCATTTTTAATTGGGTTGTTAGTTTTTTTGTTGTTGAGATGCATGAGTTCTTTATATATTTTGGAGATTAAGCCCTTATCAGATGCATGCTTTGCAAATATCTTCTCCCAATTATTAGGTTGTCTTTTCGTTTTGTTGATGGTTTCCTTTGCTGTGCAGAAACTTTTTAGTTTGGTGTAGTCCCATTTGTTTATTTTTTCTATTGTTTCTCTTGCCCGGTCAGACATGGTGCTTGAAAATATGTTGCTAAGCCCGATGTGGAAGAGCGTACTGCCTATGTTTTCTTCTAGAAGTTTCATAGTTTCAGGTCTTACATTCAAGTCTTGAATCCATTTGGAGTTAATTTTTGTGTATGGTGTAAGGTAAGGGTCTACTTTCATTACTTTGCATGTGGCTATCCAGTTTTCCCAACACCATTTGTTGAAGAGACTTTCTTTTCGTCATTGTATGTTCTTGGCTCCTTTGTCAAAGATTAGCTGTCCATAGATGTGTGGGTTTATTTCTGGGCTTTCGGTTCTATTTCATTGATCTGTGTGTCTGTTTTTGTGCCAGTACCATGCTGTTTTGGTTACTATAGCTTTGTAGTATATTCTGAAATCAGGGAGTGTGATACCTCCAGCTTTGTTCTTTTTTCTCAGGATTCCTTTAGCTAATCGGGGTCATTTGTTGCTCCATATGAATTTTAGGATTCTTTCTTCTATTTATGTGAAAAATGTTGTTGGAACTTTGATAGGGATTGCATTGAATCTATAGATGGCTTTAGGAAGTATGGACATCTTAACAATGTTAATTCTTCCAATCCAAGAGCACGGAATATCTTTCCATTTCTTTGTGTCTTCTTCAATTTCTTTCAGCAATGTTTTATAGTTTTCGGTGTACAGCTCTTTCACCTCTTTGGTTAAGTTTATTCCTAGGTATTTTATTCTTTTTGTTGCAATTGTAAATGGGATGGTATTCTTAATTTCTTTTTCTGCTACACTTTGTTGTTAGTGTATAGAAATGCAACTGATTTTTGCATGTTGATTTTGTATCCTGCAACTTTACCATATTCGTCTATTACTTCTAAAAGTTTTCTGGTGGATTCTTTAGGGTTTTCTATATATAAAATCATGTCATCTGCAAATAGTGACAGTTTCACTTCTTCCTTTTCAATTTGGATCCCTTTTATTTCTTTCTCTTGCCTGATTGCTCTGGCTAGGACTTCCAGTACTATGTTAAATAGGAGTGGTGACAGTGGGCATCCTTGTCCGGTTCCTGTTCTTAGAGGGATAGCTTTCAGTTTTTCACCATTGAGGATGATATTAGCTGTGGGTTACTCATATATGGTCTTTATTATGTTGAGGTACTTTCCTTCTATACCCATTTGATTCAGAGTTTTTATCATAAATGGATGCTGTATCTTGTCAAATGCTTTCTCTGCATCTATTGAGATGATCATGTGATTTTTATTCTTCATTTTATTAATGTGGTGTATCACATTGATTGATTTGCGCATGTTAAACCATCCCTGCATACCTGAAATAAATCCCACTTGATCATGGTGTATAATCTTTTTAACGTATTGTTGTATGCGATTTGCTAGTATTTTGTTGAGGATTTTTGCATCGATGTTCATCAGTGATATTGGCCTGTAGTTTTCTTTTTTTTGTCTTGTCCTTGTCTGGTTTTGGTATCAGGGTAATATTGGCTTCGTAGAATGAGTTAGAGAGCTTCCCCACCTCCTGAATTTTTTGGAAGAGTTTGAGAAGGATAGGTATTAAGTCTTCTTTGAATGTTTGGTAGAATTCACCAGGGAAGCCTTCTGGTCCTGGACTTTTATTTTTGGGGAGGTTTTTGATTACTGTTTCGATCTCCTTACTGGTGATTGGTCTATTCAAATTCTCTACTTCTTTGGAAGGTTGTATGATTCTAAGAATTTATCTATTTCTTCCAGATTGTCGAATTGGTTGGCATATAGCTTTTCACAGTATTCTCTTATAATCTTTTGTATTTCTGAGGTGTCTGTTGTAATTTCTCCTCTTTCATTTCTGATTTTACTTATTTGTACCTTCTCCCTTTTTTTCTTGGTGAGTCTCGCTAAAGGTTTGTCAATTTTGTTGATCTTTTCAACGAGCCAGCTCTTGGTTTTATTAATTTTTTCTGTTGTTTTTTTGGTCTCTATTTCATTTATTTCTGCTCTGATTTTTACGATTTCCCTTCTTCTACTGATTTTGGGCTTTGTTTGTTCTTCTTTTTCCAGTTCCTTTAGGTGCATTGTTAGATTGTTTATTTGAGATTTTTCTTGTTTGTTGAGATAGGCCTGTATTGCTATAAACTTCCCTCTTAGAACCACTTTTGCTGTATCCCATAAATTCTGGCATGTCGTATTTTCATTTTCATTTGTCTCCAGGTATTTTTTGATTTCTCCTTTGATTTCTTCGTTGACCCAGTCATTGTTCGGTAGCATTTTGTTTAATCTCCACGTATTTGTGGCTTTTCTGATTTTCTTCCTATAGTTGATTTCTAGTTTCATACCGTTGTGGTCAGAAAAGACGCTTGATATTATTTCAATCTTCTTAAATTTATGGAGACTTGTTTTGTGGCCTAATATGTGATCAATCCTAGAGAATGTCCCATGTGCATTTGAAAAGAACGTGTATTCTTCGGTTTTTGGATGGAATGCTCTGTATATTTCTACTAGGTCCATCTGTTCTAGTGTGTCGTTTAAGGCCAATGTTTCCTTATTGATCTTCTGTTTGGATGATCTATCCGTTGGTGTAAGTGGAGTGTTAAAGTCCCCTACTATTATTGTGTTACTGTCTATTTCTGTTTTTATGTCTGTTAATAATTGCTTTATATATTTAGGTGCACCAACATTGGGTGCGTAGATATTTATAAGTGTTACAGCCTCTTGTTGGATTGTTCCCTTGATCATTATGTAATGCCCTTCTATGTCTCTTTTTACAGTTTTTGTTTTAAAGTCTATTTTGTCTGATATGAGTACTGCTACCCCAGCTTTCTTTTCACTGCCATTTGCGTGGAGTATCTTTTTCCATCCTTTCACTTTCAGTTTGTGAGTGTTTTTAGGTCTGAAGTGTGTCTCTTGTATGCAGCATATAAATGGGTCTTGTTTTTTTTATCCAATCAGCCACCCTATGCCTTTTAATTGGAGCATTTAGTCCATTGACGTTTAAAGTAGCTATTGATAACTATGGACTTACTGCCATTTTTTAACTTTTATTTCTCAGTTTTTTAGTAGTCCTCTGTTCCTTTCTTCTTCTATACAGAATTGATGGTCTCTTTAGTTTGACCTCTGTCTGAAAGCTCTACTCTTTAACTGCCCTCCTCCCTCCTTTTATGTTTTTGATATCATATCTAACCTCTTTTTTGTGCATTTGTATCCATTACCCTCTTATCATGGAAATAGATAATTTTTCCTATTTGTGGTCTTCTCTTTTTCGCTTAAATCAGTCCCTTTAACATTTCCTGTAGCACTGGTTTCTTGTTGACGAACTCCTTTAATTGTTGCTTGTCTGGGAAATTTTTGATCTCTCCTTCCATTTTGAATGATAACCTTGCTGTGTAGAGTATTCTTGGCTGTAAGTTTTTTCCTTTTAGCACGTTAAATATATCTTGCCACTCTCTTCTAGCCTGTAAGGTTTCTGCTGAGAAGTCAGGTGATAGCGCCATGGGGTTTCCTTTGTATGTAACTTGACTTTCTCTTGTGGCTTTTAGGATTCTCTCTTCATCTTTTTTTTTTTTTTAAAGATTTTATTTATTTATTTATTTTCCCCCAAAGCCCCAGTAGATTGTTGTATGTCATAGCTGCACATCTTTCCAGTTGCTGTATCTGGGACATGGCCCCAGAATGGCCGGAGAAGCGGTGTGTCAGTGCACGCCCGGGATCCGAACCTGGGCCGCCAGCAGCAGAGCGGCACGCTTAACCGCCAAGCCACGGGGCTGGCCTCTCTTTAATTCTGGACATTTTGATTATGATGTGTCTTGGTGTGGGCTTCTTTGGGTTTATCTTGTTTGGGGCTCTCTGTGCTTCCCGTACCTGTTTCCTTCCTTAGTTAGGGAAGTTTTCATCTATTATTTCCTCAAATAGATTCTCTGCCCCCTTGTCTCACTTTTCTCCTTCCCGGACACCTATAACATGGATGTTTGTGTGCTTGATGTTGTCCCAGAGGTCCCTTAGACTGTCCTCACTCTTTTCAATTCTTTTCTCTTTTATCTGTTCAGCTTGGGTAATTTCTTCGAGTCTTTCGTCCAGCTCGCAGATCCGTTCTTCTGTATCCTCTACTCTGCTTTTGAGTCCCTCTAATGAATTTTTCATTTGCAGTATTGTATTCTTCATTTCTGATTGGTTCTTTTTTATATCTTCCATTTCTTTGTTGACATTCTCACTGAGTTCATCTATTCTTCTCCCCAGAGCAGTGAACATCCTTAACACTCTTTGTTTGAACTCTCTGTCAGGTAGGTTGCTCATTTCTGTTTCACTTAGTTCCTTTTCTGGGGTTTTGTCCTGTTCCCTTACTTGGAATGTATTCCTTTGCCTCCTCATTTTTGCCTCTTTCCCTGTGCTTGTGTCTACGTATCAGGTAGGTCAGCTACATCTCCTGCTCCTGGATAGGTGACCTTATGTAAGTGGTGGCTTAGGAGGCCTGCAGTGTGCTTCCCTCAGTTCTCAATGTTCCAGGGGTGACCCCTATGTGGGCTACATGTGTCCTTCTGTTGTGGCCTGTTTGCTCTCCCTGTAGGCGCCCAGGGAGGCCAAGTTATGCTCCTGGCCAGCTGTTGTAATGCTCAGCTGCTTGTACTTGTTGTGGGCCCTTCAGTCTCTTTATCAGGTGTGGGTGCCCCAGCACAGTAGGCTGTAAGTTCTAAGACCACATCTGTGTTGCAGTATTTCTTTTAAGTGAGTAGGCCCCCAGCGTGGCAGGTTGTTAGGCTTAGGGCCTTACAATTGCTATAAGCCTCCAGCCTTTAGGTCTCTTGTCAGCTCTCTAAGGATTGCGTCTGGGTGGGGCTGGCCTCAGGCACAGAAGCACCCAATTGTTTCAGGCTTTGGAAGGTGGGGCAAACCCCCATGTGGGTCTTTGAGAAGCACAAGTCTTCTGCAGCTGACAAGCCCTGCCGCCCACAGGTCCACACACACAGTCAACACAGTCCTGCCCCGTGTGAGCGCCCCGACGTCCTGAGGCGGACCCAGTCTCTCCACGGCGGGAGCACCACACACTCCACCACTGCCCCACACTCTCCACCCACTCCTTGTGCTCATCCTGCCCCGCTAAAGTTGGCTCAGTTGTCAGGCAGCAGACAATCCAGTCACCAATCTATGCAGGCCCATAAGTTGCCTGAAGGCTTGTTGTTGGGTGGGGCCATTCTCTAAGGTGGGCTGCCTGCCCTGGCTGAGCTGCATTAAATCGGTGCTCTAGCGGGTGGGGCAGAACCTGGGCTAGCAGGCCTCAGGGAGTACTCCAATGGCGTCTGTGTCAGCACGCCCACACAATGGCCGCCGCCAATGTCCCAGTCCCTGGAGAGGTCTCACCTCTCACTGAGATGCACTCTGGGCTTATTAGGTGAGTCTCTTTTCGCCACAGCACTGTGCACCTTTCTTTCTGGTGATTTTAGGTTGCTTTCTGAAACGGGTGAGTTTGCGCGTGGGCCCTTTAAGAGCCAGTTTTAATTTCTTTGTGAACCAGCTTTTCTGGGGGTACTCCCCAATGTTTTAGTAGCAGGCAAAGTCAGATATTATGCCACTCGTCTCCATTGTGCTGGGTCCACAGAATGCCCACAGCAGGGGCGCTCCCCGGCTCAGGGCCCCGCGCCTCCAGGGATGCTGCGTACCTGTGGGCTGCTCCCGGCGGCCGTGAGGTACTGCAGCTTGTGAAGGCGGCGTTTTTCCTCTCCAGAAGGGAGTTTCTGCCTCTTCTACCTCAATTAGGATTGCCCATTGTTGCAGGAGTTCCTCTCATCCAGTTTTCAGTTCTGTCTCAGGGGTAATTTTTCCATGAGTAGTCGTAAATTGGCTGTGTCCGCGGGAGGAGGTGAGTTCAGAGTCTGCCTATGCCGCCATCTTGACTTCCTCTCTATAATTCCCCTTTAAATACAATGAAATAAATGAAATTGGCTGAAGAAATATTAGCCAAAGAAATCCCCCTTGAAAACCAATAACTGGAAATTTAATTATTTCACAATTGAAAAATAGTTTCTATAGCATCTACCTCATTCCCTCACTCAAATGTCTAGAAAATTTGCCCCTGGATGACAGGGGGAAAAAAAACTATTCCATTTCTTGTGACTTTATCAGCAACTAAATTAAAACACACTGTAAAACATTCACAGGAATAAAAAGTACTGTAAAATTTCCATATATTTCTTTTACTTAAGAGATAACTGCCAAGTAAAGATGATAACTTCTTTAAAATAGGCTATCTAATAGGCCTCAATAGACTGCTTCTCATGCAGAAGATTGCAGTATCTAAGGGAATGGTGTAAATGACTCAAGGGTAGGCACAACTATTTTCCGCAGCATTCACTACTCATGTGCTGGTTGTCCACGGTCTGTTTACTATGAGTGTATGGATGCTGCCAGCCAAGTATATAAAATGTTGCCATTTACCCCACAATTAGGTATTTATAGACAACTGTACAATTAATTTCCCTTAATTTATGCAATCAGGTTAGCTTTCAAACACCCCAGTCCCTGTTGGTACTGCTACCTGAGCAAATGAACTCTCCACACAGTTTTTGCCTTGTATGATCCCTGTGCTGGAGCTCAGCTCACAGAAGTAATCTGCCATTCATTCTGTTTAGATGTCTAACAAGATCCATTTTTTTTAATTCATCATTGATTCAGGCACGTTTATAAAATATATCTTTGGAATGAGATACGTGGCAGACACGGAGCACTCAGCGTTCTCACCCGGGGACACACTGACCCAAACTATTCAATCATAGAGACCAGTTATCACAGTCAGTGACCCAGCTCCACGGCTGACTAGCATAGCCAGATTCTTATTGCCACTGGAATGTTATGATTCCCTAAGAGGAATGTCAGTATTTTCAGGACAAAATGCTTATTGCTGTAAGAATTCCCACTAGCCCTTGAGGATGTGAGGCAATTCACACTGTTTTCCTTCATGTCACACATCAAGGAGAAGGAGTAACTCTTCCATATGAAACCTAGTTCTTGGTCCACATCAACTTGTGGAAAAAGTATAAATGTGGAAAGATGAAAGGTAATCATGTCCGTTTGTCAAAACTATATCAGACAGGAGGATTCACTATATACCTTTATGTAAAACGTACTAATTTATTACTTCTCTAGGATGTTTCCAGTTATTCAAAGTAGAAAAAGTGTAAAATTTTAAACATAAAGGAGACTGAAGCCTCAGATATCTCAACAGATTAACATTAATAATATTGTTTGTATTAACTGATTCTTCAACAACTCAATTAAATTTTTGATTACTTAAAAAATAATAAAAATAACCCAGAAATATAAATTCACTAAAAATCAGATGTTACCTCAGGAAAGTATTGTTTTATTCCTTCCCATATAAAGGAGGTGGTACAAGTGACAAAATCAACAGTTCATTGGTGTGGTGATGAGATTCGAAGGAATTCTAATAGCACATCCAATCTACAAAGTACATGGGAAATTAGGCAAGTTGTAAAATAAAATTTTCCTAATGGAATATTTAGTTATAAGAATTCATAATTGATATTCATTAGACCACATGATGACAAGAACAATTATGCCCACAACTTTGATCACAGTAGTAAAGAAATAATTTTTTCTAAGATATGTGTCTCAAAGTTTTCCCAACACACTCACTGCAAAATCATTTATTATAACTAGGATGTCTCTTTAAACACAGAAATCTTGAGAATATATGAAAGTGGCCAATGAAATCCATGAAAAATCTAAGAATTTGAAATATAATCATTTCACATCTAAAAATGTTTAATGTAGCATGTAGTTGAAGCCAGCACTCCAATGTATATGAAATCGCTTCCTCAGTTTATAGCAAAAATGAAAAATAAAGAAACAAGTGTTCCAATCCTAGTGACTAGGTTGGGAACCAAATTAAAATGCACTGTGAAGAGTTCATGTAGAGTACCTACTCTTTAATTTACATAAACTTAATAGAAAATGAGAAATAAAAGTTCATGATATCTTTGGATTTTGACAACCTAATTACACTAGAGAGACATCGATTATCACTCAGAAGATTCTGGAAGCTCAGACAAATGTGTGAATGGCTCAAGTGTAGGCACACCCATTTCTCATGAGACTTATTCAAGTGGTGGTTCCCCAGGGTCTATTTAACACAGGTGTGTAGATGGTGGCAGCCAAGCACCCAAAGAGTGGTCATAGCATCCCACAATTGGTTATTTATAGACTTTTTTACAAAGCATTTCCTCTAGCGTATGCCAGCATATTAGTTTTCCAACACCATAATCCTTTTTTTTTTTTTGGTACCACTTGCTGACCAAACTAAATTCCCCTCCACATTTTTGCCTAGCATGGTCTGTGGGCTGGACTTAAGCTCACAGAAGTGATTTTTGTCACTCATTCTGTTCAGATTCCAATGAGATCCATTTCTGAAGTCATCATTTATCCAGGCACGTTTATAAAAGGGGCCTTTAGAATGAGATATGTGGCAGACACTGAGCACTGAGGATTCTATCACCCTAGGCCACAATGACCCAAACTATTCAATCATGGAGACCGATTTTCACAGTCAATGACCCAGCCTCATGGCTGACTAGCATGCCAGAGTCTCATTGTCATTGGAGTGTTAAAAGCAGTAATAAAAATAATCCTGCAAAACATTTATTGAAAATTGGGATGTTATCTCTGGATATATTGTTCTTGTCCTTCCTAGATAATAAAGCTGTTACCAATGACAAAAACAGCCCTTCTTTGATGTGGTGGTGAGAAAGAATTTCATGTAGCAAAATGTACCTTCCATTCAACAATATGTCCAATGTACAAAGCAAAAGGAGAAATAAAAAAGTTGAGAAACAAAATCTTCTTAATAGAATGTTAAATGATAAAAGCTTACATGAAATTCACCATAGATATTCACTTGACCACCTGTATCACCAGAATAGTTACATTTGCTCCTTGAAACATGGTTGTATACAAATTAACGTTTTATAAGACATTAGTCTCAAAGTTCCCCAGCTCACACACCTCAGAACCATGCATTACAACTAGGATCTTTCCTAAGCACATTTGAAACACAATGATGGCATATAAAAAGTAGTCAATGAAATCTTATAAAAATGCAAGAATTTTAAATATAATGATTTCATATCTAAAAATGTTTAATACAGAATATAATTGAAGCCAGTTATCAAATGTACATGAAATTGATTCCTCAGTTGACAGGGGAAAAAAACAGAGGGAGACAACTAAACAACTGGTGAAATACTTATGACTGGGTTGGCAAGCAAATTAAAATATTCTGTGAAGACATTCCAAAGTACAGCACCTATGCTTTAATTTAATTGCTTCTCTTAATATAGAAATGAAGAATGAAAATCATAATCTCACTGGATTTTGACCATCTAATTGCCCTCAACAGACTGATTGTCATTCAGAAGATTCCAGCAGCTCAGACAAATGTGTGTAAGCATAGCCATATCCCACATTTTCACCACTCATGTGCTGGTTCTCCAGGGTCTGTTTACTACAAGGGTATTTATTTTGCCAAGTAAGCACTCAAAGAGTTTCCATCTTATCTCAAAACTGTAGAAGTATAGACCTCTGCCTAATTCATTTCATCAAATGCATACAAGTACGTTAGCTTTCAAGTACAGCAGTCCTTGTTGGTACCACAAATCTGAACAAATTGCACTCTCCATCCATATATTTTGCTTAGGGTGGGTGTCTGTGCTGGACTTCAGTTTCACAGAAGTGATTAGGTCACTCATTTTGTTCAGATTTTCTGAGATCAATTATTGTAGTCATCGTCGATCCAGGCACAATTATAAAAAGGGGTACTTTAAACCTCAGTTAAGCAACAGACCAAGCACTCAGGAGTGCATCACCCTTGGACACAATGACCCACCCTATTCAGTCGTGAAGACCAGACAACACATTCAATTCCCAAGGCTCCATGTTTGAATAGCATTTTCCGACATTTATTTTTATTGGACTATTACATTATCTCTAAGAGAAATGTCAGTATTTTCAGGACAAAATGCTTACTGATTTGAGAATGGACCTCAATGATAAGAAAGCAGACTTATTCTCAATACTGTCATTCAGTCACATCTCTTTCATACGAAACCCAATACGTGATCCATGCTACCTGTGAGAATAAAGTAAAATGTGGAAAGATGAAAAGTAAATGTGCCCATTGGTCTGCCAGGCACAAGAAAGCAGGGTTCAATAATGCACCCCCAAGTTAAATAACCTAATGTATTGCTCTCCTAAGATGTTTCCGATGTTATTCCAACAATATTCATTGTATTAGTCTCTAGTCTGCATCAGAGCAAATATTGTCAAATATTTTCTGCCAAGCAAATTAAATGTGAAACCAGACAATCAGATAATTATAGACAACTATAAAATTCATTTCCTCTAATTTATGCAATCAGGTTGACTTTTAAATACTGTAGTCCTTGTTGGTACTACTACTTGACCAATTGAACTCTCTCCATATTTTTTGCATACCATGGTCCCTTGTGCTGGACTTCAGCTCACAGAAGTGATTTTGTCACTCATTTTTTCATATTCCAACGAGATCCATTTTTGAAGTCATCATTGATCCAGGCACATTTGTAAAAGGGACCTTGATCTTGAGATATGTGGCAGACACTGAGCGCTCAGGATTCTGACACTGTCAGACACAGTGACCCACAGTTTCCAATCATGGAGACCAATCATCACAGTCAATAACTCAGCCTCACAGTTGACTAGCATGGTCAGAGTCTTACTGTCATTGAGTGTTACAATGTCCTAAGTGGAATGTCAGTCTTCTCAAGACAAAATGCTTACCAGTGTGAAAATTCCCACTGGACAGTGAATTTTAGATGCCAGAATTAGTCTCCATCATTTTACTTGTCAAGGTGAAAAAAAAAAATTCTTTCATATGAAAACCAGTGCTGATTCTATGTTGAACTGTAAAAATAGAGCAAAAATGAGCCAAGATTTGTAACACAGACATTTACTGATCAACTAGCCTAGGGATCCCTACACTGCAGGCATTCTCACTTGCACAGCCTCAAAGTTTTCCAGACTGGAGAATCTCCTTCTGCACCTGAAAAGGCTATCAACTGGGTGACATAGGTCAGGTTACCTCAAGTTATTGAGCTGCCTGAACTAACAGGAACTCTTCATTTCTGTATTTTGGATTCTCTCTTCCCCCAATTAGATGCATAGGCATCCTGGACTAGGAAAAACATTCTGACACCTTTGGGGGCACTAGTAGGAGCTACATGAAGGCCCATCAAAACTAGTGACCGAAACAGCACCATATAACAACTCTGACAATTAGACTGCCATTGAAATCACAGCCTACAAAAGTAGGACAAGACATTTGTATTAAACCTAAACGGGGTGCATGAGTGCTAAAAGAAAAATTTTGAATAGAATTCAGGTACGTCTAACCCAATAGCAAAAACTGTCAATGGTGAAATAAGAAATAACCTATCAAACAAGAAACAGGAAAATCATGAATAGAATGAGAAGATAAAATCAAAAGAAACCAACAAGAGATTAAACAAATGATGTTGTTATCTGAGAAGGATTTAAAAATAGTATGATAAAAATGTTTACAGTGTAACTACAAAGTATCTTAAAACAAATGGAAAAAGTAAAGAATCTCAGGTAAGTAATAAAAATTGTAAAAAAAAACAAAAAAATGAAAAAAACCAGAAAACTTTACAATAGATATAATAATCTCACTGGATAGGCTCATTAGATCGGACATAACAATTAAGCTATTAAGTGAACTTAGCATGGATCAATTGATTTTCTCTAATCTTAAAACAAGAGAAAATAGTCTAAAAAGAAGAAAAAGTAAATATCTGTATGTGATAAGGAGAAGTTAAGATTTCTGTATATTAAATAAGTCATTTGAAAAAGTATAATAATCTAATGAAAGTCAAACATAGAAAAGTAAAGTAGTAGTATAAATATACGGAAGTATAATTTCACTATCAAATAAAAAATATTCAGCTTTGAAGCTCCAGTAAACAAATGGGCATATGGAAAACAAATGAGAACATAGCAACGTTCAATTCCATTATGACTTTTTTGGAAAAATTTGCCAAAGGAAAAAAAAAGCAGAAGAGGATGCATGTGTGTATGAAGGCAGCTATGTATGGGTGTAATTCATCAATTTAAAAAGGACTTGCTATATAAAGCTTCCTGGATTGACACTGGGTAATCACACTTCTGAAGAACAATGACTAAAATCAGAAGGATGTGAACTGGAACAATGTGCAGGTACCTAAATAACGTAGATATGCCTTAATAAAACCCACTACCTACCGTGGGAACTAATCTACTCTTTCCATATATACTTCCTCACAACAGATTTGAAAAAAGGTGGACACATATTCTCTGGAAGGATTCACAAGGAAACTGTACTTGGTTGAAAGACAACAGCTACCAGATCATGAGGTCACCACTATCAAAAGGGGTTTCTCAGGGACACTGACCAAAGCGCAGATGTCCACATGAACGGGACCACTGAAATTCACAAGCACACTCCTTCGTCTTCCTCAAAGCCAAGACAAAATCTTTTCATTTGGAAAACAGAAAATCTTAACAGGATGGGAAACGTTCCAAGGCCAAGACTTGTAGGGCAAAATGCTTACTGGAAGTAGGTCACTTCCCATTGGATCATGCATTTTTCCAAGCAGGGTCCTTCAACACCGTTACGTCAGAGAAAAATTTGAATCACAATTCAATCTGGACCAAAGTGCCATTGATGGAGGTGCAACGTGAGAACACAAAAGATAGCCTGAAATGCGGAACACTGCAGGAGTTCTAACACCAGAGGGCATAATTGCCATAGACCAGAGGGTCTTTGCATGGGAGCACTGTCTTGCAGTCAAAGGGCAGTTGAGCCCTTGCTTGTCCTTGGATCCCCACATTTATCCAACAAAAGAAGAATGATTTAGCCAGAGAAAAGAGCAGGAAGAATTACAAAATGATTCAAATAAGAGACTTTCATGTCCCTAATACGAGAGTCTTTGACATGGCAACGGACCCCATAGTTACCATGCAGACCTCAGAGAAAATTCAACCTTAGGGAAAGTGTATGTGGGCTGGGAAAAGAAACAAATCTGGACAACCTGAGAAAACATACACTTCTTGAAAATCGGAGAAAAGAGGACAGAGACGAGAAAAGAACACTGGCCCCACAAATTTCCTGTGGATGTCCTCAGGGCACTTGGAAGAGAACAATTGAAAGCAAGAACTCAGCAAGTAGGACTCCAACTACAGCCAAGGTCATGCACACCAGCACAGCATAACAAAACATGAAGAATTCCGTGGCATGCACCAATTGGGAGTCCCCCACAGGGCAAAACACACCGGGGGAAAGATGATGACAGCATCAAGAAAACAAGAGACAACACATCTTACGATGCAATCATATTATGACAGGTCAGATCAATGTCTTTTCCATTCTATACAACAAGTAAGACACCACATTGCATTGATGTCAGCTCTGGGTTCATACTACCATCCATCACTGGCCACAACTGTGTGGACAGGGTCAGGAAGGGAAATAGGAGAGCTGCCAACCACAGAACTGCAACCAAATACCTCAGTCAGGACCCACAAATCCAGGGGCGAATCAAGCATACTCACTAAGCGCAAAAGGCAAGTTCAGGTACTGCTACAAGCCTGTGCAAAACAGGGGCTCTGACCAGAAACCAGGGAAGAGTCTGCCGTTCGCCTTCGAGACACAGACCCCCGGGGCTACGTCTCAAGCCAGAACCTGGCCAACACATACTCCCTGCCGGGAACTCCCTGGGCCTGTGGCAACGCCACCCTCTCCGACTCTACAACTGGGATGCCACCGGGCCGCCACGCCAGCAGCGGCTGGCCATTCGACCAAGCCCCTCCGATTCGTGAACGCCCAACTAAAGCGGTCAAACTACTGATGCAAAGACGGGAGACCCTAGGATGCTGACGCCCTGGTGGTGGCTGCACGAGCGTGATCAACGAGAAGCTGTCCCTCACTCCTGTCAACCTTGGGGAAGACAAGGTGCTGGACCTCAGTTTCGATGAGAACGACGGTAGTGAGTTCTCACTCATTGTGTTCAGATTTCCAAGGAATGCATTTGAGGGAGTCATCATCGATCCGAGCACCTTCTGGGCAGCTGGAAGTTGTCACAAGGGAGGCTGGGTGGCGCAGCGGGTGAGCCCATCACCTCAGAGGCCGCCAGCAGCCTGGAGAATCCAGGATCCAAGCCAACGAGCAAGGGGAACTCTCCATCCACCCTTAGAGCGTGACCCCGCATGCCCCTGGGGACACGCGGACAAGAAGCCTCCAAGGCCGCTCCACGAATCCTAAAGCCAACGGCATCAGCTGGGTGCAAAGGAATTCTTACCGTCCTAAGCGATCCACGGGGCCGGCGCGCACCGTAAGCCACGCCTCTTCCGGGATTCCCTCGCATCTCCGCTCAACGGAGGACAGGCAGCTCTTCTCTTCCTGGTCGACGGCAAGCTTTGCACGGAGATTCCACCTGAGAAGTGCAGACAAATCACATGGCTGCTTGAGAAACGTAGCCAGGGTCTTAGGGAACAAGATCCAGGCCAAGGATTCCCCCGGGGCAAGCCCTGCATCTTCCTGCCCTCTACCTCTTTCCCTCAGCCACGACGGAAGGCGTGTGTGTGTGACACCACCAGGGCGGGACGGTGTGCAGCTAGGTGCGTGTGCGTGTCTTCGGGTGCGGAGGCCGAAGCCCCTGAAAAGGCTCGTCTTCCGCACAGACCCCCTGGCCTCAAGCCCTGCCACACGACGGCGGAGGACCGGTGACTTCCCAAGAAACGACGCCAACTTTGACCCCTACTGGTCAGGCGGCTGACCTCTAGGGAAGGCTGCTCCACTAGGCCCCAGACTCCCTCTGTCACAGCCACTCCTTCTGACCAACGGAAAACGAGACGCTAGCAGGCACACGCTCCGCCCGATTGCGGATGCTAAGGCTAGCTGGACCTTGGGTCCCCGCAAGCCGCCCCACGTGAACCGCACTTGAGGCGAACGCAGTGGCCACCGCCGTAACTAAACCGCCGACTCGAGGGCCTCCACCACGGGGACACGGGCTATAGGGAAGAAGCAGCCCATCTCAATCTGGAGTGGCCCCGCCACTTCAGGCCAGGTACCTCTTCGACCTAACTAATACGAAATGCCCACCGCGGGCCAGCAGGAAACCCGCCGGGAGGTGGAGGTCTACGGCCACCATGACCCACGCTAAAACCCGACTGAACCTCGAGCAAATTCCCATCCAGGGCCCTGGCATTTCCACAGCCGGCCGCTCTTTGGAACCTGGCCTTCCGGGAATCGGTCAACACACGGCTGCCCCGTCCAAAGCAGCACCCCCGGGCCTTCAAAACAAGTCCCCCAAGAGGTGCCTGGAACACTACACACACATCGGGGAGAAGTGAGCCTCAGGGAGGTCAGCCATGCAGGAATTTTGACTTTGCCTAACTCGACCCACCAGCTTCAACCGTTGACGCCTTCTTCGACACCTCTTACACCACAAACGACCTCCCATGGCTCAAAGGCTGGCTTCACCCAGGAAGACGAGAGCAAGACTTAAACTAGGACACGCACTCCACGCAAGGAGACGTGGACGTTTCCCAAGCTACACGTCTCTCCGGGGCAGTGCGCCTCGGGTCACAGCAACAGCCCCCGTCTCTGGCACGCCCACGGGCTTCCACAGATACGGCTAAAGTCCTCCGAGGGGGAATGATCCAACTGTGCCAGGAAAAGTGGACCAGCCTGGAGGTACACTTTCTCCTTGCAAACTCCGTGCCCAAGATCAGAGGGCAGAGGATCAGAGACAACGTTCGCCTAAGGACTCCATGAGCAGCGGTGGCCGGCCCGCAGTCCCGAGCCAGTGGCCCTCTTCAAGGGACCAGGAAGGGAACCATTTGGCGCCACCACTCTGGAACAGACATGCCACCCACCACAAGGGTCACCTACCACAGTGCATACACACGGGCCCGCAAGCCTTCTCTGGTACGCACCAAGTGGCAGCCCCGTCAGAGCCAGGAGACATCCCTGACAAGCCCATGACGGCACTTGGAACACAACGAGACAGTCCGTCCCCTGGAAGCCCATGGCATCACACTAGGACCTGTCCTCTCTGTGCCCTTCCCCCCACCGTACAAGCCATCAGCCGGCACAGTGTCTTGACACAAGCGTGAGGTGCACAGCACAGTCCACCTTTGGGCGCCTTTGTGAGGATCGGGCGAGTGGGTCACGCAGAGGAACTCCACCTGCAGGACCGCAGCCTTAGCCTGAACTCTGCCGCCTGCCCCAAACCCCGACGGACGCTCCGGTTGCCTCACCAAGCCAAAAGGCAGTGAAGGGGTAATGGCTCCCTGTCTGGCCTGGGCCTCTAATCAGAAACCACGGGGACTTCTGCTGTTCAGCTCTGAGACGCAGACCCCCGAGGGGTTTCGTCTGAAGCGGGAACCAGGCCCACGCAGACACAACGCCGTGAGCTCACGGGGCCTACGCCAGCGCCGACACCTAACCCTAGGATGCGAGCTGGCAGCCACGCCGTGCGAGAGCCAGGCCATTCACCCAGGACCTCCGATTGACGGACGCCCAACGAATGCGGAGAAGGGAACGAGCCCCAAGGCGAGAGGCTCTCACACGCTGACGCCCTGGGCTGGTGTTTGGACGAGTGTGACCAAGGGGAAGCTGTCCCTCACTCCTGCCGTCCCTGGGGAAGACAACGTGCTGGACCTCAGTTTCGATGAGAACGACGGTAGTGAGTTCTCACTCATTTTGTTCAGATTTTCCAAGGAATGCATATGAGGGAGTCATCATCGATCCGAGCACATTCTGGGAACCTGGAACAAGTCAGAGGACAGGCTGGCCGGCTCAGCGGGTGAGCCCATCGCCTCCGAGTCCGCCAGCAGCCTGGAGAATCCAGAGCCAAGCCACCGAGCGAGAGGAACAGTCGATCCACCCTTAGAGCACGAGCCCGCATGCCACTGGGGACACGCGGACAGACAGCCTCTAAGGCAGGTCCACGAGAGCCCAGGGCCAAAGGCAGAACTGGCGACAACGTAAGGCTTACCGTCCTGAGCCACCCACGGGCACCGTGCGCATCCTGGGCCACACTACTTCCGCCGTTCCCTCGCACCTCGGCTCATCAAAGGACACGAAGGTCTTCTCTCTCTGTGGCCGGCAGCGAGCTTCGCACGGCACTTGCCCCTGACAAGGGTAGAGACATCACACGCCTGCTTGAGAAACGTACCCAGGGGGTCAGATAACAAGATCCAGGCCAGAGTTTCCCCCGGGGTCACCTGCCATCTGCTTGTCCTCTACCTCTATCCCTTACGGGTGACCGAAGGCGTGTGTGACACCACGAGTGGAGGCAGGTATGCAGGACTGGGCGTGCGCGCGTGCGCCCGTGCGTGTGTGTTCGTGTGCGGAGACCTCGGCACCTGAAAAAGCATGCCGTCCGCACAGACGCCTGGCCTCGTGCCCCACCACCCGATGCAGGAGACCGGTGACTTCCAAAGCGGGAACGCCAACTTTGACCTCTGGAGGCTGCTCAAATTGGCCACGAGCTCCCTCTCTGAGAACCACTCCTTCTGAGCAAAGGGCACCGAGAAGCTACAGACAGCCTCGCGCCGACCGTGGATGTGATGTCAACGTGGACATCGTGTCCCCACGAGCCGCCTCAGGTGAACCGCACGTGACGGAAATGCGGCTGCCAGCAGAGCAAAATGACTGACAGGAAAGCTGGCCGCACGGGGACACGGGCAGCAGAACACAAGCAGCCCGTCTTCAACTGAAGTGGCCAAACGACTTCAGACCGGGCTCCGGTTTGGCCTCACTAAGCCCAAAGGCCCTCAGCGGGCCGGCAGGAGACCCCACTGGAACGGGTGGTCTTCAGCCACCACGACCCAGGGTAAAACCCGACTCAAACCACAGCAAATTCCCGCCCGGGCACCTGGCACCTGGCATTTCCACAGCCAGCGGGTTGCCGGCTGGCCTGCTGGCCTTCTAGGAAACGTTCAAGCCCCTGCCTGCCTGCTCCAAACAAGCAGCATCCTCACGCCTGCAAAACAAGTCCCCCTCGTTGGAGCCCCCAACACTGCGGCTGCACGAGGGCCAGGGAGCCTCACGCGGGACGGCCCTAAGGGAATTCTGACTGTGCATGAGTCGACCCCATCCCATTCAACCTCTGACCCCTTCCCTTTGGCCCCCTGACACCACAGACGATCTCACAGAGAGGACAAACGCTTCCTCCACGAAGACAAGACAAACAAGCAAACGAGGACACAGCTCCCACACAAGGAGACGTGGTCCTCCTCCACGCTAGACGTCTGTCCCCGGGGCAGGGCGCCTAGGATCGCAGCACTCTCGGTCTCGGCCACGCCCACAGGCTTCCACAAAGGAATCCCAACCCCTGCCAGGAGGATGTCAGCCACCCGGCCCAGGAAAAGCAAACTCTCCTGGAGTAACGCTTTCACCTTGGAAGCTCCGTGCCCGAGGGGGCAAAGGGGCAGACAGAACGTTCGCCTAAGCAATGTGGAGCAGAGGTGGCTGGCGGGCAGTCGTGGGCCTCTCGATCTCTTCAAGGCACCAGGAAGAGAACCACTGAGCGCCACTCCTCAGGAAGTGAGATGCCACCTACCGTAAAGGTCCTCTACCTCAGCGCATCCTCACGGACCCCGAAGCCTTCCCTGGCAGGCACCAGGCGGCAGCCCCCTTAGGGCCCAACGGCACCCCTGGCAAGCCCACGGCAGAGGCTGGAACACAACCAGGCGGTACAGCCTATGGAAGCCCGTGGAATCACGCTACGACCGGTCCTCTCCGTGCCCTACCCTCCCTGTCCACCGCGTCAGCCACCACAGTGTCTTGATCTCAGTGCTGGGTCCACATCGCAGCCGATCTTGGGCCCCCTTTGTGTCGACCGGGTGACGAGGTGCAATACAAGAGCTGCCAACGGCAGCACTGGGGCCTAGTTCCTCGGACCCCGCCCCCAAACCCACGGGCCGATCAAACCTCCTCACCGAGCAGCAAGGCAAGAACAGCTACTGCTACTTGCCTGGCCGAAACAGGGGCTCCGACCAGAAACCAGGGAAGAGTCTGCCGTTCGCCTTCGAGACACAGACCCCCGGGGCTACGTCTCAAGCCAGAACCTGGCCAACACATACTCCCTGCCGGGAACTCCCTGGGCCTGTGGCAACGCCACCCTCTCCGACTCTACAACTGGGATGCCACCGGGCCGCCACGCCAGCAGCGGCTGGCCATTCGACCAAGCCCCTCCGATTCGTGAACGCCCAACTAAAGCGGTCAAACTACTGATGCAAAGACGGGAGACCCTAGGACGCTGACGCCCTGGTGGTGGCTGCACGAGCGTGATCAACGAGAAGCTGTCCCTCACTCCTGTCAACCTTGGGGAAGACAAGGTGCTGGACCTCAGTTTCGATGAGAACGACGGTAGTGAGTTCTCACTCATTGTGTTCAGATTTCCAAGGAATGCATTTGAGGGAGTCATCATCGATCCGAGCACCTTCTGGGCAGCTGGAAGTTGTCACAAGGGAGGCTGGGTGGCGCAGCGGGTGAGCCCATCACCTCAGAGGCCGCCAGCAGCCTGGAGAATCCAGGATCCAAGCCAACGAGCAAGGGGAACTCTCCATCCACCCTTAGAGCGTGACCCCGCATGCCCCTGGGGACACGCGGACAAGAAGCCTCCAAGGCCGCTCCACGAATCCTAAAGCCAACGGCATCAGCTGGGCGCAAAGGAATTCTTACCGTCCTAAGCGATCCACGGGGCCGGCGCGCACCGTAAGCCACGCCTCTTCCGGGATTCCCTCGCATCTCCGCTCAACGGAGGACAGGCAGCTCTTCTCTTCCTGGTCGACGGCAAGCTTTGCACGGAGATTCCACCTGAGAAGTGCAGACAAATCACATGGCTGCTTGAGAAACGTAGCCAGGGTCTTAGGGAACAAGATCCAGGCCAAGGATTCCCCCGGGGCAAGCCCTGCATCTTCCTGCCCTCTACCTCTTTCCCTCAGCCACGACGGAAGGCGTGTGTGTGTGACACCACCAGGGCGGGACGGTGTGCAGCTAGGTGCGTGTGCGTGTCTTCGGGTGCGGAGGCCGAAGCCCCTGAAAAGGCTCGTCTTCCGCACAGACCCCCTGGCCTCAAGCCCTGCCACACGACGGCGGAGGACCGGTGACTTCCCAAGAAACGACGCCAACTTTGACCCCTACTGGTCAGGCGGCTGACCTCTAGGGAAGGCTGCTCCACTAGGCCCCAGACTCCCTCTGTCACAGCCACTCCTTCTGACCAACGGAAAACGAGACGCTAGCAGGCACACGCTCCGCCCGATTGCGGATGCTAAGGCTAGCTGGACCTTGGGTCCCCGCAAGCCGCCCCACGTGAACCGCACTTGAGGCGAACGCAGTGGCCACCGCCGTAACTAAACCGCCGACTCGAGGGCCTCCACCACGGGGACACGGGCTATAGGGAAGAAGCAGCCCATCTCAATCTGGAGTGGCCCCGCCACTTCAGGCCAGGTACCTCTTCGACCTAACTAATACGAAATGCCCACCGCGGGCCAGCAGGAAACCCGCCGGGAGGTGGAGGTCTACGGCCACCATGACCCACGCTAAAACCCGACTGAACCTCGAGCAAATTCCCATCCAGGGCCCTGGCATTTCCACAGCCGGCCGCTCTTTGGAACCTGGCCTTCCGGGAATCGGTCAACACACGGCTGCCCCGTCCAAAGCAGCACCCCCGGGCCTTCAAAACAAGTCCCCCAAGAGGTGCCTGGAACACTACACACACATCGGGGAGAAGTGAGCCTCAGGGAGGTCAGCCATGCAGGAATTTTGACTTTGCCTAACTCGACCCACCAGCTTCAACCGTTGACGCCTTCTTCGACACCTCTTACACCACAAACGACCTCCCATGGCTCAAAGGCTGGCTTCACCCAGGAAGACGAGAGCAAGACTTAAACTAGGACACGCACTCCACGCAAGGAGACGTGGACGTTTCCCAAGCTACACGTCTCTCCGGGGCAGTGCGCCTCGGGTCACAGCAACAGCCCCCGTCTCTGGCACGCCCACGGGCTTCCACAGATACGGCTAAAGTCCTCCGAGGGGGAATGATCCAACTGTGCCAGGAAAAGTGGACCAGCCTGGAGGTACACTTTCTCCTTGCAAACTCCGTGCCCAAGATCAGAGGGCAGAGGATCAGAGACAACGTTCGCCTAAGGACTCCATGAGCAGCGGTGGCTGGCCCGCAGTCCCGAGCCAGTGGCCCTCTTCAAGGGACCAGGAAGGGAACCATTTGGCGCCACCACTCTGGAACAGACATGCCACCCACCACAAGGGTCACCTACCACAGTGCATACACACGGGCCCGCAAGCCTTCTCTGGTACGCACCAAGTGGCAGCCCCGTCAGAGCCAGGAGACATCCCTGACAAGCCCATGACGGCACTTGGAACACAACGAGACAGTCCGTCCCCTGGAAGCCCATGGCATCACACTAGGACCTGTCCTCTCTGTGCCCTTCCCCCCACCGTACAAGCCATCAGCCGGCACAGTGTCTTGACACAAGCGTGAGGTGCACAGCACAGTCCACCTTTGGGCGCCTTTGTGAGGATCGGGCGAGTGGGTCACGCAGAGGAACTCCACCTGCAGGACCGCAGCCTTAGCCTGAACTCTGCCGCCTGCCCCAAACCCCGACGGACGCTCCGGTTGCCTCACCAAGCCAAAAGGCAGTGAAGGGGTAATGGCTCCCTGTCTGGCCTGGGCCTCTAATCAGAAACCACGGGGACTTCTGCTGTTCAGCTCTGAGACGCAGACCCCCGAGGGGTTTCGTCTGAAGCGGGAACCAGGCCCACGCAGACACAACGCCGTGAGCTCACGGGGCCTACGCCAGCGCCGACACCTAACCCTAGGATGCGAGCTGGCAGCCACGCCGTGCGAGAGCCAGGCCATTCACCCAGGACCTCCGATTGACGGACGCCCAACGAATGCGGAGAAGGGAACGAGCCCCAAGGCGAGAGGCTCTCACACGCTGACGCCCTGGGCTGGTGTTTGGACGAGTGTGACCAAGGGGAAGCTGTCCCTCACTCCTGCCGTCCCTGGGGAAGACAACGTGCTGGACCTCAGTTTCGATGAGAACGACGGTAGTGAGTTCTCACTCATTTTGTTCAGATTTTCCAAGGAATGCATATGAGGGAGTCATCATCGATCCGAGCACATTCTGGGAACCTGGAACAAGTCAGAGGACAGGCTGGCCGGCTCAGCGGGTGAGCCCATCGCCTCCGAGTCCGCCAGCAGCCTGGAGAATCCAGAGCCAAGCCACCGAGCGAGAGGAACAGTCGATCCACCCTTAGAGCACGAGCCCGCATGCCACTGGGGACACGCGGACAGACAGCCTCTAAGGCAGGTCCACGAGAGCCCAGGGCCAAAGGCAGAACTGGCGACAACGTAAGGCTTACCGTCCTGAGCCACCCACGGGCACCGTGCGCATCCTGGGCCACACTACTTCCGCCGTTCCCTCGCACCTCGGCTCATCAAAGGACACGAAGGTCTTCTCTCTCTGTGGCCGGCAGCGAGCTTCGCACGGCACTTGCCCCTGACAAGGGTAGAGACATCACACGCCTGCTTGAGAAACGTACCCAGGGGGTCAGATAACAAGATCCAGGCCAGAGTTTCCCCCGGGGTCACCTGCCATCTGCTTGTCCTCTACCTCTATCCCTTACGGGTGACCGAAGGCGTGTGTGACACCACGAGTGGAGGCAGGTATGCAGGACTGGGCGTGCGCGCGTGCGCCCGTGCGTGTGTGTTCGTGTGCGGAGACCTCGGCACCTGAAAAAGCATGCCGTCCGCACAGACGCCTGGCCTCGTGCCCCACCACCCGATGCAGGAGACCGGTGACTTCCAAAGCGGGAACGCCAACTTTGACCTCTGGAGGCTGCTCAAATTGGCCACGAGCTCCCTCTCTGAGAACCACTCCTTCTGAGCAAAGGGCACCGAGAAGCTACAGACAGCCTCGCGCCGACCGTGGATGTGATGTCAACGTGGACATCGTGTCCCCACGAGCCGCCTCAGGTGAACCGCACGTGACGGAAATGCGGCTGCCAGCAGAGCAAAATGACTGACAGGAAAGCTGGCCGCACGGGGACACGGGCAGCAGAACACAAGCAGCCCGTCTTCAACTGAAGTGGCCAAACGACTTCAGACCGGGCTCCGGTTTGGCCTCACTAAGCCCAAAGGCCCTCAGCGGGCCGGCAGGAGACCCCACTGGAACGGGTGGTCTTCAGCCACCACGACCCAGGGTAAAACCCGACTCAAACCACAGCAAATTCCCGCCCGGGCACCTGGCACCTGGCATTTCCACAGCCAGCGGGTTGCCGGCTGGCCTGCTGGCCTTCTAGGAAACGTTCAAGCCCCTGCCTGCCTGCTCCAAACAAGCAGCATCCTCACGCCTGCAAAACAAGTCCCCCTCGTTGGAGCCCCCAACACTGCGGCTGCACGAGGGCCAGGGAGCCTCACGCGGGACGGCCCTAAGGGAATTCTGACTGTGCATGAGTCGACCCCATCCCATTCAACCTCTGACCCCTTCCCTTTGGCCCCCTGACACCACAGACGATCTCACAGAGAGGACAAACGCTTCCTCCACGAAGACAAGACAAACAAGCAAACGAGGACACAGCTCCCACACAAGGAGACGTGGTCCTCCTCCACGCTAGACGTCTGTCCCCGGGGCAGGGCGCCTAGGATCGCAGCACTCTCGGTCTCGGCCACGCCCACAGGCTTCCACAAAGGAATCCCAACCCCTGCCAGGAGGATGTCAGCCACCCGGCCCAGGAAAAGCAAACTCTCCTGGAGTAACGCTTTCACCTTGGAAGCTCCGTGCCCGAGGGGGCAAAGGGGCAGACAGAACGTTCGCCTAAGCAATGTGGAGCAGAGGTGGCTGGCGGGCAGTCGTGGGCCTCTCGATCTCTTCAAGGCACCAGGAAGAGAACCACTGAGCGCCACTCCTCAGGAAGTGAGATGCCACCTACCGTAAAGGTCCTCTACCTCAGCGCATCCTCACGGACCCCGAAGCCTTCCCTGGCAGGCACCAGGCGGCAGCCCCCTTAGGGCCCAACGGCACCCCTGGCAAGCCCACGGCAGAGGCTGGAACACAACCAGGCGGTACAGCCTATGGAAGCCCGTGGAATCACGCTACGACCGGTCCTCTCCGTGCCCTACCCTCCCTGTCCACCGCGTCAGCCACCACAGTGTCTTGATCTCAGTGCTGGGTCCACATCGCAGCCGATCTTGGGCCCCCTTTGTGTCGACCGGGTGACGAGGTGCAATACAAGAGCTGCCAACGGCAGCACTGGGGCCTAGTTCCTCGGACCCCGCCCCCAAACCCACGGGCCGATCAAACCTCCTCACCGAGCAGCAAGGCAAGAACAGCTACTGCTACTTGCCTGGCCGAAACAGGGGCTCCGACCAGAAACCAGGGAAGAGTCTGCCGTTCGCCTTCGAGACACAGACCCCCGGGGCTACGTCTCAAGCCAGAACCTGGCCAACACATACTCCCTGCCGGGAACTCCCTGGGCCTGTGGCAACGCCACCCTCTCCGACTCTACAACTGGGATGCCACCGGGCCGCCACGCCAGCAGCGGCTGGCCATTCGACCAAGCCCCTCCGATTCGTGAACGCCCAACTAAAGCGGTCAAACTACTGATGCAAAGACGGGAGACCCTAGGACGCTGACGCCCTGGTGGTGGCTGCACGAGCGTGATCAACGAGAAGCTGTCCCTCACTCCTGTCAACCTTGGGGAAGACAAGGTGCTGGACCTCAGTTTCGATGAGAACGACGGTAGTGAGTTCTCACTCATTGTGTTCAGATTTCCAAGGAATGCATTTGAGGGAGTCATCATCGATCCGAGCACCTTCTGGGCAGCTGGAAGTTGTCACAAGGGAGGCTGGGTGGCGCAGCGGGTGAGCCCATCACCTCAGAGGCCGCCAGCAGCCTGGAGAATCCAGGATCCAAGCCAACGAGCAAGGGGAACTCTCCATCCACCCTTAGAGCGTGACCCCGCATGCCCCTGGGGACACGCGGACAAGAAGCCTCCAAGGCCGCTCCACGAATCCTAAAGCCAACGGCATCAGCTGGGCGCAAAGGAATTCTTACCGTCCTAAGCGATCCACGGGGCCGGCGCGCACCGTAAGCCACGCCTCTTCCGGGATTCCCTCGCATCTCCGCTCAACGGAGGACAGGCAGCTCTTCTCTTCCTGGTCGACGGCAAGCTTTGCACGGAGATTCCACCTGAGAAGTGCAGACAAATCACATGGCTGCTTGAGAAACGTAGCCAGGGTCTTAGGGAACAAGATCCAGGCCAAGGATTCCCCCGGGGCAAGCCCTGCATCTTCCTGCCCTCTACCTCTTTCCCTCAGCCACGACGGAAGGCGTGTGTGTGTGACACCACCAGGGCGGGACGGTGTGCAGCTAGGTGCGTGTGCGTGTCTTCGGGTGCGGAGGCCGAAGCCCCTGAAAAGGCTCGTCTTCCGCACAGACCCCCTGGCCTCAAGCCCTGCCACACGACGGCGGAGGACCGGTGACTTCCCAAGAAACGACGCCAACTTTGACCCCTACTGGTCAGGCGGCTGACCTCTAGGGAAGGCTGCTCCACTAGGCCCCAGACTCCCTCTGTCACAGCCACTCCTTCTGACCAACGGAAAACGAGACGCTAGCAGGCACACGCTCCGCCCGATTGCGGATGCTAAGGCTAGCTGGACCTTGGGTCCCCGCAAGCCGCCCCACGTGAACCGCACTTGAGGCGAACGCAGTGGCCACCGCCGTAACTAAACCGCCGACTCGAGGGCCTCCACCACGGGGACACGGGCTATAGGGAAGAAGCAGCCCATCTCAATCTGGAGTGGCCCCGCCACTTCAGGCCAGGTACCTCTTCGACCTAACTAATACGAAATGCCCACCGCGGGCCAGCAGGAAACCCGCCGGGAGGTGGAGGTCTACGGCCACCATGACCCACGCTAAAACCCGACTGAACCTCGAGCAAATTCCCATCCAGGGCCCTGGCATTTCCACAGCCGGCCGCTCTTTGGAACCTGGCCTTCCGGGAATCGGTCAACACACGGCTGCCCCGTCCAAAGCAGCACCCCCGGGCCTTCAAAACAAGTCCCCCAAGAGGTGCCTGGAACACTACACACACATCGGGGAGAAGTGAGCCTCAGGGAGGTCAGCCATGCAGGAATTTTGACTTTGCCTAACTCGACCCACCAGCTTCAACCGTTGACGCCTTCTTCGACACCTCTTACACCACAAACGACCTCCCATGGCTCAAAGGCTGGCTTCACCCAGGAAGACGAGAGCAAGACTTAAACTAGGACACGCACTCCACGCAAGGAGACGTGGACGTTTCCCAAGCTACACGTCTCTCCGGGGCAGTGCGCCTCGGGTCACAGCAACAGCCCCCGTCTCTGGCACGCCCACGGGCTTCCACAGATACGGCTAAAGTCCTCCGAGGGGGAATGATCCAACTGTGCCAGGAAAAGTGGACCAGCCTGGAGGTACACTTTCTCCTTGCAAACTCCGTGCCCAAGATCAGAGGGCAGAGGATCAGAGACAACGTTCGCCTAAGGACTCCATGAGCAGCGGTGGCTGGCCCGCAGTCCCGAGCCAGTGGCCCTCTTCAAGGGACCAGGAAGGGAACCATTTGGCGCCACCACTCTGGAACAGACATGCCACCCACCACAAGGGTCACCTACCACAGTGCATACACACGGGCCCGCAAGCCTTCTCTGGTACGCACCAAGTGGCAGCCCCGTCAGAGCCAGGAGACATCCCTGACAAGCCCATGACGGCACTTGGAACACAACGAGACAGTCCGTCCCCTGGAAGCCCATGGCATCACACTAGGACCTGTCCTCTCTGTGCCCTTCCCCCCACCGTACAAGCCATCAGCCGGCACAGTGTCTTGACACAAGCGTGAGGTGCACAGCACAGTCCACCTTTGGGCGCCTTTGTGAGGATCGGGCGAGTGGGTCACGCAGAGGAACTCCACCTGCAGGACCGCAGCCTTAGCCTGAACTCTGCCGCCTGCCCCAAACCCCGACGGACGCTCCGGTTGCCTCACCAAGCCAAAAGGCAGTGAAGGGGTAATGGCTCCCTGTCTGGCCTGGGCCTCTAATCAGAAACCACGGGGACTTCTGCTGTTCAGCTCTGAGACGCAGACCCCCGAGGGGTTTCGTCTGAAGCGGGAACCAGGCCCACGCAGACACAACGCCGTGAGCTCACGGGGCCTACGCCAGCGCCGACACCTAACCCTAGGATGCGAGCTGGCAGCCACGCCGTGCGAGAGCCAGGCCATTCACCCAGGACCTCCGATTGACGGACGCCCAACGAATGCGGAGAAGGGAACGAGCCCCAAGGCGAGAGGCTCTCACACGCTGACGCCCTGGGCTGGTGTTTGGACGAGTGTGACCAAGGGGAAGCTGTCCCTCACTCCTGCCGTCCCTGGGGAAGACAACGTGCTGGACCTCAGTTTCGATGAGAACGACGGTAGTGAGTTCTCACTCATTTTGTTCAGATTTTCCAAGGAATGCATATGAGGGAGTCATCATCGATCCGAGCACATTCTGGGAACCTGGAACAAGTCAGAGGACAGGCTGGCCGGCTCAGCGGGTGAGCCCATCGCCTCCGAGTCCGCCAGCAGCCTGGAGAATCCAGAGCCAAGCCACCGAGCGAGAGGAACAGTCGATCCACCCTTAGAGCACGAGCCCGCATGCCACTGGGGACACGCGGACAGACAGCCTCTAAGGCAGGTCCACGAGAGCCCAGGGCCAAAGGCAGAACTGGCGACAACGTAAGGCTTACCGTCCTGAGCCACCCACGGGCACCGTGCGCATCCTGGGCCACACTACTTCCGCCGTTCCCTCGCACCTCGGCTCATCAAAGGACACGAAGGTCTTCTCTCTCTGTGGCCGGCAGCGAGCTTCGCACGGCACTTGCCCCTGACAAGGGTAGAGACATCACACGCCTGCTTGAGAAACGTACCCAGGGGGTCAGATAACAAGATCCAGGCCAGAGTTTCCCCCGGGGTCACCTGCCATCTGCTTGTCCTCTACCTCTATCCCTTACGGGTGACCGAAGGCGTGTGTGACACCACGAGTGGAGGCAGGTATGCAGGACTGGGCGTGCGCGCGTGCGCCCGTGCGTGTGTGTTCGTGTGCGGAGACCTCGGCACCTGAAAAAGCATGCCGTCCGCACAGACGCCTGGCCTCGTGCCCCACCACCCGATGCAGGAGACCGGTGACTTCCAAAGCGGGAACGCCAACTTTGACCTCTGGAGGCTGCTCAAATTGGCCACGAGCTCCCTCTCTGAGAACCACTCCTTCTGAGCAAAGGGCACCGAGAAGCTACAGACAGCCTCGCGCCGACCGTGGATGTGATGTCAACGTGGACATCGTGTCCCCACGAGCCGCCTCAGGTGAACCGCACGTGACGGAAATGCGGCTGCCAGCAGAGCAAAATGACTGACAGGAAAGCTGGCCGCACGGGGACACGGGCAGCAGAACACAAGCAGCCCGTCTTCAACTGAAGTGGCCAAACGACTTCAGACCGGGCTCCGGTTTGGCCTCACTAAGCCCAAAGGCCCTCAGCGGGCCGGCAGGAGACCCCACTGGAACGGGTGGTCTTCAGCCACCACGACCCAGGGTAAAACCCGACTCAAACCACAGCAAATTCCCGCCCGGGCACCTGGCACCTGGCATTTCCACAGCCAGCGGGTTGCCGGCTGGCCTGCTGGCCTTCTAGGAAACGTTCAAGCCCCTGCCTGCCTGCTCCAAACAAGCAGCATCCTCACGCCTGCAAAACAAGTCCCCCTCGTTGGAGCCCCCAACACTGCGGCTGCACGAGGGCCAGGGAGCCTCACGCGGGACGGCCCTAAGGGAATTCTGACCGTGCATGAGTCGACCCCATCCCATTCAACCTCTGACCCCTTCCCTTTGGCCCCCTGACACCACAGACGATCTCACAGAGAGGACAAACGCTTCCTCCACGAAGACAAGACAAACAAGCAAACGAGGACACAGCTCCCACACAAGGAGACGTGGTCCTCCTCCACGCTAGACGTCTGTCCCCGGGGCAGGGCGCCTAGGATCGCAGCACTCTCGGTCTCGGCCACGCCCACAGGCTTCCACAAAGGAATCCCAACCCCTGCCAGGAGGATGTCAGCCACCCGGCCCAGGAAAAGCAAACTCTCCTGGAGTAACGCTTTCACCTTGGAAGCTCCGTGCCCGAGGGGGCAAAGGGGCAGACAGAACGTTCGCCTAAGCAATGTGGAGCAGAGGTGGCTGGCGGGCAGTCGTGGGCCTCTCGATCTCTTCAAGGCACCAGGAAGAGAACCACTGAGCGCCACTCCTCAGGAAGTGAGATGCCACCTACCGTAAAGGTCCTCTACCTCAGCGCATCCTCACGGACCCCGAAGCCTTCCCTGGCAGGCACCAGGCGGCAGCCCCCTTAGGGCCCAACGGCACCCCTGGCAAGCCCACGGCAGAGGCTGGAACACAACCAGGCGGTACAGCCTATGGAAGCCCGTGGAATCACGCTACGACCGGTCCTCTCCGTGCCCTACCCTCCCTGTCCACCGCGTCAGCCACCACAGTGTCTTGATCTCAGTGCTGGGTCCACATCGCAGCCGATCTTGGGCCCCCTTTGTGTCGACCGGGTGACGAGGTGCAATACAAGAGCTGCCAACGGCAGCACTGGGGCCTAGTTCCTCGGACCCCGCCCCCAAACCCACGGGCCGATCAAACCTCCTCACCGAGCAGCAAGGCAAGAACAGCTACTGCTACTTGCCTGGCCGAAACAGGGGCTCCGACCAGAAACCAGGGAAGAGTCTGCCGTTCGCCTTCGAGACACAGACCCCCGGGGCTACGTCTCAAGCCAGAACCTGGCCAACACATACTCCCTGCCGGGAACTCCCTGGGCCTGTGGCAACGCCACCCTCTCCGACTCTACAACTGGGATGCCACCGGGCCGCCACGCCAGCAGCGGCTGGCCATTCGACCAAGCCCCTCCGATTCGTGAACGCCCAACTAAAGCGGTCAAACTACTGATGCAAAGACGGGAGACCCTAGGACGCTGACGCCCTGGTGGTGGCTGCACGAGCGTGATCAACGAGAAGCTGTCCCTCACTCCTGTCAACCTTGGGGAAGACAAGGTGCTGGACCTCAGTTTCGATGAGAACGACGGTAGTGAGTTCTCACTCATTGTGTTCAGATTTCCAAGGAATGCATTTGAGGGAGTCATCATCGATCCGAGCACCTTCTGGGCAGCTGGAAGTTGTCACAAGGGAGGCTGGGTGGCGCAGCGGGTGAGCCCATCACCTCAGAGGCCGCCAGCAGCCTGGAGAATCCAGGATCCAAGCCAACGAGCAAGGGGAACTCTCCATCCACCCTTAGAGCGTGACCCCGCATGCCCCTGGGGACACGCGGACAAGAAGCCTCCAAGGCCGCTCCACGAATCCTAAAGCCAACGGCATCAGCTGGGCGCAAAGGAATTCTTACCGTCCTAAGCGATCCACGGGGCCGGCGCGCACCGTAAGCCACGCCTCTTCCGGGATTCCCTCGCATCTCCGCTCAACGGAGGACAGGCAGCTCTTCTCTTCCTGGTCGACGGCAAGCTTTGCACGGAGATTCCACCTGAGAAGTGCAGACAAATCACATGGCTGCTTGAGAAACGTAGCCAGGGTCTTAGGGAACAAGATCCAGGCCAAGGATTCCCCCGGGGCAAGCCCTGCATCTTCCTGCCCTCTACCTCTTTCCCTCAGCCACGACGGAAGGCGTGTGTGTGTGACACCACCAGGGCGGGACGGTGTGCAGCTAGGTGCGTGTGCGTGTCTTCGGGTGCGGAGGCCGAAGCCCCTGAAAAGGCTCGTCTTCCGCACAGACCCCCTGGCCTCAAGCCCTGCCACACGACGGCGGAGGACCGGTGACTTCCCAAGAAACGACGCCAACTTTGACCCCTACTGGTCAGGCGGCTGACCTCTAGGGAAGGCTGCTCCACTAGGCCCCAGACTCCCTCTGTCACAGCCACTCCTTCTGACCAACGGAAAACGAGACGCTAGCAGGCACACGCTCCGCCCGATTGCGGATGCTAAGGCTAGCTGGACCTTGGGTCCCCGCAAGCCGCCCCACGTGAACCGCACTTGAGGCGAACGCAGTGGCCACCGCCGTAACTAAACCGCCGACTCGAGGGCCTCCACCACGGGGACACGGGCTATAGGGAAGAAGCAGCCCATCTCAATCTGGAGTGGCCCCGCCACTTCAGGCCAGGTACCTCTTCGACCTAACTAATACGAAATGCCCACCGCGGGCCAGCAGGAAACCCGCCGGGAGGTGGAGGTCTACGGCCACCATGACCCACGCTAAAACCCGACTGAACCTCGAGCAAATTCCCATCCAGGGCCCTGGCATTTCCACAGCCGGCCGCTCTTTGGAACCTGGCCTTCCGGGAATCGGTCAACACACGGCTGCCCCGTCCAAAGCAGCACCCCCGGGCCTTCAAAACAAGTCCCCCAAGAGGTGCCTGGAACACTACACACACATCGGGGAGAAGTGAGCCTCAGGGAGGTCAGCCATGCAGGAATTTTGACTTTGCCTAACTCGACCCACCAGCTTCAACCGTTGACGCCTTCTTCGACACCTCTTACACCACAAACGACCTCCCATGGCTCAAAGGCTGGCTTCACCCAGGAAGACGAGAGCAAGACTTAAACTAGGACACGCACTCCACGCAAGGAGACGTGGACGTTTCCCAAGCTACACGTCTCTCCGGGGCAGTGCGCCTCGGGTCACAGCAACAGCCCCCGTCTCTGGCACGCCCACGGGCTTCCACAGATACGGCTAAAGTCCTCCGAGGGGGAATGATCCAACTGTGCCAGGAAAAGTGGACCAGCCTGGAGGTACACTTTCTCCTTGCAAACTCCGTGCCCAAGATCAGAGGGCAGAGGATCAGAGACAACGTTCGCCTAAGGACTCCATGAGCAGCGGTGGCCGGCCCGCAGTCCCGAGCCAGTGGCCCTCTTCAAGGGACCAGGAAGGGAACCATTTGGCGCCACCACTCTGGAACAGACATGCCACCCACCACAAGGGTCACCTACCACAGTGCATACACACGGGCCCGCAAGCCTTCTCTGGTACGCACCAAGTGGCAGCCCCGTCAGAGCCAGGAGACATCCCTGACAAGCCCATGACGGCACTTGGAACACAACGAGACAGTCCGTCCCCTGGAAGCCCATGGCATCACACTAGGACCTGTCCTCTCTGTGCCCTTCCCCCCACCGTACAAGCCATCAGCCGGCACAGTGTCTTGACACAAGCGTGAGGTGCACAGCACAGTCCACCTTTGGGCGCCTTTGTGAGGATCGGGCGAGTGGGTCACGCAGAGGAACTCCACCTGCAGGACCGCAGCCTTAGCCTGAACTCTGCCGCCTGCCCCAAACCCCGACGGACGCTCCGGTTGCCTCACCAAGCCAAAAGGCAGTGAAGGGGTAATGGCTCCCTGTCTGGCCTGGGCCTCTAATCAGAAACCACGGGGACTTCTGCTGTTCAGCTCTGAGACGCAGACCCCCGAGGGGTTTCGTCTGAAGCGGGAACCAGGCCCACGCAGACACAACGCCGTGAGCTCACGGGGCCTACGCCAGCGCCGACACCTAACCCTAGGATGCGAGCTGGCAGCCACGCCGTGCGAGAGCCAGGCCATTCACCCAGGACCTCCGATTGACGGACGCCCAACGAATGCGGAGAAGGGAACGAGCCCCAAGGCGAGAGGCTCTCACACGCTGACGCCCTGGGCTGGTGTTTGGACGAGTGTGACCAAGGGGAAGCTGTCCCTCACTCCTGCCGTCCCTGGGGAAGACAACGTGCTGGACCTCAGTTTCGATGAGAACGACGGTAGTGAGTTCTCACTCATTTTGTTCAGATTTTCCAAGGAATGCATATGAGGGAGTCATCATCGATCCGAGCACATTCTGGGAACCTGGAACAAGTCAGAGGACAGGCTGGCCGGCTCAGCGGGTGAGCCCATCGCCTCCGAGTCCGCCAGCAGCCTGGAGAATCCAGAGCCAAGCCACCGAGCGAGAGGAACAGTCGATCCACCCTTAGAGCACGAGCCCGCATGCCACTGGGGACACGCGGACAGACAGCCTCTAAGGCAGGTCCACGAGAGCCCAGGGCCAAAGGCAGAACTGGCGACAACGTAAGGCTTACCGTCCTGAGCCACCCACGGGCACCGTGCGCATCCTGGGCCACACTACTTCCGCCGTTCCCTCGCACCTCGGCTCATCAAAGGACACGAAGGTCTTCTCTCTCTGTGGCCGGCAGCGAGCTTCGCACGGCACTTGCCCCTGACAAGGGTAGAGACATCACACGCCTGCTTGAGAAACGTACCCAGGGGGTCAGATAACAAGATCCAGGCCAGAGTTTCCCCCGGGGTCACCTGCCATCTGCTTGTCCTCTACCTCTATCCCTTACGGGTGACCGAAGGCGTGTGTGACACCACGAGTGGAGGCAGGTATGCAGGACTGGGCGTGCGCGCGTGCGCCCGTGCGTGTGTGTTCGTGTGCGGAGACCTCGGCACCTGAAAAAGCATGCCGTCCGCACAGACGCCTGGCCTCGTGCCCCACCACCCGATGCAGGAGACCGGTGACTTCCAAAGCGGGAACGCCAACTTTGACCTCTGGAGGCTGCTCAAATTGGCCACGAGCTCCCTCTCTGAGAACCACTCCTTCTGAGCAAAGGGCACCGAGAAGCTACAGACAGCCTCGCGCCGACCGTGGATGTGATGTCAACGTGGACATCGTGTCCCCACGAGCCGCCTCAGGTGAACCGCACGTGACGGAAATGCGGCTGCCAGCAGAGCAAAATGACTGACAGGAAAGCTGGCCGCACGGGGACACGGGCAGCAGAACACAAGCAGCCCGTCTTCAACTGAAGTGGCCAAACGACTTCAGACCGGGCTCCGGTTTGGCCTCACTAAGCCCAAAGGCCCTCAGCGGGCCGGCAGGAGACCCCACTGGAACGGGTGGTCTTCAGCCACCACGACCCAGGGTAAAACCCGACTCAAACCACAGCAAATTCCCGCCCGGGCACCTGGCACCTGGCATTTCCACAGCCAGCGGGTTGCCGGCTGGCCTGCTGGCCTTCTAGGAAACGTTCAAGCCCCTGCCTGCCTGCTCCAAACAAGCAGCATCCTCACGCCTGCAAAACAAGTCCCCCTCGTTGGAGCCCCCAACACTGCGGCTGCACGAGGGCCAGGGAGCCTCACGCGGGACGGCCCTAAGGGAATTCTGACTGTGCATGAGTCGACCCCATCCCATTCAACCTCTGACCCCTTCCCTTTGGCCCCCTGACACCACAGACGATCTCACAGAGAGGACAAACGCTTCCTCCACGAAGACAAGACAAACAAGCAAACGAGGACACAGCTCCCACACAAGGAGACGTGGTCCTCCTCCACGCTAGACGTCTGTCCCCGGGGCAGGGCGCCTAGGATCGCAGCACTCTCGGTCTCGGCCACGCCCACAGGCTTCCACAAAGGAATCCCAACCCCTGCCAGGAGGATGTCAGCCACCCGGCCCAGGAAAAGCAAACTCTCCTGGAGTAACGCTTTCACCTTGGAAGCTCCGTGCCCGAGGGGGCAAAGGGGCAGACAGAACGTTCGCCTAAGCAATGTGGAGCAGAGGTGGCTGGCGGGCAGTCGTGGGCCTCTCGATCTCTTCAAGGCACCAGGAAGAGAACCACTGAGCGCCACTCCTCAGGAAGTGAGATGCCACCTACCGTAAAGGTCCTCTACCTCAGCGCATCCTCACGGACCCCGAAGCCTTCCCTGGCAGGCACCAGGCGGCAGCCCCCTTAGGGCCCAACGGCACCCCTGGCAAGCCCACGGCAGAGGCTGGAACACAACCAGGCGGTACAGCCTATGGAAGCCCGTGGAATCACGCTACGACCGGTCCTCTCCGTGCCCTACCCTCCCTGTCCACCGCGTCAGCCACCACAGTGTCTTGATCTCAGTGCTGGGTCCACATCGCAGCCGATCTTGGGCCCCCTTTGTGTCGACCGGGTGACGAGGTGCAATACAAGAGCTGCCAACGGCAGCACTGGGGCCTAGTTCCTCGGACCCCGCCCCCAAACCCACGGGCCGATCAAACCTCCTCACCGAGCAGCAAGGCAAGAACAGCTACTGCTACTTGCCTGGCCGAAACAGGGGCTCCGACCAGAAACCAGGGAAGAGTCTGCCGTTCGCCTTCGAGACACAGACCCCCGGGGCTACGTCTCAAGCCAGAACCTGGCCAACACATACTCCCTGCCGGGAACTCCCTGGGCCTGTGGCAACGCCACCCTCTCCGACTCTACAACTGGGATGCCACCGGGCCGCCACGCCAGCAGCGGCTGGCCATTCGACCAAGCCCCTCCGATTCGTGAACGCCCAACTAAAGCGGTCAAACTACTGATGCAAAGACGGGAGACCCTAGGACGCTGACGCCCTGGTGGTGGCTGCACGAGCGTGATCAACGAGAAGCTGTCCCTCACTCCTGTCAACCTTGGGGAAGACAAGGTGCTGGACCTCAGTTTCGATGAGAACGACGGTAGTGAGTTCTCACTCATTGTGTTCAGATTTCCAAGGAATGCATTTGAGGGAGTCATCATCGATCCGAGCACCTTCTGGGCAGCTGGAAGTTGTCACAAGGGAGGCTGGGTGGCGCAGCGGGTGAGCCCATCACCTCAGAGGCCGCCAGCAGCCTGGAGAATCCAGGATCCAAGCCAACGAGCAAGGGGAACTCTCCATCCACCCTTAGAGCGTGACCCCGCATGCCCCTGGGGACACGCGGACAAGAAGCCTCCAAGGCCGCTCCACGAATCCTAAAGCCAACGGCATCAGCTGGGCGCAAAGGAATTCTTACCGTCCTAAGCGATCCACGGGGCCGGCGCGCACCGTAAGCCACGCCTCTTCCGGGATTCCCTCGCATCTCCGCTCAACGGAGGACAGGCAGCTCTTCTCTTCCTGGTCGACGGCAAGCTTTGCACGGAGATTCCACCTGAGAAGTGCAGACAAATCACATGGCTGCTTGAGAAACGTAGCCAGGGTCTTAGGGAACAAGATCCAGGCCAAGGATTCCCCCGGGGCAAGCCCTGCATCTTCCTGCCCTCTACCTCTTTCCCTCAGCCACGACGGAAGGCGTGTGTGTGTGACACCACCAGGGCGGGACGGTGTGCAGCTAGGTGCGTGTGCGTGTCTTTGGGTGCGGAGGCCGAAGCCCCTGAAAAGGCTCGTCTTCCGCACAGACCCCCTGGCCTCAAGCCCTGCCACACGACGGCGGAGGACCGGTGACTTCCCAAGAAACGACGCCAACTTTGACCCCTACTGGTCAGGCGGCTGACCTCTAGGGAAGGCTGCTCCACTAGGCCCCAGACTCCCTCTGTCACAGCCACTCCTTCTGACCAACGGAAAACAAGACGCTAGCAGGCACACGCTCCGCCCGATTGCGGATGCTAAGGCTAGCTGGACCTTGGGTCCCCGCAAGCCGCCCCACGTGAACCGCACTTGAGGCGAACGCAGTGGCCACCGCCGTAACTAAACCGCCGACTCGAGGGCCTCCACCACGGGGACACGGGCTATAGGGAAGAAGCAGCCCATCTCAATCTGGAGTGGCCCCGCCACTTCAGGCCAGGTACCTCTTCGACCTAACTAATACGAAATGCCCACCGCGGGCCAGCAGGAAACCCGCCGGGAGGTGGAGGTCTACGGCCACCATGACCCACGCTAAAACCCGACTGAACCTCGAGCAAATTCCCATCCAGGGCCCTGGCATTTCCACAGCCGGCCGCTCTTTGGAACCTGGCCTTCCGGGAATCGGTCAACACACGGCTGCCCCGTCCAAAGCAGCACCCCCGGGCCTTCAAAACAAGTCCCCCAAGAGGTGCCTGGAACACTACACACACATCGGGGAGAAGTGAGCCTCAGGGAGGTCAGCCATGCAGGAATTTTGACTTTGCCTAACTCGACCCACCAGCTTCAACCGTTGACGCCTTCTTCGACACCTCTTACACCACAAACGACCTCCCATGGCTCAAAGGCTGGCTTCACCCAGGAAGACGAGAGCAAGACTTAAACTAGGACACGCACTCCACGCAAGGAGACGTGGACGTTTCCCAAGCTACACGTCTCTCCGGGGCAGTGCGCCTCGGGTCACAGCAACAGCCCCCGTCTCTGGCACGCCCACGGGCTTCCACAGATACGGCTAAAGTCCTCCGAGGGGGAATGATCCAACTGTGCCAGGAAAAGTGGACCAGCCTGGAGGTACACTTTCTCCTTGCAAACTCCGTGCCCAAGATCAGAGGGCAGAGGATCAGAGACAACGTTCGCCTAAGGACTCCATGAGCAGCGGTGGCCGGCCCGCAGTCCCGAGCCAGTGGCCCTCTTCAAGGGACCAGGAAGGGAACCATTTGGCGCCACCACTCTGGAACAGACATGCCACCCACCACAAGGGTCACCTACCACAGTGCATACACACGGGCCCGCAAGCCTTCTCTGGTACGCACCAAGTGGCAGCCCCGTCAGAGCCAGGAGACATCCCTGACAAGCCCATGACGGCACTTGGAACACAACGAGACAGTCCGTCCCCTGGAAGCCCATGGCATCACACTAGGACCTGTCCTCTCTGTGCCCTTCCCCCCACCGTACAAGCCATCAGCCGGCACAGTGTCTTGACACAAGCGTGAGGTGCACAGCACAGTCCACCTTTGGGCGCCTTTGTGAGGATCGGGCGAGTGGGTCACGCAGAGGAACTCCACCTGCGGGACCGCAGCCTTAGCCTGAACTCTGCCGCCTGCCCCAAACCCCGACGGACGCTCCGGTTGCCTCACCAAGCCAAAAGGCAGTGAAGGGGTAATGGCTCCCTGTCTGGCCTGGGCCTCTAATCAGAAACCACGGGGACTTCTGCTGTTCAGCTCTGAGACGCAGACCCCCGAGGGGTTTCGTCTGAAGCGGGAACCAGGCCCACGCAGACACAACGCCGTGAGCTCACGGGGCCTACGCCAGCGCCGACACCTAACCCTAGGATGCGAGCTGGCAGCCACGCCGTGCGAGAGCCAGGCCATTCACCCAGGACCTCCGATTGACGGACGCCCAACGAATGCGGAGAAGGGAACGAGCCCCAAGGCGAGAGGCTCTCACACGCTGACGCCCTGGGCTGGTGTTTGGACGAGTGTGACCAAGGGGAAGCTGTCCCTCACTCCTGCCGTCCCTGGGGAAGACAACGTGCTGGACCTCAGTTTCGATGAGAACGACGGTAGTGAGTTCTCACTCATTTTGTTCAGATTTTCCAAGGAATGCATATGAGGGAGTCATCATCGATCCGAGCACATTCTGGGAACCTGGAACAAGTCAGAGGACAGGCTGGCCGGCTCAGCGGGTGAGCCCATCGCCTCCGAGTCCGCCAGCAGCCTGGAGAATCCAGAGCCAAGCCACCGAGCGAGAGGAACAGTCGATCCACCCTTAGAGCACGAGCCCGCATGCCACTGGGGACACGCGGACAGACAGCCTCTAAGGCAGGTCCACGAGAGCCCAGGGCCAAAGGCAGAACTGGCGACAACGTAAGGCTTACCGTCCTGAGCCACCCACGGGCACCGTGCGCATCCTGGGCCACACTACTTCCGCCGTTCCCTCGCACCTCGGCTCATCAAAGGACACGAAGGTCTTCTCTCTCTGTGGCCGGCAGCGAGCTTCGCACGGCACTTGCCCCTGACAAGGGTAGAGACATCACACGCCTGCTTGAGAAACGTACCCAGGGGGTCAGATAACAAGATCCAGGCCAGAGTTTCCCCCGGGGTCACCTGCCATCTGCTTGTCCTCTACCTCTATCCCTTACGGGTGACCGAAGGCGTGTGTGACACCACGAGTGGAGGCAGGTATGCAGGACTGGGCGTGCGCGCGTGCGCCCGTGCGTGTGTGTTCGTGTGCGGAGACCTCGGCACCTGAAAAAGCATGCCGTCCGCACAGACGCCTGGCCTCGTGCCCCACCACCCGATGCAGGAGACCGGTGACTTCCAAAGCGGGAACGCCAACTTTGACCTCTGGAGGCTGCTCAAATTGGCCACGAGCTCCCTCTCTGAGAACCACTCCTTCTGAGCAAAGGGCACCGAGAAGCTACAGACAGCCTCGCGCCGACCGTGGATGTGATGTCAACGTGGACATCGTGTCCCCACGAGCCGCCTCAGGTGAACCGCACGTGACGGAAATGCGGCTGCCAGCAGAGCAAAATGACTGACAGGAAAGCTGGCCGCACGGGGACACGGGCAGCAGAACACAAGCAGCCCGTCTTCAACTGAAGTGGCCAAACGACTTCAGACCGGGCTCCGGTTTGGCCTCACTAAGCCCAAAGGCCCTCAGCGGGCCGGCAGGAGACCCCACTGGAACGGGTGGTCTTCAGCCACCACGACCCAGGGTAAAACCCGACTCAAACCACAGCAAATTCCCGCCCGGGCACCTGGCACCTGGCATTTCCACAGCCAGCGGGTTGCCGGCTGGCCTGCTGGCCTTCTAGGAAACGTTCAAGCCCCTGCCTGCCTGCTCCAAACAAGCAGCATCCTCACGCCTGCAAAACAAGTCCCCCTCGTTGGAGCCCCCAACACTGCGGCTGCACGAGGGCCAGGGAGCCTCACGCGGGACGGCCCTAAGGGAATTCTGACTGTGCATGAGTCGACCCCACCCCATTCAACCTCTGACCCCTTCCCTTTGGCCCCCTGACACCACAGACGATCTCACAGAGAGGACAAACGCTTCCTCCACGAAGACAAGACAAACAAGCAAACGAGGACACAGCTCCCACACAAGGAGACGTGGTCCTCCTCCACGCTAGACGTCTGTCCCCGGGGCAGGGCGCCTAGGATCGCAGCACTCTCGGTCTCGGCCACGCCCACAGGCTTCCACAAAGGAATCCCAACCCCTGCCAGGAGGATGTCAGCCACCCGGCCCAGGAAAAGCAAACTCTCCTGGAGTAACGCTTTCACCTTGGAAGCTCCGTGCCCGAGGGGGCAAAGGGGCAGACAGAACGTTCGCCTAAGCAATGTGGAGCAGAGGTGGCTGGCGGGCAGTCGTGGGCCTCTCGATCTCTTCAAGGCACCAGGAAGAGAACCACTGAGCGCCACTCCTCAGGAAGTGAGATGCCACCTACCGTAAAGGTCCTCTACCTCAGCGCATCCTCACGGACCCCGAAGCCTTCCCTGGCAGGCACCAGGCGGCAGCCCCCTTAGGGCCCAACGGCACCCCTGGCAAGCCCACGGCAGAGGCTGGAACACAACCAGGCGGTACAGCCTATGGAAGCCCGTGGAATCACGCTACGACCGGTCCTCTCCGTGCCCTACCCTCCCTGTCCACCGCGTCAGCCACCACAGTGTCTTGATCTCAGTGCTGGGTCCACATCGCAGCCGATCTTGGGCCCCCTTTGTGTCGACCGGGTGACGAGGTGCAATACAAGAGCTGCCAACGGCAGCACTGGGGCCTAGTTCCTCGGACCCCGCCCCCAAACCCACGGGCCGATCAAACCTCCTCACCGAGCAGCAAGGCAAGAACAGCTACTGCTACTTGCCTGGCCGAAACAGGGGCTCCGACCAGAAACCAGGGAAGAGTCTGCCGTTCGCCTTCGAGACACAGACCCCCGGGGCTACGTCTCAAGCCAGAACCTGGCCAACACATACTCCCTGCCGGGAACTCCCTGGGCCTGTGGCAACGCCACCCTCTCCGACTCTACAACTGGGATGCCACCGGGCCGCCACGCCAGCAGCGGCTGGCCATTCGACCAAGCCCCTCCGATTCGTGAACGCCCAACTAAAGCGGTCAAACTACTGATGCAAAGACGGGAGACCCTAGGACGCTGACGCCCTGGTGGTGGCTGCACGAGCGTGATCAACGAGAAGCTGTCCCTCACTCCTGTCAACCTTGGGGAAGACAAGGTGCTGGACCTCAGTTTCGATGAGAACGACGGTAGTGAGTTCTCACTCATTGTGTTCAGATTTCCAAGGAATGCATTTGAGGGAGTCATCATCGATCCGAGCACCTTCTGGGCAGCTGGAAGTTGTCACAAGGGAGGCTGGGTGGCGCAGCGGGTGAGCCCATCACCTCAGAGGCCGCCAGCAGCCTGGAGAATCCAGGATCCAAGCCAACGAGCAAGGGGAACTCTCCATCCACCCTTAGAGCGTGACCCCGCATGCCCCTGGGGACACGCGGACAAGAAGCCTCCAAGGCCGCTCCACGAATCCTAAAGCCAACGGCATCAGCTGGGCGCAAAGGAATTCTTACCGTCCTAAGCGATCCACGGGGCCGGCGCGCACCGTAAGCCACGCCTCTTCCGGGATTCCCTCGCATCTCCGCTCAACGGAGGACAGGCAGCTCTTCTCTTCCTGGTCGACGGCAAGCTTTGCACGGAGATTCCACCTGAGAAGTGCAGACAAATCACATGGCTGCTTGAGAAACGTAGCCAGGGTCTTAGGGAACAAGATCCAGGCCAAGGATTCCCCCGGGGCAAGCCCTGCATCTTCCTGCCCTCTACCTCTTTCCCTCAGCCACGACGGAAGGCGTGTGTGTGTGACACCACCAGGGCGGGACGGTGTGCAGCTAGGTGCGTGTGCGTGTCTTCGGGTGCGGAGGCCGAAGCCCCTGAAAAGGCTCGTCTTCCGCACAGACCCCCTGGCCTCAAGCCCTGCCACACGACGGCGGAGGACCGGTGACTTCCCAAGAAACGACGCCAACTTTGACCCCTACTGGTCAGGCGGCTGACCTCTAGGGAAGGCTGCTCCACTAGGCCCCAGACTCCCTCTGTCACAGCCACTCCTTCTGACCAACGGAAAACGAGACGCTAGCAGGCACACGCTCCGCCCGATTGCGGATGCTAAGGCTAGCTGGACCTTGGGTCCCCGCAAGCCGCCCCACGTGAACCGCACTTGAGGCGAACGCAGTGGCCACCGCCGTAACTAAACCGCCGACTCGAGGGCCTCCACCACGGGGACACGGGCTATAGGGAAGAAGCAGCCCATCTCAATCTGGAGTGGCCCCGCCACTTCAGGCCAGGTACCTCTTCGACCTAACTAATACGAAATGCCCACCGCGGGCCAGCAGGAAACCCGCCGGGAGGTGGAGGTCTACGGCCACCATGACCCACGCTAAAACCCGACTGAACCTCGAGCAAATTCCCATCCAGGGCCCTGGCATTTCCACAGCCGGCCGCTCTTTGGAACCTGGCCTTCCGGGAATCGGTCAACACACGGCTGCCCCGTCCAAAGCAGCACCCCCGGGCCTTCAAAACAAGTCCCCCAAGAGGTGCCTGGAACACTACACACACATCGGGGAGAAGTGAGCCTCAGGGAGGTCAGCCATGCAGGAATTTTGACTTTGCCTAACTCGACCCACCAGCTTCAACCGTTGACGCCTTCTTCGACACCTCTTACACCACAAACGACCTCCCATGGCTCAAAGGCTGGCTTCACCCAGGAAGACGAGAGCAAGACTTAAACTAGGACACGCACTCCACGCAAGGAGACGTGGACGTTTCCCAAGCTACACGTCTCTCCGGGGCAGTGCGCCTCGGGTCACAGCAACAGCCCCCGTCTCTGGCACGCCCACGGGCTTCCACAGATACGGCTAAAGTCCTCCGAGGGGGAATGATCCAACTGTGCCAGGAAAAGTGGACCAGCCTGGAGGTACACTTTCTCCTTGCAAACTCCGTGCCCAAGATCAGAGGGCAGAGGATCAGAGACAACGTTCGCCTAAGGACTCCATGAGCAGCGGTGGCCGGCCCGCAGTCCCGAGCCAGTGGCCCTCTTCAAGGGACCAGGAAGGGAACCATTTGGCGCCACCACTCTGGAACAGACATGCCACCCACCACAAGGGTCACCTACCACAGTGCATACACACGGGCCCGCAAGCCTTCTCTGGTACGCACCAAGTGGCAGCCCCGTCAGAGCCAGGAGACATCCCTGACAAGCCCATGACGGCACTTGGAACACAACGAGACAGTCCGTCCCCTGGAAGCCCATGGCATCACACTAGGACCTGTCCTCTCTGTGCCCTTCCCCCCACCGTACAAGCCATCAGCCGGCACAGTGTCTTGACACAAGCGTGAGGTGCACAGCACAGTCCACCTTTGGGCGCCTTTGTGAGGATCGGGCGAGTGGGTCACGCAGAGGAACTCCACCTGCAGGACCGCAGCCTTAGCCTGAACTCTGCCGCCTGCCCCAAACCCCGACGGACGCTCCGGTTGCCTCACCAAGCCAAAAGGCAGTGAAGGGGTAATGGCTCCCTGTCTGGCCTGGGCCTCTAATCAGAAACCACGGGGACTTCTGCTGTTCAGCTCTGAGACGCAGACCCCCGAGGGGTTTCGTCTGAAGCGGGAACCAGGCCCACGCAGACACAACGCCGTGAGCTCACGGGGCCTACGCCAGCGCCGACACCTAACCCTAGGATGCGAGCTGGCAGCCACGCCGTGCGAGAGCCAGGCCATTCACCCAGGACCTCCGATTGACGGACGCCCAACGAATGCGGAGAAGGGAACGAGCCCCAAGGCGAGAGGCTCTCACACGCTGACGCCCTGGGCTGGTGTTTGGACGAGTGTGACCAAGGGGAAGCTGTCCCTCACTCCTGCCGTCCCTGGGGAAGACAACGTGCTGGACCTCAGTTTCGATGAGAACGACGGTAGTGAGTTCTCACTCATTTTGTTCAGATTTTCCAAGGAATGCATATGAGGGAGTCATCATCGATCCGAGCACATTCTGGGAACCTGGAACAAGTCAGAGGACAGGCTGGCCGGCTCAGCGGGTGAGCCCATCGCCTCCGAGTCCGCCAGCAGCCTGGAGAATCCAGAGCCAAGCCACCGAGCGAGAGGAACAGTCGATCCACCCTTAGAGCACGAGCCCGCATGCCACTGGGGACACGCGGACAGACAGCCTCTAAGGCAGGTCCACGAGAGCCCAGGGCCAAAGGCAGAACTGGCGACAACGTAAGGCTTACCGTCCTGAGCCACCCACGGGCACCGTGCGCATCCTGGGCCACACTACTTCCGCCGTTCCCTCGCACCTCGGCTCATCAAAGGACACGAAGGTCTTCTCTCTCTGTGGCCGGCAGCGAGCTTCGCACGGCACTTGCCCCTGACAAGGGTAGAGACATCACACGCCTGCTTGAGAAACGTACCCAGGGGGTCAGATAACAAGATCCAGGCCAGAGTTTCCCCCGGGGTCACCTGCCATCTGCTTGTCCTCTACCTCTATCCCTTACGGGTGACCGAAGGCGTGTGTGACACCACGAGTGGAGGCAGGTATGCAGGACTGGGCGTGCGCGCGTGCGCCCGTGCGTGTGTGTTCGTGTGCGGAGACCTCGGCACCTGAAAAAGCATGCCGTCCGCACAGACGCCTGGCCTCGTGCCCCACCACCCGATGCAGGAGACCGGTGACTTCCAAAGCGGGAACGCCAACTTTGACCTCTGGAGGCTGCTCAAATTGGCCACGAGCTCCCTCTCTGAGAACCACTCCTTCTGAGCAAAGGGCACCGAGAAGCTACAGACAGCCTCGCGCCGACCGTGGATGTGATGTCAACGTGGACATCGTGTCCCCACGAGCCGCCTCAGGTGAACCGCACGTGACGGAAATGCGGCTGCCAGCAGAGCAAAATGACTGACAGGAAAGCTGGCCGCACGGGGACACGGGCAGCAGAACACAAGCAGCCCGTCTTCAACTGAAGTGGCCAAACGACTTCAGACCGGGCTCCGGTTTGGCCTCACTAAGCCCAAAGGCCCTCAGCGGGCCGGCAGGAGACCCCACTGGAACGGGTGGTCTTCAGCCACCACGACCCAGGGTAAAACCCGACTCAAACCACAGCAAATTCCCGCCCGGGCACCTGGCACCTGGCATTTCCACAGCCAGCGGGTTGCCGGCTGGCCTGCTGGCCTTCTAGGAAACGTTCAAGCCCCTGCCTGCCTGCTCCAAACAAGCAGCATCCTCACGCCTGCAAAACAAGTCCCCCTCGTTGGAGCCCCCAACACTGCGGCTGCACGAGGGCCAGGGAGCCTCACGCGGGACGGCCCTAAGGGAATTCTGACTGTGCATGAGTCGACCCCACCCCATTCAACCTCTGACCCCTTCCCTTTGGCCCCCTGACACCACAGACGATCTCACAGAGAGGACAAACGCTTCCTCCACGAAGACAAGACAAACAAGCAAACGAGGACACAGCTCCCACACAAGGAGACGTGGTCCTCCTCCACGCTAGACGTCTGTCCCCGGGGCAGGGCGCCTAGGATCGCAGCACTCTCGGTCTCGGCCACGCCCACAGGCTTCCACAAAGGAATCCCAACCCCTGCCAGGAGGATGTCAGCCACCCGGCCCAGGAAAAGCAAACTCTCCTGGAGTAACGCTTTCACCTTGGAAGCTCCGTGCCCGAGGGGGCAAAGGGGCAGACAGAACGTTCGCCTAAGCAATGTGGAGCAGAGGTGGCTGGCGGGCAGTCGTGGGCCTCTCGATCTCTTCAAGGCACCAGGAAGAGAACCACTGAGCGCCACTCCTCAGGAAGTGAGATGCCACCTACCGTAAAGGTCCTCTACCTCAGCGCATCCTCACGGACCCCGAAGCCTTCCCTGGCAGGCACCAGGCGGCAGCCCCCTTAGGGCCCAACGGCACCCCTGGCAAGCCCACGGCAGAGGCTGGAACACAACCAGGCGGTACAGCCTATGGAAGCCCGTGGAATCACGCTACGACCGGTCCTCTCCGTGCCCTACCCTCCCTGTCCACCGCGTCAGCCACCACAGTGTCTTGATCTCAGTGCTGGGTCCACATCGCAGCCGATCTTGGGCCCCCTTTGTGTCGACCGGGTGACGAGGTGCAATACAAGAGCTGCCAACGGCAGCACTGGGGCCTAGTTCCTCGGACCCCGCCCCCAAACCCACGGGCCGATCAAACCTCCTCACCGAGCAGCAAGGCAAGAACAGCTACTGCTACTTGCCTGGCCGAAACAGGGGCTCCGACCAGAAACCAGGGAAGAGTCTGCCGTTCGCCTTCGAGACACAGACCCCCGGGGCTACGTCTCAAGCCAGAACCTGGCCAACACATACTCCCTGCCGGGAACTCCCTGGGCCTGTGGCAACGCCACCCTCTCCGACTCTACAACTGGGATGCCACCGGGCCGCCACGCCAGCAGCGGCTGGCCATTCGACCAAGCCCCTCCGATTCGTGAACGCCCAACTAAAGCGGTCAAACTACTGATGCAAAGACGGGAGACCCTAGGATGCTGACGCCCTGGTGGTGGCTGCACGAGCGTGATCAACGAGAAGCTGTCCCTCACTCCTGTCAACCTTGGGGAAGACAAGGTGCTGGACCTCAGTTTCGATGAGAACGACGGTAGTGAGTTCTCACTCATTGTGTTCAGATTTCCAAGGAATGCATTTGAGGGAGTCATCATCGATCCGAGCACCTTCTGGGCAGCTGGAAGTTGTCACAAGGGAGGCTGGGTGGCGCAGCGGGTGAGCCCATCACCTCAGAGGCCGCCAGCAGCCTGGAGAATCCAGGATCCAAGCCAACGAGCAAGGGGAACTCTCCATCCACCCTTAGAGCGTGACCCCGCATGCCCCTGGGGACACGCGGACAAGAAGCCTCCAAGGCCGCTCCACGAATCCTAAAGCCAACGGCATCAGCTGGGCGCAAAGGAATTCTTACCGTCCTAAGCGATCCACGGGGCCGGCGCGCACCGTAAGCCACGCCTCTTCCGGGATTCCCTCGCATCTCCGCTCAACGGAGGACAGGCAGCTCTTCTCTTCCTGGTCGACGGCAAGCTTTGCACGGAGATTCCACCTGAGAAGTGCAGACAAATCACATGGCTGCTTGAGAAACGTAGCCAGGGTCTTAGGGAACAAGATCCAGGCCAAGGATTCCCCCGGGGCAAGCCCTGCATCTTCCTGCCCTCTACCTCTTTCCCTCAGCCACGACGGAAGGCGTGTGTGTGTGACACCACCAGGGCGGGACGGTGTGCAGCTAGGTGCGTGTGCGTGTCTTCGGGTGCGGAGGCCGAAGCCCCTGAAAAGGCTCGTCTTCCGCACAGACCCCCTGGCCTCAAGCCCTGCCACACGACGGCGGAGGACCGGTGACTTCCCAAGAAACGACGCCAACTTTGACCCCTACTGGTCAGGCGGCTGACCTCTAGGGAAGGCTGCTCCACTAGGCCCCAGACTCCCTCTGTCACAGCCACTCCTTCTGACCAACGGAAAACGAGACGCTAGCAGGCACACGCTCCGCCCGATTGCGGATGCTAAGGCTAGCTGGACCTTGGGTCCCCGCAAGCCGCCCCACGTGAACCGCACTTGAGGCGAACGCAGTGGCCACCGCCGTAACTAAACCGCCGACTCGAGGGCCTCCACCACGGGGACACGGGCTATAGGGAAGAAGCAGCCCATCTCAATCTGAAGTGGCCCCGCCACTTCAGGCCAGGTACCTCTTCGACCTAACTAATACGAAATGCCCACCGCGGGCCAGCAGGAAACCCGCCGGGAGGTGGAGGTCTACGGCCACCATGACCCACGCTAAAACCCGACTGAACCTCGAGCAAATTCCCATCCAGGGCCCTGGCATTTCCACAGCCGGCCGCTCTTTGGAACCTGGCCTTCCGGGAATCGGTCAACACACGGCTGCCCCGTCCAAAGCAGCACCCCCGGGCCTTCAAAACAAGTCCCCCAAGAGGTGCCTGGAACACTACACACACATCGGGGAGAAGTGAGCCTCAGGGAGGTCAGCCATGCAGGAATTTTGACTTTGCCTAACTCGACCCACCAGCTTCAACCGTTGACGCCTTCTTCGACACCTCTTACACCACAAACGACCTCCCATGGCTCAAAGGCTGGCTTCACCCAGGAAGACGAGAGCAAGACTTAAACTAGGACACGCACTCCACGCAAGGAGACGTGGACGTTTCCCAAGCTACACGTCTCTCCGGGGCAGTGCGCCTCGGGTCACAGCAACAGCCCCCGTCTCTGGCACGCCCACGGGCTTCCACAGATACGGCTAAAGTCCTCCGAGGGGGAATGATCCAACTGTGCCAGGAAAAGTGGACCAGCCTGGAGGTACACTTTCTCCTTGCAAACTCCGTGCCCAAGATCAGAGGGCAGAGGATCAGAGACAACGTTCGCCTAAGGACTCCATGAGCAGCGGTGGCCGGCCCGCAGTCCCGAGCCAGTGGCCCTCTTCAAGGGACCAGGAAGGGAACCATTTGGCGCCACCACTCTGGAACAGACATGCCACCCACCACAAGGGTCACCTACCACAGTGCATACACACGGGCCCGCAAGCCTTCTCTGGTACGCACCAAGTGGCAGCCCCGTCAGAGCCAGGAGACATCCCTGACAAGCCCATGACGGCACTTGGAACACAACGAGACAGTCCGTCCCCTGGAAGCCCATGGCATCACACTAGGACCTGTCCTCTCTGTGCCCTTCCCCCCACCGTACAAGCCATCAGCCGGCACAGTGTCTTGACACAAGCGTGAGGTGCACAGCACAGTCCACCTTTGGGCGCCTTTGTGAGGATCGGGCGAGTGGGTCACGCAGAGGAACTCCACCTGCGGGACCGCAGCCTTAGCCTGAACTCTGCCGCCTGCCCCAAACCCCGACGGACGCTCCGGTTGCCTCACCAAGCCAAAAGGCAGTGAAGGGGTAATGGCTCCCTGTCTGGCCTGGGCCTCTAATCAGAAACCACGGGGACTTCTGCTGTTCAGCTCTGAGACGCAGACCCCCGAGGGGTTTCGTCTGAAGCGGGAACCAGGCCCACGCAGACACAACGCCGTGAGCTCACGGGGCCTACGCCAGCGCCGACACCTAACCCTAGGATGCGAGCTGGCAGCCACGCCGTGCGAGAGCCAGGCCATTCACCCAGGACCTCCGATTGACGGACGCCCAACGAATGCGGAGAAGGGAACGAGCCCCAAGGCGAGAGGCTCTCACACGCTGACGCCCTGGGCTGGTGTTTGGACGAGTGTGACCAAGGGGAAGCTGTCCCTCACTCCTGCCGTCCCTGGGGAAGACAACGTGCTGGACCTCAGTTTCGATGAGAACGACGGTAGTGAGTTCTCACTCATTTTGTTCAGATTTTCCAAGGAATGCATATGAGGGAGTCATCATCGATCCGAGCACATTCTGGGAACCTGGAACAAGTCAGAGGACAGGCTGGCCGGCTCAGCGGGTGAGCCCATCGCATCCGAGTCCGCCAGCAGCCTGGAGAATCCAGAGCCAAGCCACCGAGCGAGAGGAACAGTCGATCCACCCTTAGAGCACGAGCCCGCATGCCACTGGGGACACGCGGACAGACAGCCTCTAAGGCAGGTCCACGAGAGCCCAGGGCCAAAGGCAGAACTGGCGACAACGTAAGGCTTACCGTCCTGAGCCACCCACGGGCACCGTGCGCATCCTGGGCCACACTACTTCCGCCGTTCCCTCGCACCTCGGCTCATCAAAGGACACGAAGGTCTTCTCTCTCTGTGGCCGGCAGCGAGCTTCGCACGGCACTTGCCCCTGACAAGGGTAGAGACATCACACGCCTGCTTGAGAAACGTACCCAGGGGGTCAGATAACAAGATCCAGGCCAGAGTTTCCCCCGGGGTCACCTGCCATCTGCTTGTCCTCTACCTCTATCCCTTACGGGTGACCGAAGGCGTGTGTGACACCACGAGTGGAGGCAGGTATGCAGGACTGGGCGTGCGCGCCTGCGCCCGTGCGTGTGTGTTCGTGTGCGGAGACCTCGGCACCTGAAAAAGCATGCCGTCCGCACAGACGCCTGGCCTCGTGCCCCACCACCCGATGCAGGAGACCGGTGACTTCCAAAGCGGGAACGCCAACTTTGACCTCTGGAGGCTGCTCAAATTGGCCACGAGCTCCCTCTCTGAGAACCACTCCTTCTGAGCAAAGGGCACCGAGAAGCTACAGACAGCCTCGCGCCGACCGTGGATGTGATGTCAACGTGGACATCGTGTCCCCACGAGCCGCCTCAGGTGAACCGCACGTGACGGAAATGCGGCTGCCAGCAGAGCAAAATGACTGACAGGAAAGCTGGCCGCACGGGGACACGGGCAGCAGAACACAAGCAGCCCGTCTTCAACTGAAGTGGCCAAACGACTTCAGACCGGGCTCCGGTTTGGCCTCACTAAGCCCAAAGGCCCTCAGCGGGCCGGCAGGAGACCCCACTGGAACGGGTGGTCTTCAGCCACCACGACCCAGGGTAAAACCCGACTCAAACCACAGCAAATTCCCGCCCGGGCACCTGGCACCTGGCATTTCCACAGCCAGCGGGTTGCCGGCTGGCCTGCTGGCCTTCTAGGAAACGTTCAAGCCCCTGCCTGCCTGCTCCAAACAAGCAGCATCCTCACGCCTGCAAAACAAGTCCCCCTCGTTGGAGCCCCCAACACTGCGGCTGCACGAGGGCCAGGGAGCCTCACGCGGGACGGCCCTAAGGGAATTCTGACTGTGCATGAGTCGACCCCACCCCATTCAACCTCTGACCCCTTCCCTTTGGCCCCCTGACACCACAGACGATCTCACAGAGAGGACAAACGCTTCCTCCACGAAGACAAGACAAACAAGCAAACGAGGACACAGCTCCCACACAAGGAGACGTGGTCCTCCTCCACGCTAGACGTCTGTCCCCGGGGCAGGGCGCCTAGGATCGCAGCACTCTCGGTCTCGGCCACGCCCACAGGCTTCCACAAAGGAATCCCAACCCCTGCCAGGAGGATGTCAGCCACCCGGCCCAGGAAAAGCAAACTCTCCTGGAGTAACGCTTTCACCTTGGAAGCTCCGTGCCCGAGGGGGCAAAGGGGCAGACAGAACGTTCGCCTAAGCAATGTGGAGCAGAGGTGGCTGGCGGGCAGTCGTGGGCCTCTCGATCTCTTCAAGGCACCAGGAAGAGAACCACTGAGCGCCACTCCTCAGGAAGTGAGATGCCACCTACCGTAAAGGTCCTCTACCTCAGCGCATCCTCACGGACCCCGAAGCCTTCCCTGGCAGGCACCAGGCGGCAGCCCCCTTAGGGCCCAACGGCACCCCTGGCAAGCCCACGGCAGAGGCTGGAACACAACCAGGCGGTACAGCCTATGGAAGCCCGTGGAATCACGCTACGACCGGTCCTCTCCGTGCCCTACCCTCCCTGTCCACCGCGTCAGCCACCACAGTGTCTTGATCTCAGTGCTGGGTCCACATCGCAGCCGATCTTGGGCCCCCTTTGTGTCGACCGGGTGACGAGGTGCAATACAAGAGCTGCCAACGGCAGCACTGGGGCCTAGTTCCTCGGACCCCGCCCCCAAACCCACGGGCCGATAAAACCTCCTCACCGAGCAGCAAGGCAAGAACAGCTACTGCTACTTGCCTGGCCGAAACAGGGGCTCCGACCAGAAACCAGGGAAGAGTCTGCCGTTCGCCTTCGAGACACAGACCCCCGGGGCTACGTCTCAAGCCAGAACCTGGCCAACACATACTCCCTGCCGGGAACTCCCTGGGCCTGTGGCAACGCCACCCTCTCCGACTCTACAACTGGGATGCCACCGGGCCGCCACGCCAGCAGCGGCTGGCCATTCGACCAAGCCCCTCCGATTCGTGAACGCCCAACTAAAGCGGTCAAACTACTGATGCAAAGACGGGAGACCCTAGGACGCTGACGCCCTGGTGGTGGCTGCACGAGCGTGATCAACGAGAAGCTGTCCCTCACTCCTGTCAACCTTGGGGAAGACAAGGTGCTGGACCTCAGTTTCGATGAGAACGACGGTAGTGAGTTCTCACTCATTGTGTTCAGATTTCCAAGGAATGCATTTGAGGGAGTCATCATCGATCCGAGCACCTTCTGGGCAGCTGGAAGTTGTCACAAGGGAGGCTGGGTGGCGCAGCGGGTGAGCCCATCACCTCAGAGGCCGCCAGCAGCCTGGAGAATCCAGGATCCAAGCCAACGAGCAAGGGGAACTCTCCATCCACCCTTAGAGCGTGACCCCGCATGCCCCTGGGGACACGCGGACAAGAAGCCTCCAAGGCCGCTCCACGAATCCTAAAGCCAACGGCATCAGCTGGGTGCAAAGGAATTCTTACCGTCCTAAGCGATCCACGGGGCCGGCGCGCACCGTAAGCCACGCCTCTTCCGGGATTCCCTCGCATCTCCGCTCAACGGAGGACAGGCAGCTCTTCTCTTCCTGGTCGACGGCAAGCTTTGCACGGAGATTCCACCTGAGAAGTGCAGACAAATCACATGGCTGCTTGAGAAACGTAGCCAGGGTCTTAGGGAACAAGATCCAGGCCAAGGATTCCCCCGGGGCAAGCCCTGCATCTTCCTGCCCTCTACCTCTTTCCCTCAGCCACGACGGAAGGCGTGTGTGTGTGACACCACCAGGGCGGGACGGTGTGCAGCTAGGTGCGTGTGCGTGTCTTCGGGTGCGGAGGCCGAAGCCCCTGAAAAGGCTCGTCTTCCGCACAGACCCCCTGGCCTCAAGCCCTGCCACACGACGGCGGAGGACCGGTGACTTCCCAAGAAACGACGCCAACTTTGACCCCTACTGGTCAGGCGGCTGACCTCTAGGGAAGGCTGCTCCACTAGGCCCCAGACTCCCTCTGTCACAGCCACTCCTTCTGACCAACGGAAAACGAGACGCTAGCAGGCACACGCTCCGCCCGATTGCGGATGCTAAGGCTAGCTGGACCTTGGGTCCCCGCAAGCCGCCCCACGTGAACCGCACTTGAGGCGAACGCAGTGGCCACCGCCGTAACTAAACCGCCGACTCGAGGGCCTCCACCACGGGGACACGGGCTATAGGGAAGAAGCAGCCCATCTCAATCTGGAGTGGCCCCGCCACTTCAGGCCAGGTACCTCTTCGACCTAACTAATACGAAATGCCCACCGCGGGCCAGCAGGAAACCCGCCGGGAGGTGGAGGTCTACGGCCACCATGACCCACGCTAAAACCCGACTGAACCTCGAGCAAATTCCCATCCAGGGCCCTGGCATTTCCACAGCCGGCCGCTCTTTGGAACCTGGCCTTCCGGGAATCGGTCAACACACGGCTGCCCCGTCCAAAGCAGCACCCCCGGGCCTTCAAAACAAGTCCCCCAAGAGGTGCCTGGAACACTACACACACATCGGGGAGAAGTGAGCCTCAGGGAGGTCAGCCATGCAGGAATTTTGACTTTGCCTAACTCGACCCACCAGCTTCAACCGTTGACGCCTTCTTCGACACCTCTTACACCACAAACGACCTCCCATGGCTCAAAGGCTGGCTTCACCCAGGAAGACGAGAGCAAGACTTAAACTAGGACACGCACTCCACGCAAGGAGACGTGGACGTTTCCCAAGCTACACGTCTCTCCGGGGCAGTGCGCCTCGGGTCACAGCAACAGCCCCCGTCTCTGGCACGCCCACGGGCTTCCACAGATACGGCTAAAGTCCTCCGAGGGGGAATGATCCAACTGTGCCAGGAAAAGTGGACCAGCCTGGAGGTACACTTTCTCCTTGCAAACTCCGTGCCCAAGATCAGAGGGCAGAGGATCAGAGACAACGTTCGCCTAAGGACTCCATGAGCAGCGGTGGCCGGCCCGCAGTCCCGAGCCAGTGGCCCTCTTCAAGGGACCAGGAAGGGAACCATTTGGCGCCACCACTCTGGAACAGACATGCCACCCACCACAAGGGTCACCTACCACAGTGCATACACACGGGCCCGCAAGCCTTCTCTGGTACGCACCAAGTGGCAGCCCCGTCAGAGCCAGGAGACATCCCTGACAAGCCCATGACGGCACTTGGAACACAACGAGACAGTCCGTCCCCTGGAAGCCCATGGCATCACACTAGGACCTGTCCTCTCTGTGCCCTTCCCCCCACCGTACAAGCCATCAGCCGGCACAGTGTCTTGACACAAGCGTGAGGTGCACAGCACAGTCCACCTTTGGGCGCCTTTGTGAGGATCGGGCGAGTGGGTCACGCAGAGGAACTCCACCTGCGGGACCGCAGCCTTAGCCTGAACTCTGCCGCCTGCCCCAAACCCCGACGGACGCTCCGGTTGCCTCACCAAGCCAAAAGGCAGTGAAGGGGTAATGGCTCCCTGTCTGGCCTGGGCCTCTAATCAGAAACCACGGGGACTTCTGCTGTTCAGCTCTGAGACGCAGACCCCCGAGGGGTTTCGTCTGAAGCGGGAACCAGGCCCACGCAGACACAACGCCGTGAGCTCACGGGGCCTACGCCAGCGCCGACACCTAACCCTAGGATGCGAGCTGGCAGCCACGCCGTGCGAGAGCCAGGCCATTCACCCAGGACCTCCGATTGACGGACGCCCAACGAATGCGGAGAAGGGAACGAGCCCCAAGGCGAGAGGCTCTCACACGCTGACGCCCTGGGCTGGTGTTTGGACGAGTGTGACCAAGGGGAAGCTGTCCCTCACTCCTGCCGTCCCTGGGGAAGACAACGTGCTGGACCTCAGTTTCGATGAGAACGACGGTAGTGAGTTCTCACTCATTTTGTTCAGATTTTCCAAGGAATGCATATGAGGGAGTCATCATCGATCCGAGCACATTCTGGGAACCTGGAACAAGTCAGAGGACAGGCTGGCCGGCTCAGCGGGTGAGCCCATCGCATCCGAGTCCGCCAGCAGCCTGGAGAATCCAGAGCCAAGCCACCGAGCGAGAGGAACAGTCGATCCACCCTTAGAGCACGAGCCCGCATGCCACTGGGGACACGCGGACAGACAGCCTCTAAGGCAGGTCCACGAGAGCCCAGGGCCAAAGGCAGAACTGGCGACAACGTAAGGCTTACCGTCCTGAGCCACCCACGGGCACCGTGCGCATCCTGGGCCACACTACTTCCGCCGTTCCCTCGCACCTCGGCTCATCAAAGGACACGAAGGTCTTCTCTCTCTGTGGCCGGCAGCGAGCTTCGCACGGCACTTGCCCCTGACAAGGGTAGAGACATCACACGCCTGCTTGAGAAACGTACCCAGGGGGTCAGATAACAAGATCCAGGCCAGAGTTTCCCCCGGGGTCACCTGCCATCTGCTTGTCCTCTACCTCTATCCCTTACGGGTGACCGAAGGCGTGTGTGACACCACGAGTGGAGGCAGGTATGCAGGACTGGGCGTGCGCGCCTGCGCCCGTGCGTGTGTGTTCGTGTGCGGAGACCTCGGCACCTGAAAAAGCATGCCGTCCGCACAGACGCCTGGCCTCGTGCCCCACCACCCGATGCAGGAGACCGGTGACTTCCAAAGCGGGAACGCCAACTTTGACCTCTGGAGGCTGCTCAAATTGGCCACGAGCTCCCTCTCTGAGAACCACTCCTTCTGAGCAAAGGGCACCGAGAAGCTACAGACAGCCTCGCGCCGACCGTGGATGTGATGTCAACGTGGACATCGTGTCCCCACGAGCCGCCTCAGGTGAACCGCACGTGACGGAAATGCGGCTGCCAGCAGAGCAAAATGACTGACAGGAAAGCTGGCCGCACGGGGACACGGGCAGCAGAACACAAGCAGCCCGTCTTCAACTGAAGTGGCCAAACGACTTCAGACCGGGCTCCGGTTTGGCCTCACTAAGCCCAAAGGCCCTCAGCGGGCCGGCAGGAGACCCCACTGGAACGGGTGGTCTTCAGCCACCACGACCCAGGGTAAAACCCGACTCAAACCACAGCAAATTCCCGCCCGGGCACCTGGCACCTGGCATTTCCACAGCCAGCGGGTTGCCGGCTGGCCTGCTGGCCTTCTAGGAAACGTTCAAGCCCCTGCCTGCCTGCTCCAAACAAGCAGCATCCTCACGCCTGCAAAACAAGTCCCCCTCGTTGGAGCCCCCAACACTGCGGCTGCACGAGGGCCAGGGAGCCTCACGCGGGACGGCCCTAAGGGAATTCTGACTGTGCATGAGTCGACCCCACCCCATTCAACCTCTGACCCCTTCCCTTTGGCCCCCTGACACCACAGACGATCTCACAGAGAGGACAAACGCTTCCTCCACGAAGACAAGACAAACAAGCAAACGAGGACACAGCTCCCACACAAGGAGACGTGGTCCTCCTCCACGCTAGACGTCTGTCCCCGGGGCAGGGCGCCTAGGATCGCAGCACTCTCGGTCTCGGCCACGCCCACAGGCTTCCACAAAGGAATCCCAACCCCTGCCAGGAGGATGTCAGCCACCCGGCCCAGGAAAAGCAAACTCTCCTGGAGTAACGCTTTCACCTTGGAAGCTCCGTGCCCGAGGGGGCAAAGGGGCAGACAGAACGTTCGCCTAAGCAATGTGGAGCAGAGGTGGCTGGCGGGCAGTCGTGGGCCTCTCGATCTCTTCAAGGCACCAGGAAGAGAACCACTGAGCGCCACTCCTCAGGAAGTGAGATGCCACCTACCGTAAAGGTCCTCTACCTCAGCGCATCCTCACGGACCCCGAAGCCTTCCCTGGCAGGCACCAGGCGGCAGCCCCCTTAGGGCCCAACGGCACCCCTGGCAAGCCCACGGCAGAGGCTGGAACACAACCAGGCGGTACAGCCTATGGAAGCCCGTGGAATCACGCTACGACCGGTCCTCTCCGTGCCCTACCCTCCCTGTCCACCGCGTCAGCCACCACAGTGTCTTGATCTCAGTGCTGGGTCCACATCGCAGCCGATCTTGGGCCCCCTTTGTGTCGACCGGGTGACGAGGTGCAATACAAGAGCTGCCAACGGCAGCACTGGGGCCTAGTTCCTCGGACCCCGCCCCCAAACCCACGGGCCGATCAAACCTCCTCACCGAGCAGCAAGGCAAGAACAGCTACTGCTACTTGCCTGGCCGAAACAGGGGCTCCGACCAGAAACCAGGGAAGAGTCTGCCGTTCGCCTTCGAGACACAGACCCCCGGGGCTACGTCTCAAGCCAGAACCTGGCCAACACATACTCCCTGCCGGGAACTCCCTGGGCCTGTGGCAACGCCACCCTCTCCGACTCTACAACTGGGATGCCACCGGGCCGCCACGCCAGCAGCGGCTGGCCATTCGACCAAGCCCCTCCGATTCGTGAACGCCCAACTAAAGCGGTCAAACTACTGATGCAAAGACGGGAGACCCTAGGACGCTGACGCCCTGGTGGTGGCTGCACGAGCGTGATCAACGAGAAGCTGTCCCTCACTCCTGTCAACCTTGGGGAAGACAAGGTGCTGGACCTCAGTTTCGATGAGAACGACGGTAGTGAGTTCTCACTCATTGTGTTCAGATTTCCAAGGAATGCATTTGAGGGAGTCATCATCGATCCGAGCACCTTCTGGGCAGCTGGAAGTTGTCACAAGGGAGGCTGGGTGGCGCAGCGGGTGAGCCCATCACCTCAGAGGCCGCCAGCAGCCTGGAGAATCCAGGATCCAAGCCAACGAGCAAGGGGAACTCTCCATCCACCCTTAGAGCGTGACCCCGCATGCCCCTGGGGACACGCGGACAAGAAGCCTCCAAGGCCGCTCCACGAATCCTAAAGCCAACGGCATCAGCTGGGTGCAAAGGAATTCTTACCGTCCTAAGCGATCCACGGGGCCGGCGCGCACCGTAAGCCACGCCTCTTCCGGGATTCCCTCGCATCTCCGCTCAACGGAGGACAGGCAGCTCTTCTCTTCCTGGTCGACGGCAAGCTTTGCACGGAGATTCCACCTGAGAAGTGCAGACAAATCACATGGCTGCTTGAGAAACGTAGCCAGGGTCTTAGGGAACAAGATCCAGGCCAAGGATTCCCCCGGGGCAAGCCCTGCATCTTCCTGCCCTCTACCTCTTTCCCTCAGCCACGACGGAAGGCGTGTGTGTGTGACACCACCAGGGCGGGACGGTGTGCAGCTAGGTGCGTGTGCGTGTCTTCGGGTGCGGAGGCCGAAGCCCCTGAAAAGGCTCGTCTTCCGCACAGACCCCCTGGCCTCAAGCCCTGCCACACGACGGCGGAGGACCGGTGACTTCCCAAGAAACGACGCCAACTTTGACCCCTACTGGTCAGGCGGCTGACCTCTAGGGAAGGCTGCTCCACTAGGCCCCAGACTCCCTCTGTCACAGCCACTCCTTCTGACCAACGGAAAACGAGACGCTAGCAGGCACACGCTCCGCCCGATTGCGGATGCTAAGGCTAGCTGGACCTTGGGTCCCCGCAAGCCGCCCCACGTGAACCGCACTTGAGGCGAACGCAGTGGCCACCGCCGTAACTAAACCGCCGACTCGAGGGCCTCCACCACGGGGACACGGGCTATAGGGAAGAAGCAGCCCATCTCAATCTGGAGTGGCCCCGCCACTTCAGGCCAGGTACCTCTTCGACCTAACTAATACGAAATGCCCACCGCGGGCCAGCAGGAAACCCGCCGGGAGGTGGAGGTCTACGGCCACCATGACCCACGCTAAAACCCGACTGAACCTCGAGCAAATTCCCATCCAGGGCCCTGGCATTTCCACAGCCGGCCGCTCTTTGGAACCTGGCCTTCCGGGAATCGGTCAACACACGGCTGCCCCGTCCAAAGCAGCACCCCCGGGCCTTCAAAACAAGTCCCCCAAGAGGTGCCTGGAACACTACACACACATCGGGGAGAAGTGAGCCTCAGGGAGGTCAGCCATGCAGGAATTTTGACTTTGCCTAACTCGACCCACCAGCTTCAACCGTTGACGCCTTCTTCGACACCTCTTACACCACAAACGACCTCCCATGGCTCAAAGGCTGGCTTCACCCAGGAAGACGAGAGCAAGACTTAAACTAGGACACGCACTCCACGCAAGGAGACGTGGACGTTTCCCAAGCTACACGTCTCTCCGGGGCAGTGCGCCTCGGGTCACAGCAACAGCCCCCGTCTCTGGCACGCCCACGGGCTTCCACAGATACGGCTAAAGTCCTCCGAGGGGGAATGATCCAACTGTGCCAGGAAAAGTGGACCAGCCTGGAGGTACACTTTCTCCTTGCAAACTCCGTGCCCAAGATCAGAGGGCAGAGGATCAGAGACAACGTTCGCCTAAGGACTCCATGAGCAGCGGTGGCCGGCCCGCAGTCCCGAGCCAGTGGCCCTCTTCAAGGGACCAGGAAGGGAACCATTTGGCGCCACCACTCTGGAACAGACATTCCACCCACCACAAGGGTCACCTACCACAGTGCATACACACGGGCCCGCAAGCCTTCTCTGGTACGCACCAAGTGGCAGCCCCGTCAGAGCCAGGAGACATCCCTGACAAGCCCATGACGGCACTTGGAACACAACGAGACAGTCCGTCCCCTGGAAGCCCATGGCATCACACTAGGACCTGTCCTCTCTGTGCCCTTCCCCCCACCGTACAAGCCATCAGCCGGCACAGTGTCTTGACACAAGCGTGAGGTGCACAGCACAGTCCACCTTTGGGCGCCTTTGTGAGGATCGGGCGAGTGGGTCACGCAGAGGAACTCCACCTGCGGGACCGCAGCCTTAGCCTGAACTCTGCCGCCTGCCCCAAACCCCGACGGACGCTCCGGTTGCCTCACCAAGCCAAAAGGCAGTGAAGGGGTAATGGCTCCCTGTCTGGCCTGGGCCTCTAATCAGAAACCACGGGGACTTCTGCTGTTCAGCTCTGAGACGCAGACCCCCGAGGGGTTTCGTCTGAAGCGGGAACCAGGCCCACGCAGACACAACGCCGTGAGCTCACGGGGCCTATGCCAGCGCCGACACCTAACCCTAGGATGCGAGCTGGCAGCCACGCCGTGCGAGAGCCCGGCCATTCACCCAGGACCTCCGATTGACGGACGCCCAACGAATGCGGAGAAGGGAACGAGCCCCAAGGCGAGAGGCTCTCACACGCTGACGCCCTGGGCTGGTGTTTGGACGAGTGTGACCAAGGGGAAGCTGTCCCTCACTCCTGCCGTCCCTGGGGAAGACAACGTGCTGGACCTCAGTTTCGATGAGAACGACGGTAGTGAGTTCTCACTCATTTTGTTCAGATTTTCCAAGGAATGCATATGAGGGAGTCATCATCGATCCGAGCACATTCTGGGAACCTGGAACAAGTCAGAGGACAGGCTGGCCGGCTCAGCGGGTGAGCCCATCGCATCCGAGTCCGCCAGCAGCCTGGAGAATCCAGAGCCAAGCCACCGAGCGAGAGGAACAGTCGATCCACCCTTAGAGCACGAGCCCGCATGCCACTGGGGACACGCGGACAGACAGCCTCTAAGGCAGGTCCACGAGAGCCCAGGGCCAAAGGCAGAACTGGCGACAACGTAAGGCTTACCGTCCTGAGCCACCCACGGGCACCGTGCGCATCCTGGGCCACACTACTTCCGCCGTTCCCTCGCACCTCGGCTCATCAAAGGACACGAAGGTCTTCTCTCTCTGTGGCCGGCAGCGAGCTTCGCACGGCACTTGCCCCTGACAAGGGTAGAGACATCACACGCCTGCTTGAGAAACGTACCCAGGGGGTCAGATAACAAGATCCAGGCCAGAGTTTCCCCCGGGGTCACCTGCCATCTGCTTGTCCTCTACCTCTATCCCTTACGGGTGACCGAAGGCGTGTGTGACACCACGAGTGGAGGCAGGTATGCAGGACTGGGCGTGCGCGCGTGCGCCCGTGCGTGTGTGTTCGTGTGCGGAGACCTCGGCACCTGAAAAAGCATGCCGTCCGCACAGACGCCTGGCCTCGTGCCCCACCACCCGATGCAGGAGACCGGTGACTTCCAAAGCGGGAACGCCAACTTTGACCTCTGGAGGCTGCTCAAATTGGCCACGAGCTCCCTCTCTGAGAACCACTCCTTCTGAGCAAAGGGCACCGAGAAGCTACAGACAGCCTCGCGCCGACCGTGGATGTGATGTCAACGTGGACATCGTGTCCCCACGAGCCGCCTCAGGTGAACCGCACGTGACGGAAATGCGGCTGCCAGCAGAGCAAAATGACTGACAGGAAAGCTGGCCGCACGGGGACACGGGCAGCAGAACACAAGCAGCCCGTCTTCAACTGAAGTGGCCAAACGACTTCAGACCGGGCTCCGGTTTGGCCTCACTAAGCCCAAAGGCCCTCAGCGGGCCGGCAGGAGACCCCACTGGAACGGGTGGTCTTCAGCCACCACGACCCAGGGTAAAACCCGACTCAAACCACAGCAAATTCCCGCCCGGGCACCTGGCACCTGGCATTTCCACAGCCAGCGGGTTGCCGGCTGGCCTGCTGGCCTTCTAGGAAACGTTCAAGCCCCTGCCTGCCTGCTCCAAACAAGCAGCATCCTCACGCCTGCAAAACAAGTCCCCCTCGTTGGAGCCCCCAACACTGCGGCTGCACGAGGGCCAGGGAGCCTCACGCGGGACGGCCCTAAGGGAATTCTGACTGTGCATGAGTCGACCCCACCCCATTCAACCTCTGACCCCTTCCCTTTGGCCCCCTGACACCACAGACGATCTCACAGAGAGGACAAACGCTTCCTCCACGAAGACAAGACAAACAAGCAAACGAGGACACAGCTCCCACACAAGGAGACGTGGTCCTCCTCCACGCTAGACGTCTGTCCCCGGGGCAGGGCGCCTAGGATCGCAGCACTCTCGGTCTCGGCCACGCCCACAGGCTTCCACAAAGGAATCCCAACCCCTGCCAGGAGGATGTCAGCCACCCGGCCCAGGAAAAGCAAACTCTCCTGGAGTAACGCTTTCACCTTGGAAGCTCCGTGCCCGAGGGGGCAAAGGGGCAGACAGAACGTTCGCCTAAGCAATGTGGAGCAGAGGTGGCTGGCGGGCAGTCGTGGGCCTCTCGATCTCTTCAAGGCACCAGGAAGAGAACCACTGAGCGCCACTCCTCAGGAAGTGAGATGCCACCTACCGTAAAGGTCCTCTACCTCAGCGCATCCTCACGGACCCCGAAGCCTTCCCTGGCAGGCACCAGGCGGCAGCCCCCTTAGGGCCCAACGGCACCCCTGGCAAGCCCACGGCAGAGGCTGGAACACAACCAGGCGGTACAGCCTATGGAAGCCCGTGGAATCACGCTACGACCGGTCCTCTCCGTGCCCTACCCTCCCTGTCCACCGCGTCAGCCACCACAGTGTCTTGATCTCAGTGCTGGGTCCACATCGCAGCCGATCTTGGGCCCCCTTTGTGTCGACCGGGTGACGAGGTGCAATACAAGAGCTGCCAACGGCAGCACTGGGGCCTAGTTCCTCGGACCCCGCCCCCAAACCCACGGGCCGATCAAACCTCCTCACCGAGCAGCAAGGCAAGAACAGCTACTGCTACTTGCCTGGCCGAAACAGGGGCTCCGACCAGAAACCAGGGAAGAGTCTGCCGTTCGCCTTCGAGACACAGACCCCCGGGGCTACGTCTCAAGCCAGAACCTGGCCAACACATACTCCCTGCCGGGAACTCCCTGGGCCTGTGGCAACGCCACCCTCTCCGACTCTACAACTGGGATGCCACCGGGCCGCCACGCCAGCAGCGGCTGGCCATTCGACCAAGCCCCTCCGATTCGTGAACGCCCAACTAAAGCGGTCAAACTACTGATGCAAAGACGGGAGACCCTAGGATGCTGACGCCCTGGTGGTGGCTGCACGAGCGTGATCAACGAGAAGCTGTCCCTCACTCCTGTCAACCTTGGGGAAGACAAGGTGCTGGACCTCAGTTTCGATGAGAACGACGGTAGTGAGTTCTCACTCATTGTGTTCAGATTTCCAAGGAATGCATTTGAGGGAGTCATCATCGATCCGAGCACCTTCTGGGCAGCTGGAAGTTGTCACAAGGGAGGCTGGGTGGCGCAGCGGGTGAGCCCATCACCTCAGAGGCCGCCAGCAGCCTGGAGAATCCAGGATCCAAGCCAACGAGCAAGGGGAACTCTCCATCCACCCTTAGAGCGTGACCCCGCATGCCCCTGGGGACACGCGGACAAGAAGCCTCCAAGGCCGCTCCACGAATCCTAAAGCCAACGGCATCAGCTGGGCGCAAAGGAATTCTTACCGTCCTAAGCGATCCACGGGGCCGGCGCGCACCGTAAGCCACGCCTCTTCCGGGATTCCCTCGCATCTCCGCTCAACGGAGGACAGGCAGCTCTTCTCTTCCTGGTCGACGGCAAGCTTTGCACGGAGATTCCACCTGAGAAGTGCAGACAAATCACATGGCTGCTTGAGAAACGTAGCCAGGGTCTTAGGGAACAAGATCCAGGCCAAGGATTCCCCCGGGGCAAGCCCTGCATCTTCCTGCCCTCTACCTCTTTCCCTCAGCCACGACGGAAGGCGTGTGTGTGTGACACCACCAGGGCGGGACGGTGTGCAGCTAGGTGCGTGTGCGTGTCTTCGGGTGCGGAGGCCGAAGCCCCTGAAAAGGCTCGTCTTCCGCACAGACCCCCTGGCCTCAAGCCCTGCCACACGACGGCGGAGGACCGGTGACTTCCCAAGAAACGACGCCAACTTTGACCCCTACTGGTCAGGCGGCTGACCTCTAGGGAAGGCTGCTCCACTAGGCCCCAGACTCCCTCTGTCACAGCCACTCCTTCTGACCAACGGAAAACGAGACGCTAGCAGGCACACGCTCCGCCCGATTGCGGATGCTAAGGCTAGCTGGACCTTGGGTCCCCGCAAGCCGCCCCACGTGAACCGCACTTGAGGCGAACGCAGTGGCCACCGCCGTAACTAAACCGCCGACTCGAGGGCCTCCACCACGGGGACACGGGCTATAGGGAAGAAGCAGCCCATCTCAATCTGGAGTGGCCCCGCCACTTCAGGCCAGGTACCTCTTCGACCTAACTAATACGAAATGCCCACCGCGGGCCAGCAGGAAACCCGCCGGGAGGTGGAGGTCTACGGCCACCATGACCCACGCTAAAACCCGACTGAACCTCGAGCAAATTCCCATCCAGGGCCCTGGCATTTCCACAGCCGGCCGCTCTTTGGAACCTGGCCTTCCGGGAATCGGTCAACACACGGCTGCCCCGTCCAAAGCAGCACCCCCGGGCCTTCAAAACAAGTCCCCCAAGAGGTGCCTGGAACACTACACACACATCGGGGAGAAGTGAGCCTCAGGGAGGTCAGCCATGCAGGAATTTTGACTTTGCCTAACTCGACCCACCAGCTTCAACCGTTGACGCCTTCTTCGACACCTCTTACACCACAAACGACCTCCCATGGCTCAAAGGCTGGCTTCACCCAGGAAGACGAGAGCAAGACTTAAACTAGGACACGCACTCCACGCAAGGAGACGTGGACGTTTCCCAAGCTACACGTCTCTCCGGGGCAGTGCGCCTCGGGTCACAGCAACAGCCCCCGTCTCTGGCACGCCCACGGGCTTCCACAGATACGGCTAAAGTCCTCCGAGGGGGAATGATCCAACTGTGCCAGGAAAAGTGGACCAGCCTGGAGGTACACTTTCTCCTTGCAAACTCCGTGCCCAAGATCAGAGGGCAGAGGATCAGAGACAACGTTCGCCTAAGGACTCCATGAGCAGCGGTGGCCGGCCCGCAGTCCCGAGCCAGTGGCCCTCTTCAAGGGACCAGGAAGGGAACCATTTGGCGCCACCACTCTGGAACAGACATGCCACCCACCACAAGGGTCACCTACCACAGTGCATACACACGGGCCCGCAAGCCTTCTCTGGTACGCACCAAGTGGCAGCCCCGTCAGAGCCAGGAGACATCCCTGACAAGCCCATGACGGCACTTGGAACACAACGAGACAGTCCGTCCCCTGGAAGCCCATGGCATCACACTAGGACCTGTCCTCTCTGTGCCCTTCCCCCCACCGTACAAGCCATCAGCCGGCACAGTGTCTTGACACAAGCGTGAGGTGCACAGCACAGTCCACCTTTGGGCGCCTTTGTGAGGATCGGGCGAGTGGGTCACGCAGAGGAACTCCACCTGCGGGACCGCAGCCTTAGCCTGAACTCTGCCGCCTGCCCCAAACCCCGACGGACGCTCCGGTTGCCTCACCAAGCCAAAAGGCAGTGAAGGGGTAATGGCTCCCTGTCTGGCCTGGGCCTCTAATCAGAAACCACGGGGACTTCTGCTGTTCAGCTCTGAGACGCAGACCCCCGAGGGGTTTCGTCTGAAGCGGGAACCAGGCCCACGCAGACACAACGCCGTGAGCTCACGGGGCCTACGCCAGCGCCGACACCTAACCCTAGGATGCGAGCTGGCAGCCACGCCGTGCGAGAGCCAGGCCATTCACCCAGGACCTCCGATTGACGGACGCCCAACGAATGCGGAGAAGGGAACGAGCCCCAAGGCGAGAGGCTCTCACACGCTGACGCCCTGGGCTGGTGTTTGGACGAGTGTGACCAAGGGGAAGCTGTCCCTCACTCCTGCCGTCCCTGGGGAAGACAACGTGCTGGACCTCAGTTTCGATGAGAACGACGGTAGTGAGTTCTCACTCATTTTGTTCAGATTTTCCAAGGAATGCATATGAGGGAGTCATCATCGATCCGAGCACATTCTGGGAACCTGGAACAAGTCAGAGGACAGGCTGGCCGGCTCAGCGGGTGAGCCCATCGCCTCCGAGTCCGCCAGCAGCCTGGAGAATCCAGAGCCAAGCCACCGAGCGAGAGGAACAGTCGATCCACCCTTAGAGCACGAGCCCGCATGCCACTGGGGACACGCGGACAGACAGCCTCTAAGGCAGGTCCACGAGAGCCCAGGGCCAAAGGCAGAACTGGCGACAACGTAAGGCTTACCGTCCTGAGCCACCCACGGGCACCGTGCGCATCCTGGGCCACACTACTTCCGCCGTTCCCTCGCACCTCGGCTCATCAAAGGACACGAAGGTCTTCTCTCTCTGTGGCCGGCAGCGAGCTTCGCACGGCACTTGCCCCTGACAAGGGTAGAGACATCACACGCCTGCTTGAGAAACGTACCCAGGGGGTCAGATAACAAGATCCAGGCCAGAGTTTCCCCCGGGGTCACCTGCCATCTGCTTGTCCTCTACCTCTATCCCTTACGGGTGACCGAAGGCGTGTGTGACACCACGAGTGGAGGCAGGTATGCAGGACTGGGCGTGCGCGCGTGCGCCCGTGCGTGTGTGTTCGTGTGCGGAGACCTCGGCACCTGAAAAAGCATGCCGTCCGCACAGACGCCTGGCCTCGTGCCCCACCACCCGATGCAGGAGACCGGTGACTTCCAAAGCGGGAACGCCAACTTTGACCTCTGGAGGCTGCTCAAATTGGCCACGAGCTCCCTCTCTGAGAACCACTCCTTCTGAGCAAAGGGCACCGAGAAGCTACAGACAGCCTCGCGCCGACCGTGGATGTGATGTCAACGTGGACATCGTGTCCCCACGAGCCGCCTCAGGTGAACCGCACGTGACGGAAATGCGGCTGCCAGCAGAGCAAAATGACTGACAGGAAAGCTGGCCGCACGGGGACACGGGCAGCAGAACACAAGCAGCCCGTCTTCAACTGAAGTGGCCAAACGACTTCAGACCGGGCTCCGGTTTGGCCTCACTAAGCCCAAAGGCCCTCAGCGGGCCGGCAGGAGACCCCACTGGAACGGGTGGTCTTCAGCCACCACGACCCAGGGTAAAACCCGACTCAAACCACAGCAAATTCCCGCCCGGGCACCTGGCACCTGGCATTTCCACAGCCAGCGGGTTGCCGGCTGGCCTGCTGGCCTTCTAGGAAACGTTCAAGCCCCTGCCTGCCTGCTCCAAACAAGCAGCATCCTCACGCCTGCAAAACAAGTCCCCCTCGTTGGAGCCCCCAACACTGCGGCTGCACGAGGGCCAGGGAGCCTCACGCGGGACGGCCCTAAGGGAATTCTGACTGTGCATGAGTCGACCCCACCCCATTCAACCTCTGACCCCTTCCCTTTGGCCCCCTGACACCACAGACGATCTCACAGAGAGGACAAACGCTTCCTCCACGAAGACAAGACAAACAAGCAAACGAGGACACAGCTCCCACACAAGGAGACGTGGTCCTCCTCCACGCTAGACGTCTGTCCCCGGGGCAGGGCGCCTAGGATCGCAGCACTCTCGGTCTCGGCCACGCCCACAGGCTTCCACAAAGGAATCCCAACCCCTGCCAGGAGGATGTCAGCCACCCGGCCCAGGAAAAGCAAACTCTCCTGGAGTAACGCTTTCACCTTGGAAGCTCCGTGCCCGAGGGGGCAAAGGGGCAGACAGAACGTTCGCCTAAGCAATGTGGAGCAGAGGTGGCTGGCGGGCAGTCGTGGGCCTCTCGATCTCTTCAAGGCACCAGGAAGAGAACCACTGAGCGCCACTCCTCAGGAAGTGAGATGCCACCTACCGTAAAGGTCCTCTACCTCAGCGCATCCTCACGGACCCCGAAGCCTTCCCTGGCAGGCACCAGGCGGCAGCCCCCTTAGGGCCCAACGGCACCCCTGGCAAGCCCACGGCAGAGGCTGGAACACAACCAGGCGGTACAGCCTATGGAAGCCCGTGGAATCACGCTACGACCGGTCCTCTCCGTGCCCTACCCTCCCTGTCCACCGCGTCAGCCACCACAGTGTCTTGATCTCAGTGCTGGGTCCACATCGCAGCCGATCTTGGGCCCCCTTTGTGTCGACCGGGTGACGAGGTGCAATACAAGAGCTGCCAACGGCAGCACTGGGGCCTAGTTCCTCGGACCCCGCCCCCAAACCCACGGGCCGATCAAACCTCCTCACCGAGCAGCAAGGCAAGAACAGCTACTGCTACTTGCCTGGCCGAAACAGGGGCTCCGACCAGAAACCAGGGAAGAGTCTGCCGTTCGCCTTCGAGACACAGACCCCCGGGGCTACGTCTCAAGCCAGAACCTGGCCAACACATACTCCCTGCCGGGAACTCCCTGGGCCTGTGGCAACGCCACCCTCTCCGACTCTACAACTGGGATGCCACCGGGCCGCCACGCCAGCAGCGGCTGGCCATTCGACCAAGCCCCTCCGATTCGTGAACGCCCAACTAAAGCGGTCAAACTACTGATGCAAAGACGGGAGACCCTAGGATGCTGACGCCCTGGTGGTGGCTGCACGAGCGTGATCAACGAGAAGCTGTCCCTCACTCCTGTCAACCTTGGGGAAGACAAGGTGCTGGACCTCAGTTTCGATGAGAACGACGGTAGTGAGTTCTCACTCATTGTGTTCAGATTTCCAAGGAATGCATTTGAGGGAGTCATCATCGATCCGAGCACCTTCTGGGCAGCTGGAAGTTGTCACAAGGGAGGCTGGGTGGCGCAGCGGGTGAGCCCATCACCTCAGAGGCCGCCAGCAGCCTGGAGAATCCAGGATCCAAGCCAACGAGCAAGGGGAACTCTCCATCCACCCTTAGAGCGTGACCCCGCATGCCCCTGGGGACACGCGGACAAGAAGCCTCCAAGGCCGCTCCACGAATCCTAAAGCCAACGGCATCAGCTGGGCGCAAAGGAATTCTTACCGTCCTAAGCGATCCACGGGGCCGGCGCGCACCGTAAGCCACGCCTCTTCCGGGATTCCCTCGCATCTCCGCTCAACGGAGGACAGGCAGCTCTTCTCTTCCTGGTCGACGGCAAGCTTTGCACGGAGATTCCACCTGAGAAGTGCAGACAAATCACATGGCTGCTTGAGAAACGTAGCCAGGGTCTTAGGGAACAAGATCCAGGCCAAGGATTCCCCCGGGGCAAGCCCTGCATCTTCCTGCCCTCTACCTCTTTCCCTCAGCCACGACGGAAGGCGTGTGTGTGTGACACCACCAGGGCGGGACGGTGTGCAGCTAGGTGCGTGTGCGTGTCTTCGGGTGCGGAGGCCGAAGCCCCTGAAAAGGCTCGTCTTCCGCACAGACCCCCTGGCCTCAAGCCCTGCCACACGACGGCGGAGGACCGGTGACTTCCCAAGAAACGACGCCAACTTTGACCCCTACTGGTCAGGCGGCTGACCTCTAGGGAAGGCTGCTCCACTAGGCCCCAGACTCCCTCTGTCACAGCCACTCCTTCTGACCAACGGAAAACGAGACGCTAGCAGGCACACGCTCCGCCCGATTGCGGATGCTAAGGCTAGCTGGACCTTGGGTCCCCGCAAGCCGCCCCACGTGAACCGCACTTGAGGCGAACGCAGTGGCCACCGCCGTAACTAAACCGCCGACTCGAGGGCCTCCACCACGGGGACACGGGCTATAGGGAAGAAGCAGCCCATCTCAATCTGGAGTGGCCCCGCCACTTCAGGCCAGGTACCTCTTCGACCTAACTAATACGAAATGCCCACCGCGGGCCAGCAGGAAACCCGCCGGGAGGTGGAGGTCTACGGCCACCATGACCCACGCTAAAACCCGACTGAACCTCGAGCAAATTCCCATCCAGGGCCCTGGCATTTCCACAGCCGGCCGCTCTTTGGAACCTGGCCTTCCGGGAATCGGTCAACACACGGCTGCCCCGTCCAAAGCAGCACCCCCGGGCCTTCAAAACAAGTCCCCCAAGAGGTGCCTGGAACACTACACACACATCGGGGAGAAGTGAGCCTCAGGGAGGTCAGCCATGCAGGAATTTTGACTTTGCCTAACTCGACCCACCAGCTTCAACCGTTGACGCCTTCTTCGACACCTCTTACACCACAAACGACCTCCCATGGCTCAAAGGCTGGCTTCACCCAGGAAGACGAGAGCAAGACTTAAACTAGGACACGCACTCCACGCAAGGAGACGTGGACGTTTCCCAAGCTACACGTCTCTCCGGGGCAGTGCGCCTCGGGTCACAGCAACAGCCCCCGTCTCTGGCACGCCCACGGGCTTCCACAGATACGGCTAAAGTCCTCCGAGGGGGAATGATCCAACTGTGCCAGGAAAAGTGGACCAGCCTGGAGGTACACTTTCTCCTTGCAAACTCCGTGCCCAAGATCAGAGGGCAGAGGATCAGAGACAACGTTCGCCTAAGGACTCCATGAGCAGCGGTGGCCGGCCCGCAGTCCCGAGCCAGTGGCCCTCTTCAAGGGACCAGGAAGGGAACCATTTGGCGCCACCACTCTGGAACAGACATGCCACCCACCACAAGGGTCACCTACCACAGTGCATACACACGGGCCCGCAAGCCTTCTCTGGTACGCACCAAGTGGCAGCCCCGTCAGAGCCAGGAGACATCCCTGACAAGCCCATGACGGCACTTGGAACACAACGAGACAGTCCGTCCCCTGGAAGCCCATGGCATCACACTAGGACCTGTCCTCTCTGTGCCCTTCCCCCCACCGTACAAGCCATCAGCCGGCACAGTGTCTTGACACAAGCGTGAGGTGCACAGCACAGTCCACCTTTGGGCGCCTTTGTGAGGATCGGGCGAGTGGGTCACGCAGAGGAACTCCACCTGCGGGACCGCAGCCTTAGCCTGAACTCTGCCGCCTGCCCCAAACCCCGACGGACGCTCCGGTTGCCTCACCAAGCCAAAAGGCAGTGAAGGGGTAATGGCTCCCTGTCTGGCCTGGGCCTCTAATCAGAAACCACGGGGACTTCTGCTGTTCAGCTCTGAGACGCAGACCCCCGAGGGGTTTCGTCTGAAGCGGGAACCAGGCCCACGCAGACACAACGCCGTGAGCTCACGGGGCCTACGCCAGCGCCGACACCTAACCCTAGGATGCGAGCTGGCAGCCACGCCGTGCGAGAGCCAGGCCATTCACCCAGGACCTCCGATTGACGGACGCCCAACGAATGCGGAGAAGGGAACGAGCCCCAAGGCGAGAGGCTCTCACACGCTGACGCCCTGGGCTGGTGTTTGGACGAGTGTGACCAAGGGGAAGCTGTCCCTCACTCCTGCCGTCCCTGGGGAAGACAACGTGCTGGACCTCAGTTTCGATGAGAACGACGGTAGTGAGTTCTCACTCATTTTGTTCAGATTTTCCAAGGAATGCATATGAGGGAGTCATCATCGATCCGAGCACATTCTGGGAACCTGGAACAAGTCAGAGGACAGGCTGGCCGGCTCAGCGGGTGAGCCCATCGCCTCCGAGTCCGCCAGCAGCCTGGAGAATCCAGAGCCAAGCCACCGAGCGAGAGGAACAGTCGATCCACCCTTAGAGCACGAGCCCGCATGCCACTGGGGACACGCGGACAGACAGCCTCTAAGGCAGGTCCACGAGAGCCCAGGGCCAAAGGCAGAACTGGCGACAACGTAAGGCTTACCGTCCTGAGCCACCCACGGGCACCATGCGCATCCTGGGCCACACTACTTCCGCCGTTCCCTCGCACCTCGGCTCATCAAAGGACACGAAGGTCTTCTCTCTCTGTGGCCGGCAGCGAGCTTCGCACGGCACTTGCCCCTGACAAGGGTAGAGACATCACACGCCTGCTTGAGAAACGTACCCAGGGGGTCAGATAACAAGATCCAGGCCAGAGTTTCCCCCGGGGTCACCTGCCATCTGCTTGTCCTCTACCTCTATCCCTTACGGGTGACCGAAGGCGTGTGTGACACCACGAGTGGAGGCAGGTATGCAGGACTGGGCGTGCGCGCGTGCGCCCGTGCGTGTGTGTTCGTGTGCGGAGACCTCGGCACCTGAAAAAGCATGCCGTCCGCACAGACGCCTGGCCTCGTGCCCCACCACCCGATGCAGGAGACCGGTGACTTCCAAAGCGGGAACGCCAACTTTGACCTCTGGAGGCTGCTCAAATTGGCCACGAGCTCCCTCTCTGAGAACCACTCCTTCTGAGCAAAGGGCACCGAGAAGCTACAGACAGCCTCGCGCCGACCGTGGATGTGATGTCAACGTGGACATCGTGTCCCCACGAGCCGCCTCAGGTGAACCGCACGTGACGGAAATGCGGCTGCCAGCAGAGCAAAATGACTGACAGGAAAGCTGGCCGCACGGGGACACGGGCAGCAGAACACAAGCAGCCCGTCTTCAACTGAAGTGGCCAAACGACTTCAGACCGGGCTCCGGTTTGGCCTCACTAAGCCCAAAGGCCCTCAGCGGGCCGGCAGGAGACCCCACTGGAACGGGTGGTCTTCAGCCACCACGACCCAGGGTAAAACCCGACTCAAACCACAGCAAATTCCCGCCCGGGCACCTGGCACCTGGCATTTCCACAGCCAGCGGGTTGCCGGCTGGCCTGCTGGCCTTCTAGGAAACGTTCAAGCCCCTGCCTGCCTGCTCCAAACAAGCAGCATCCTCACGCCTGCAAAACAAGTCCCCCTCGTTGGAGCCCCCAACACTGCGGCTGCACGAGGGCCAGGGAGCCTCACGCGGGACGGCCCTAAGGGAATTCTGACTGTGCATGAGTCGACCCCACCCCATTCAACCTCTGACCCCTTCCCTTTGGCCCCCTGACACCACAGACGATCTCACAGAGAGGACAAACGCTTCCTCCACGAAGACAAGACAAACAAGCAAACGAGGACACAGCTCCCACACAAGGAGACGTGGTCCTCCTCCACGCTAGACGTCTGTCCCCGGGGCAGGGCGCCTAGGATCGCAGCACTCTCGGTCTCGGCCACGCCCACAGGCTTCCACAAAGGAATCCCAACCCCTGCCAGGAGGATGTCAGCCACCCGGCCCAGGAAAAGCAAACTCTCCTGGAGTAACGCTTTCACCTTGGAAGCTCCGTGCCCGAGGGGGCAAAGGGGCAGACAGAACGTTCGCCTAAGCAATGTGGAGCAGAGGTGGCTGGCGGGCAGTCGTGGGCCTCTCGATCTCTTCAAGGCACCAGGAAGAGAACCACTGAGCGCCACTCCTCAGGAAGTGAGATGCCACCTACCGTAAAGGTCCTCTACCTCAGCGCATCCTCACGGACCCCGAAGCCTTCCCTGGCAGGCACCAGGCGGCAGCCCCCTTAGGGCCCAACGGCACCCCTGGCAAGCCCACGGCAGAGGCTGGAACACAACCAGGCGGTACAGCCTATGGAAGCCCGTGGAATCACGCTACGACCGGTCCTCTCCGTGCCCTACCCTCCCTGTCCACCGCGTCAGCCACCACAGTGTCTTGATCTCAGTGCTGGGTCCACATCGCAGCCGATCTTGGGCCCCCTTTGTGTCGACCGGGTGACGAGGTGCAATACAAGAGCTGCCAACGGCAGCACTGGGGCCTAGTTCCTCGGACCCCGCCCCCAAACCCACGGGCCGATCAAACCTCCTCACCGAGCAGCAAGGCAAGAACAGCTACTGCTACTTGCCTGGCCGAAACAGGGGCTCCGACCAGAAACCAGGGAAGAGTCTGCCGTTCGCCTTCGAGACACAGACCCCCGGGGCTACGTCTCAAGCCAGAACCTGGCCAACACATACTCCCTGCCGGGAACTCCCTGGGCCTGTGGCAACGCCACCCTCTCCGACTCTACAACTGGGATGCCACCGGGCCGCCACGCCAGCAGCGGCTGGCCATTCGACCAAGCCCCTCCGATTCGTGAACGCCCAACTAAAGCGGTCAAACTACTGATGCAAAGACGGGAGACCCTAGGATGCTGACGCCCTGGTGGTGGCTGCACGAGCGTGATCAACGAGAAGCTGTCCCTCACTCCTGTCAACCTTGGGGAAGACAAGGTGCTGGACCTCAGTTTCGATGAGAACGACGGTAGTGAGTTCTCACTCATTGTGTTCAGATTTCCAAGGAATGCATTTGAGGGAGTCATCATCGATCCGAGCACCTTCTGGGCAGCTGGAAGTTGTCACAAGGGAGGCTGGGTGGCGCAGCGGGTGAGCCCATCACCTCAGAGGCCGCCAGCAGCCTGGAGAATCCAGGATCCAAGCCAACGAGCAAGGGGAACTCTCCATCCACCCTTAGAGCGTGACCCCGCATGCCCCTGGGGACACGCGGACAAGAAGCCTCCAAGGCCGCTCCACGAATCCTAAAGCCAACGGCATCAGCTGGGCGCAAAGGAATTCTTACCGTCCTAAGCGATCCACGGGGCCGGCGCGCACCGTAAGCCACGCCTCTTCCGGGATTCCCTCGCATCTCCGCTCAACGGAGGACAGGCAGCTCTTCTCTTCCTGGTCGACGGCAAGCTTTGCACGGAGATTCCACCTGAGAAGTGCAGACAAATCACATGGCTGCTTGAGAAACGTAGCCAGGGTCTTAGGGAACAAGATCCAGGCCAAGGATTCCCCCGGGGCAAGCCCTGCATCTTCCTGCCCTCTACCTCTTTCCCTCAGCCACGACGGAAGGCGTGTGTGTGTGACACCACCAGGGCGGGACGGTGTGCAGCTAGGTGCGTGTGCGTGTCTTCGGGTGCGGAGGCCGAAGCCCCTGAAAAGGCTCGTCTTCCGCACAGACCCCCTGGCCTCAAGCCCTGCCACACGACGGCGGAGGACCGGTGACTTCCCAAGAAACGACGCCAACTTTGACCCCTACTGGTCAGGCGGCTGACCTCTAGGGAAGGCTGCTCCACTAGGCCCCAGACTCCCTCTGTCACAGCCACTCCTTCTGACCAACGGAAAACGAGACGCTAGCAGGCACACGCTCCGCCCGATTGCGGATGCTAAGGCTAGCTGGACCTTGGGTCCCCGCAAGCCGCCCCACGTGAACCGCACTTGAGGCGAACGCAGTGGCCACCGCCGTAACTAAACCGCCGACTCGAGGGCCTCCACCACGGGGACACGGGCTATAGGGAAGAAGCAGCCCATCTCAATCTGGAGTGGCCCCGCCACTTCAGGCCAGGTACCTCTTCGACCTAACTAATACGAAATGCCCACCGCGGGCCAGCAGGAAACCCGCCGGGAGGTGGAGGTCTACGGCCACCATGACCCACGCTAAAACCCGACTGAACCTCGAGCAAATTCCCATCCAGGGCCCTGGCATTTCCACAGCCGGCCGCTCTTTGGAACCTGGCCTTCCGGGAATCGGTCAACACACGGCTGCCCCGTCCAAAGCAGCACCCCCGGGCCTTCAAAACAAGTCCCCCAAGAGGTGCCTGGAACACTACACACACATCGGGGAGAAGTGAGCCTCAGGGAGGTCAGCCATGCAGGAATTTTGACTTTGCCTAACTCGACCCACCAGCTTCAACCGTTGACGCCTTCTTCGACACCTCTTACACCACAAACGACCTCCCATGGCTCAAAGGCTGGCTTCACCCAGGAAGACGAGAGCAAGACTTAAACTAGGACACGCACTCCACGCAAGGAGACGTGGACGTTTCCCAAGCTACACGTCTCTCCGGGGCAGTGCGCCTCGGGTCACAGCAACAGCCCCCGTCTCTGGCACGCCCACGGGCTTCCACAGATACGGCTAAAGTCCTCCGAGGGGGAATGATCCAACTGTGCCAGGAAAAGTGGACCAGCCTGGAGGTACACTTTCTCCTTGCAAACTCCGTGCCCAAGATCAGAGGGCAGAGGATCAGAGACAACGTTCGCCTAAGGACTCCATGAGCAGCGGTGGCCGGCCCGCAGTCCCGAGCCAGTGGCCCTCTTCAAGGGACCAGGAAGGGAACCATTTGGCGCCACCACTCTGGAACAGACATGCCACCCACCACAAGGGTCACCTACCACAGTGCATACACACGGGCCCGCAAGCCTTCTCTGGTACGCACCAAGTGGCAGCCCCGTCAGAGCCAGGAGACATCCCTGACAAGCCCATGACGGCACTTGGAACACAACGAGACAGTCCGTCCCCTGGAAGCCCATGGCATCACACTAGGACCTGTCCTCTCTGTGCCCTTCCCCCCACCGTACAAGCCATCAGCCGGCACAGTGTCTTGACACAAGCGTGAGGTGCACAGCACAGTCCACCTTTGGGCGCCTTTGTGAGGATCGGGCGAGTGGGTCACGCAGAGGAACTCCACCTGCGGGACCGCAGCCTTAGCCTGAACTCTGCCGCCTGCCCCAAACCCCGACGGACGCTCCGGTTGCCTCACCAAGCCAAAAGGCAGTGAAGGGGTAATGGCTCCCTGTCTGGCCTGGGCCTCTAATCAGAAACCACGGGGACTTCTGCTGTTCAGCTCTGAGACGCAGACCCCCGAGGGGTTTCGTCTGAAGCGGGAACCAGGCCCACGCAGACACAACGCCGTGAGCTCACGGGGCCTACGCCAGCGCCGACACCTAACCCTAGGATGCGAGCTGGCAGCCACGCCGTGCGAGAGCCAGGCCATTCACCCAGGACCTCCGATTGACGGACGCCCAACGAATGCGGAGAAGGGAACGAGCCCCAAGGCGAGAGGCTCTCACACGCTGACGCCCTGGGCTGGTGTTTGGACGAGTGTGACCAAGGGGAAGCTGTCCCTCACTCCTGCCGTCCCTGGGGAAGACAACGTGCTGGACCTCAGTTTCGATGAGAACGACGGTAGTGAGTTCTCACTCATTTTGTTCAGATTTTCCAAGGAATGCATATGAGGGAGTCATCATCGATCCGAGCACATTCTGGGAACCTGGAACAAGTCAGAGGACAGGCTGGCCGGCTCAGCGGGTGAGCCCATCGCCTCCGAGTCCGCCAGCAGCCTGGAGAATCCAGAGCCAAGCCACCGAGCGAGAGGAACAGTCGATCCACCCTTAGAGCACGAGCCCGCATGCCACTGGGGACACGCGGACAGACAGCCTCTAAGGCAGGTCCACGAGAGCCCAGGGCCAAAGGCAGAACTGGCGACAACGTAAGGCTTACCGTCCTGAGCCACCCACGGGCACCGTGCGCATCCTGGGCCACACTACTTCCGCCGTTCCCTCGCACCTCGGCTCATCAAAGGACACGAAGGTCTTCTCTCTCTGTGGCCGGCAGCGAGCTTCGCACGGCACTTGCCCCTGACAAGGGTAGAGACATCACACGCCTGCTTGAGAAACGTACCCAGGGGGTCAGATAACAAGATCCAGGCCAGAGTTTCCCCCGGGGTCACCTGCCATCTGCTTGTCCTCTACCTCTATCCCTTACGGGTGACCGAAGGCGTGTGTGACACCACGAGTGGAGGCAGGTATGCAGGACTGGGCGTGCGCGCGTGCGCCCGTGCGTGTGTGTTCGTGTGCGGAGACCTCGGCACCTGAAAAAGCATGCCGTCCGCACAGACGCCTGGCCTCGTGCCCCACCACCCGATGCAGGAGACCGGTGACTTCCAAAGCGGGAACGCCAACTTTGACCTCTGGAGGCTGCTCAAATTGGCCACGAGCTCCCTCTCTGAGAACCACTCCTTCTGAGCAAAGGGCACCGAGAAGCTACAGACAGCCTCGCGCCGACCGTGGATGTGATGTCAACGTGGACATCGTGTCCCCACGAGCCGCCTCAGGTGAACCGCACGTGACGGAAATGCGGCTGCCAGCAGAGCAAAATGACTGACAGGAAAGCTGGCCGCACGGGGACACGGGCAGCAGAACACAAGCAGCCCGTCTTCAACTGAAGTGGCCAAACGACTTCAGACCGGGCTCCGGTTTGGCCTCACTAAGCCCAAAGGCCCTCAGCGGGCCGGCAGGAGACCCCACTGGAACGGGTGGTCTTCAGCCACCACGACCCAGGGTAAAACCCGACTCAAACCACAGCAAATTCCCGCCCGGGCACCTGGCACCTGGCATTTCCACAGCCAGCGGGTTGCCGGCTGGCCTGCTGGCCTTCTAGGAAACGTTCAAGCCCCTGCCTGCCTGCTCCAAACAAGCAGCATCCTCACGCCTGCAAAACAAGTCCCCCTCGTTGGAGCCCCCAACACTGCGGCTGCACGAGGGCCAGGGAGCCTCACGCGGGACGGCCCTAAGGGAATTCTGACTGTGCATGAGTCGACCCCACCCCATTCAACCTCTGACCCCTTCCCTTTGGCCCCCTGACACCACAGACGATCTCACAGAGAGGACAAACGCTTCCTCCACGAAGACAAGACAAACAAGCAAACGAGGACACAGCTCCCACACAAGGAGACGTGGTCCTCCTCCACGCTAGACGTCTGTCCCCGGGGCAGGGCGCCTAGGATCGCAGCACTCTCGGTCTCGGCCACGCCCACAGGCTTCCACAAAGGAATCCCAACCCCTGCCAGGAGGATGTCAGCCACCCGGCCCAGGAAAAGCAAACTCTCCTGGAGTAACGCTTTCACCTTGGAAGCTCCGTGCCCGAGGGGGCAAAGGGGCAGACAGAACGTTCGCCTAAGCAATGTGGAGCAGAGGTGGCTGGCGGGCAGTCGTGGGCCTCTCGATCTCTTCAAGGCACCAGGAAGAGAACCACTGAGCGCCACTCCTCAGGAAGTGAGATGCCACCTACCGTAAAGGTCCTCTACCTCAGCGCATCCTCACGGACCCCGAAGCCTTCCCTGGCAGGCACCAGGCGGCAGCCCCCTTAGGGCCCAACGGCACCCCTGGCAAGCCCACGGCAGAGGCTGGAACACAACCAGGCGGTACAGCCTATGGAAGCCCGTGGAATCACGCTACGACCGGTCCTCTCCGTGCCCTACCCTCCCTGTCCACCGCGTCAGCCACCACAGTGTCTTGATCTCAGTGCTGGGTCCACATCGCAGCCGATCTTGGGCCCCCTTTGTGTCGACCGGGTGACGAGGTGCAATACAAGAGCTGCCAACGGCAGCACTGGGGCCTAGTTCCTCGGACCCCGCCCCCAAACCCACGGGCCGATCAAACCTCCTCACCGAGCAGCAAGGCAAGAACAGCTACTGCTACTTGCCTGGCCGAAACAGGGGCTCCGACCAGAAACCAGGGAAGAGTCTGCCGTTCGCCTTCGAGACACAGACCCCCGGGGCTACGTCTCAAGCCAGAACCTGGCCAACACATACTCCCTGCCGGGAACTCCCTGGGCCTGTGGCAACGCCACCCTCTCCGACTCTACAACTGGGATGCCACCGGGCCGCCACGCCAGCAGCGGCTGGCCATTCGACCAAGCCCCTCCGATTCGTGAACGCCCAACTAAAGCGGTCAAACTACTGATGCAAAGACGGGAGACCCTAGGATGCTGACGCCCTGGTGGTGGCTGCACGAGCGTGATCAACGAGAAGCTGTCCCTCACTCCTGTCAACCTTGGGGAAGACAAGGTGCTGGACCTCAGTTTCGATGAGAACGACGGTAGTGAGTTCTCACTCATTGTGTTCAGATTTCCAAGGAATGCATTTGAGGGAGTCATCATCGATCCGAGCACCTTCTGGGCAGCTGGAAGTTGTCACAAGGGAGGCTGGGTGGCGCAGCGGGTGAGCCCATCACCTCAGAGGCCGCCAGCAGCCTGGAGAATCCAGGATCCAAGCCAACGAGCAAGGGGAACTCTCCATCCACCCTTAGAGCGTGACCCCGCATGCCCCTGGGGACACGCGGACAAGAAGCCTCCAAGGCCGCTCCACGAATCCTAAAGCCAACGGCATCAGCTGGGCGCAAAGGAATTCTTACCGTCCTAAGCGATCCACGGGGCCGGCGCGCACCGTAAGCCACGCCTCTTCCGGGATTCCCTCGCATCTCCGCTCAACGGAGGACAGGCAGCTCTTCTCTTCCTGGTCGACGGCAAGCTTTGCACGGAGATTCCACCTGAGAAGTGCAGACAAATCACATGGCTGCTTGAGAAACGTAGCCAGGGTCTTAGGGAACAAGATCCAGGCCAAGGATTCCCCCGGGGCAAGCCCTGCATCTTCCTGCCCTCTACCTCTTTCCCTCAGCCACGACGGAAGGCGTGTGTGTGTGACACCACCAGGGCGGGACGGTGTGCAGCTAGGTGCGTGTGCGTGTCTTCGGGTGCGGAGGCCGAAGCCCCTGAAAAGGCTCGTCTTCCGCACAGACCCCCTGGCCTCAAGCCCTGCCACACGACGGCGGAGGACCGGTGACTTCCCAAGAAACGACGCCAACTTTGACCCCTACTGGTCAGGCGGCTGACCTCTAGGGAAGGCTGCTCCACTAGGCCCCAGACTCCCTCTGTCACAGCCACTCCTTCTGACCAACGGAAAACGAGACGCTAGCAGGCACACGCTCCGCCCGATTGCGGATGCTAAGGCTAGCTGGACCTTGGGTCCCCGCAAGCCGCCCCACGTGAACCGCACTTGAGGCGAACGCAGTGGCCACCGCCGTAACTAAACCGCCGACTCGAGGGCCTCCACCACGGGGACACGGGCTATAGGGAAGAAGCAGCCCATCTCAATCTGGAGTGGCCCCGCCACTTCAGGCCAGGTACCTCTTCGACCTAACTAATACGAAATGCCCACCGCGGGCCAGCAGGAAACCCGCCGGGAGGTGGAGGTCTACGGCCACCATGACCCACGCTAAAACCCGACTGAACCTCGAGCAAATTCCCATCCAGGGCCCTGGCATTTCCACAGCCGGCCGCTCTTTGGAACCTGGCCTTCCGGGAATCGGTCAACACACGGCTGCCCCGTCCAAAGCAGCACCCCCGGGCCTTCAAAACAAGTCCCCCAAGAGGTGCCTGGAACACTACACACACATCGGGGAGAAGTGAGCCTCAGGGAGGTCAGCCATGCAGGAATTTTGACTTTGCCTAACTCGACCCACCAGCTTCAACCGTTGACGCCTTCTTCGACACCTCTTACACCACAAACGACCTCCCATGGCTCAAAGGCTGGCTTCACCCAGGAAGACGAGAGCAAGACTTAAACTAGGACACGCACTCCACGCAAGGAGACGTGGACGTTTCCCAAGCTACACGTCTCTCCGGGGCAGTGCGCCTCGGGTCACAGCAACAGCCCCCGTCTCTGGCACGCCCACGGGCTTCCACAGATACGGCTAAAGTCCTCCGAGGGGGAATGATCCAACTGTGCCAGGAAAAGTGGACCAGCCTGGAGGTACACTTTCTCCTTGCAAACTCCGTGCCCAAGATCAGAGGGCAGAGGATCAGAGACAACGTTCGCCTAAGGACTCCATGAGCAGCGGTGGCCGGCCCGCAGTCCCGAGCCAGTGGCCCTCTTCAAGGGACCAGGAAGGGAACCATTTGGCGCCACCACTCTGGAACAGACATGCCACCCACCACAAGGGTCACCTACCACAGTGCATACACACGGGCCCGCAAGCCTTCTCTGGTACGCACCAAGTGGCAGCCCCGTCAGAGCCAGGAGACATCCCTGACAAGCCCATGACGGCACTTGGAACACAACGAGACAGTCCGTCCCCTGGAAGCCCATGGCATCACACTAGGACCTGTCCTCTCTGTGCCCTTCCCCCCACCGTACAAGCCATCAGCCGGCACAGTGTCTTGACACAAGCGTGAGGTGCACAGCACAGTCCACCTTTGGGCGCCTTTGTGAGGATCGGGCGAGTGGGTCACGCAGAGGAACTCCACCTGCGGGACCGCAGCCTTAGCCTGAACTCTGCCGCCTGCCCCAAACCCCGACGGACGCTCCGGTTGCCTCACCAAGCCAAAAGGCAGTGAAGGGGTAATGGCTCCCTGTCTGGCCTGGGCCTCTAATCAGAAACCACGGGGACTTCTGCTGTTCAGCTCTGAGACGCAGACCCCCGAGGGGTTTCGTCTGAAGCGGGAACCAGGCCCACGCAGACACAACGCCGTGAGCTCACGGGGCCTACGCCAGCGCCGACACCTAACCCTAGGATGCGAGCTGGCAGCCACGCCGTGCGAGAGCCAGGCCATTCACCCAGGACCTCCGATTGACGGACGCCCAACGAATGCGGAGAAGGGAACGAGCCCCAAGGCGAGAGGCTCTCACACGCTGACGCCCTGGGCTGGTGTTTGGACGAGTGTGACCAAGGGGAAGCTGTCCCTCACTCCTGCCGTCCCTGGGGAAGACAACGTGCTGGACCTCAGTTTCGATGAGAACGACGGTAGTGAGTTCTCACTCATTTTGTTCAGATTTTCCAAGGAATGCATATGAGGGAGTCATCATCGATCCGAGCACATTCTGGGAACCTGGAACAAGTCAGAGGACAGGCTGGCCGGCTCAGCGGGTGAGCCCATCGCCTCCGAGTCCGCCAGCAGCCTGGAGAATCCAGAGCCAAGCCACCGAGCGAGAGGAACAGTCGATCCACCCTTAGAGCACGAGCCCGCATGCCACTGGGGACACGCGGACAGACAGCCTCTAAGGCAGGTCCACGAGAGCCCAGGGCCAAAGGCAGAACTGGCGACAACGTAAGGCTTACCGTCCTGAGCCACCCACGGGCACCGTGCGCATCCTGGGCCACACTACTTCCGCCGTTCCCTCGCACCTCGGCTCATCAAAGGACACGAAGGTCTTCTCTCTCTGTGGCCGGCAGCGAGCTTCGCACGGCACTTGCCCCTGACAAGGGTAGAGACATCACACGCCTGCTTGAGAAACGTACCCAGGGGGTCAGATAACAAGATCCAGGCCAGAGTTTCCCCCGGGGTCACCTGCCATCTGCTTGTCCTCTACCTCTATCCCTTACGGGTGACCGAAGGCGTGTGTGACACCACGAGTGGAGGCAGGTATGCAGGACTGGGCGTGCGCGCGTGCGCCCGTGCGTGTGTGTTCGTGTGCGGAGACCTCGGCACCTGAAAAAGCATGCCGTCCGCACAGACGCCTGGCCTCGTGCCCCACCACCCGATGCAGGAGACCGGTGACTTCCAAAGCGGGAACGCCAACTTTGACCTCTGGAGGCTGCTCAAATTGGCCACGAGCTCCCTCTCTGAGAACCACTCCTTCTGAGCAAAGGGCACCGAGAAGCTACAGACAGCCTCGCGCCGACCGTGGACGTGATGTCAACGTGGACATCGTGTCCCCACGAGCCGCCTCAGGTGAACCGCACGTGACGGAAATGCGGCTGCCAGCAGAGCAAAATGACTGACAGGAAAGCTGGCCGCACGGGGACACGGGCAGCAGAACACAAGCAGCCCGTCTTCAACTGAAGTGGCCAAACGACTTCAGACCGGGCTCCGGTTTGGCCTCACTAAGCCCAAAGGCCCTCAGCGGGCCGGCAGGAGACCCCACTGGAACGGGTGGTCTTCAGCCACCACGACCCAGGGTAAAACCCGACTCAAACCACAGCAAATTCCCGCCCGGGCACCTGGCACCTGGCATTTCCACAGCCAGCGGGTTGCCGGCTGGCCTGCTGGCCTTCTAGGAAACGTTCAAGCCCCTGCCTGCCTGCTCCAAACAAGCAGCATCCTCACGCCTGCAAAACAAGTCCCCCTCGTTGGAGCCCCCAACACTGCGGCTGCACGAGGGCCAGGGAGCCTCACGCGGGACGGCCCTAAGGGAATTCTGACTGTGCATGAGTCGACCCCACCCCATTCAACCTCTGACCCCTTCCCTTTGGCCCCCTGACACCACAGACGATCTCACAGAGAGGACAAACGCTTCCTCCACGAAGACAAGACAAACAAGCAAACGAGGACACAGCTCCCACACAAGGAGACGTGGTCCTCCTCCACGCTAGACGTCTGTCCCCGGGGCAGGGCGCCTAGGATCGCAGCACTCTCGGTCTCGGCCACGCCCACAGGCTTCCACAAAGGAATCCCAACCCCTGCCAGGAGGATGTCAGCCACCCGGCCCAGGAAAAGCAAACTCTCCTGGAGTAACGCTTTCACCTTGGAAGCTCCGTGCCCGAGGGGGCAAAGGGGCAGACAGAACGTTCGCCTAAGCAATGTGGAGCAGAGGTGGCTGGCGGGCAGTCGTGGGCCTCTCGATCTCTTCAAGGCACCAGGAAGAGAACCACTGAGCGCCACTCCTCAGGAAGTGAGATGCCACCTACCGTAAAGGTCCTCTACCTCAGCGCATCCTCACGGACCCCGAAGCCTTCCCTGGCAGGCACCAGGCGGCAGCCCCCTTAGGGCCCAACGGCACCCCTGGCAAGCCCACGGCAGAGGCTGGAACACAACCAGGCGGTACAGCCTATGGAAGCCCGTGGAATCACGCTACGACCGGTCCTCTCCGTGCCCTACCCTCCCTGTCCACCGCGTCAGCCACCACAGTGTCTTGATCTCAGTGCTGGGTCCACATCGCAGCCGATCTTGGGCCCCCTTTGTGTCGACCGGGTGACGAGGTGCAATACAAGAGCTGCCAACGGCAGCACTGGGGCCTAGTTCCTCGGACCCCGCCCCCAAACCCACGGGCCGATCAAACCTCCTCACCGAGCAGCAAGGCAAGAACAGCTACTGCTACTTGCCTGGCCGAAACAGGGGCTCCGACCAGAAACCAGGGAAGAGTCTGCCGTTCGCCTTCGAGACACAGACCCCCGGGGCTACGTCTCAAGCCAGAACCTGGCCAACACATACTCCCTGCCGGGAACTCCCTGGGCCTGTGGCAACGCCACCCTCTCCGACTCTACAACTGGGATGCCACCGGGCCGCCACGCCAGCAGCGGCTGGCCATTCGACCAAGCCCCTCCGATTCGTGAACGCCCAACTAAAGCGGTCAAACTACTGATGCAAAGACGGGAGACCCTAGGACGCTGACGCCCTGGTGGTGGCTGCACGAGCGTGATCAACGAGAAGCTGTCCCTCACTCCTGTCAACCTTGGGGAAGACAAGGTGCTGGACCTCAGTTTCGATGAGAACGACGGTAGTGAGTTCTCACTCATTGTGTTCAGATTTCCAAGGAATGCATTTGAGGGAGTCATCATCGATCCGAGCACCTTCTGGGCAGCTGGAAGTTGTCACAAGGGAGGCTGGGTGGCGCAGCGGGTGAGCCCATCACCTCAGAGGCCGCCAGCAGCCTGGAGAATCCAGGATCCAAGCCAACGAGCAAGGGGAACTCTCCATCCACCCTTAGAGCGTGACCCCGCATGCCCCTGGGGACACGCGGACAAGAAGCCTCCAAGGACGCTCCACGAATCCTAAAGCCAACGGCATCAGCTGGGCGCAAAGGAATTCTTACCGTCCTAAGCGATCCACGGGGCCGGCGCGCACCGTAAGCCACGCCTCTTCCGGGATTCCCTCGCATCTCCGCTCAACGGAGGACAGGCAGCTCTTCTCTTCCTGGTCGACGGCAAGCTTTGCACGGAGATTCCACCTGAGAAGTGCAGACAAATCACATGGCTGCTTGAGAAACGTAGCCAGGGTCTTAGGGAACAAGATCCAGGCCAAGGATTCCCCCGGGGCAAGCCCTGCATCTTCCTGCCCTCTACCTCTTTCCCTCAGCCACGACGGAAGGCGTGTGTGTGTGACACCACCAGGGCGGGACGGTGTGCAGCTAGGTGCGTGTGCGTGTCTTCGGGTGCGGAGGCCGAAGCCCCTGAAAAGGCTCGTCTTCCGCACAGACCCCCTGGCCTCAAGCCCTGCCACACGACGGCGGAGGACCGGTGACTTCCCAAGAAACGACGCCAACTTTGACCCCTACTGGTCAGGCGGCTGACCTCTAGGGAAGGCTGCTCCACTAGGCCCCAGACTCCCTCTGTCACAGCCACTCCTTCTGACCAACGGAAAACGAGACGCTAGCAGGCACACGCTCCGCCCGATTGCGGATGCTAAGGCTAGCTGGACCTTGGGTCCCCGCAAGCCGCCCCACGTGAACCGCACTTGAGGCGAACGCAGTGGCCACCGCCGTAACTAAACCGCCGACTCGAGGGCCTCCACCACGGGGACACGGGCTATAGGGAAGAAGCAGCCCATCTCAATCTGGAGTGGCCCCGCCACTTCAGGCCAGGTACCTCTTCGACCTAACTAATACGAAATGCCCACCGCGGGCCAGCAGGAAACCCGCCGGGAGGTGGAGGTCTACGGCCACCATGACCCACGCTAAAACCCGACTGAACCTCGAGCAAATTCCCATCCAGGGCCCTGGCATTTCCACAGCCGGCCGCTCTTTGGAACCTGGCCTTCCGGGAATCGGTCAACACACGGCTGCCCCGTCCAAAGCAGCACCCCCGGGCCTTCAAAACAAGTCCCCCAAGAGGTGCCTGGAACACTACACACACATCGGGGAGAAGTGAGCCTCAGGGAGGTCAGCCATGCAGGAATTTTGACTTTGCCTAACTCGACCCACCAGCTTCAACCGTTGACGCCTTCTTCGACACCTCTTACACCACAAACGACCTCCCATGGCTCAAAGGCTGGCTTCACCCAGGAAGACGAGAGCAAGACTTAAACTAGGACACGCACTCCACGCAAGGAGACGTGGACGTTTCCCAAGCTACACGTCTCTCCGGGGCAGTGCGCCTCGGGTCACAGCAACAGCCCCCGTCTCTGGCACGCCCACGGGCTTCCACAGATACGGCTAAAGTCCTCCGAGGGGGAATGATCCAACTGTGCCAGGAAAAGTGGACCAGCCTGGAGGTACACTTTCTCCTTGCAAACTCCGTGCCCAAGATCAGAGGGCAGAGGATCAGAGACAACGTTCGCCTAAGGACTCCATGAGCAGCGGTGGCCGGCCCGCAGTCCCGAGCCAGTGGCCCTCTTCAAGGGACCAGGAAGGGAACCATTTGGCGCCACCACTCTGGAACAGACATGCCACCCACCACAAGGGTCACCTACCACAGTGCATACACACGGGCCCGCAAGCCTTCTCTGGTACGCACCAAGTGGCAGCCCCGTCAGAGCCAGGAGACATCCCTGACAAGCCCATGACGGCACTTGGAACACAACGAGACAGTCCGTCCCCTGGAAGCCCATGGCATCACACTAGGACCTGTCCTCTCTGTGCCCTTCCCCCCACCGTACAAGCCATCAGCCGGCACAGTGTCTTGACACAAGCGTGAGGTGCACAGCACAGTCCACCTTTGGGCGCCTTTGTGAGGATCGGGCGAGTGGGTCACGCAGAGGAACTCCACCTGCGGGACCGCAGCCTTAGCCTGAACTCTGCCGCCTGCCCCAAACCCCGACGGACGCTCCGGTTGCCTCACCAAGCCAAAAGGCAGTGAAGGGGTAATGGCTCCCTGTCTGGCCTGGGCCTCTAATCAGAAACCACGGGGACTTCTGCTGTTCAGCTCTGAGACGCAGACCCCCGAGGGGTTTCGTCTGAAGCGGGAACCAGGCCCACGCAGACACAACGCCGTGAGCTCACGGGGCCTACGCCAGCGCCGACACCTAACCCTAGGATGCGAGCTGGCAGCCACGCCGTGCGAGAGCCAGGCCATTCACCCAGGACCTCCGATTGACGGACGCCCAACGAATGCGGAGAAGGGAACGAGCCCCAAGGCGAGAGGCTCTCACACGCTGACGCCCTGGGCTGGTGTTTGGACGAGTGTGACCAAGGGGAAGCTGTCCCTCACTCCTGCCGTCCCTGGGGAAGACAACGTGCTGGACCTCAGTTTCGATGAGAACGACGGTAGTGAGTTCTCACTCATTTTGTTCAGATTTTCCAAGGAATGCATATGAGGGAGTCATCATCGATCCGAGCACATTCTGGGAACCTGGAACAAGTCAGAGGACAGGCTGGCCGGCTCAGCGGGTGAGCCCATCGCCTCCGAGTCCGCCAGCAGCCTGGAGAATCCAGAGCCAAGCCACCGAGCGAGAGGAACAGTCGATCCACCCTTAGAGCACGAGCCCGCATGCCACTGGGGACACGCGGACAGACAGCCTCTAAGGCAGGTCCACGAGAGCCCAGGGCCAAAGGCAGAACTGGCGACAACGTAAGGCTTACCGTCCTGAGCCACCCACGGGCACCGTGCGCATCCTGGGCCACACTACTTCCGCCGTTCCCTCGCACCTCGGCTCATCAAAGGACACGAAGGTCTTCTCTCTCTGTGGCCGGCAGCGAGCTTCGCACGGCACTTGCCCCTGACAAGGGTAGAGACATCACACGCCTGCTTGAGAAACGTACCCAGGGGGTCAGATAACAAGATCCAGGCCAGAGTTTCCCCCGGGGTCACCTGCCATCTGCTTGTCCTCTACCTCTATCCCTTACGGGTGACCGAAGGCGTGTGTGACACCACGAGTGGAGGCAGGTATGCAGGACTGGGCGTGCGCGCGTGCGCCCGTGCGTGTGTGTTCGTGTGCGGAGACCTCGGCACCTGAAAAAGCATGCCGTCCGCACAGACGCCTGGCCTCGTGCCCCACCACCCGATGCAGGAGACCGGTGACTTCCAAAGCGGGAACGCCAACTTTGACCTCTGGAGGCTGCTCAAATTGGCCACGAGCTCCCTCTCTGAGAACCACTCCTTCTGAGCAAAGGGCACCGAGAAGCTACAGACAGCCTCGCGCCGACCGTGGACGTGATGTCAACGTGGACATCGTGTCCCCACGAGCCGCCTCAGGTGAACCGCACGTGACGGAAATGCGGCTGCCAGCAGAGCAAAATGACTGACAGGAAAGCTGGCCGCACGGGGACACGGGCAGCAGAACACAAGCAGCCCGTCTTCAACTGAAGTGGCCAAACGACTTCAGACCGGGCTCCGGTTTGGCCTCACTAAGCCCAAAGGCCCTCAGCGGGCCGGCAGGAGACCCCACTGGAACGGGTGGTCTTCAGCCACCACGACCCAGGGTAAAACCCGACTCAAACCACAGCAAATTCCCGCCCGGGCACCTGGCACCTGGCATTTCCACAGCCAGCGGGTTGCCGGCTGGCCTGCTGGCCTTCTAGGAAACGTTCAAGCCCCTGCCTGCCTGCTCCAAACAAGCAGCATCCTCACGCCTGCAAAACAAGTCCCCCTCGTTGGAGCCCCCAACACTGCGGCTGCACGAGGGCCAGGGAGCCTCACGCGGGACGGCCCTAAGGGAATTCTGACTGTGCATGAGTCGACCCCACCCCATTCAACCTCTGACCCCTTCCCTTTGGCCCCCTGACACCACAGACGATCTCACAGAGAGGACAAACGCTTCCTCCACGAAGACAAGACAAACAAGCAAACGAGGACACAGCTCCCACACAAGGAGACGTGGTCCTCCTCCACGCTAGACGTCTGTCCCCGGGGCAGGGCGCCTAGGATCGCAGCACTCTCGGTCTCGGCCACGCCCACAGGCTTCCACAAAGGAATCCCAACCCCTGCCAGGAGGATGTCAGCCACCCGGCCCAGGAAAAGCAAACTCTCCTGGAGTAACGCTTTCACCTTGGAAGCTCCGTGCCCGAGGGGGCAAAGGGGCAGACAGAACGTTCGCCTAAGCAATGTGGAGCAGAGGTGGCTGGCGGGCAGTCGTGGGCCTCTCGATCTCTTCAAGGCACCAGGAAGAGAACCACTGAGCGCCACTCCTCAGGAAGTGAGATGCCACCTACCGTAAAGGTCCTCTACCTCAGCGCATCCTCACGGACCCCGAAGCCTTCCCTGGCAGGCACCAGGCGGCAGCCCCCTTAGGGCCCAACGGCACCCCTGGCAAGCCCACGGCAGAGGCTGGAACACAACCAGGCGGTACAGCCTATGGAAGCCCGTGGAATCACGCTACGACCGGTCCTCTCCGTGCCCTACCCTCCCTGTCCACCGCGTCAGCCACCACAGTGTCTTGATCTCAGTGCTGGGTCCACATCGCAGCCGATCTTGGGCCCCCTTTGTGTCGACCGGGTGACGAGGTGCAATACAAGAGCTGCCAACGGCAGCACTGGGGCCTAGTTCCTCGGACCCCGCCCCCAAACCCACGGGCCGATCAAACCTCCTCACCGAGCAGCAAGGCAAGAACAGCTACTGCTACTTGCCTGGCCGAAACAGGGGCTCCGACCAGAAACCAGGGAAGAGTCTGCCGTTCGCCTTCGAGACACAGACCCCCGGGGCTACGTCTCAAGCCAGAACCTGGCCAACACATACTCCCTGCCGGGAACTCCCTGGGCCTGTGGCAACGCCACCCTCTCCGACTCTACAACTGGGATGCCACCGGGCCGCCACGCCAGCAGCGGCTGGCCATTCGACCAAGCCCCTCCGATTCGTGAACGCCCAACTAAAGCGGTCAAACTACTGATGCAAAGACGGGAGACCCTAGGACGCTGACGCCCTGGTGGTGGCTGCACGAGCGTGATCAACGAGAAGCTGTCCCTCACTCCTGTCAACCTTGGGGAAGACAAGGTGCTGGACCTCAGTTTCGATGAGAACGACGGTAGTGAGTTCTCACTCATTGTGTTCAGATTTCCAAGGAATGCATTTGAGGGAGTCATCATCGATCCGAGCACCTTCTGGGCAGCTGGAAGTTGTCACAAGGGAGGCTGGGTGGCGCAGCGGGTGAGCCCATCACCTCAGAGGCCGCCAGCAGCCTGGAGAATCCAGGATCCAAGCCAACGAGCAAGGGGAACTCTCCATCCACCCTTAGAGCGTGACCCCGCATGCCCCTGGGGACACGCGGACAAGAAGCCTCCAAGGCCGCTCCACGAATCCTAAAGCCAACGGCATCAGCTGGGCGCAAAGGAATTCTTACCGTCCTAAGCGATCCACGGGGCCGGCGCGCACCGTAAGCCACGCCTCTTCCGGGATTCCCTCGCATCTCCGCTCAACGGAGGACAGGCAGCTCTTCTCTTCCTGGTCGACGGCAAGCTTTGCACGGAGATTCCACCTGAGAAGTGCAGACAAATCACATGGCTGCTTGAGAAACGTAGCCAGGGTCTTAGGGAACAAGATCCAGGCCAAGGATTCCCCCGGGGCAAGCCCTGCATCTTCCTGCCCTCTACCTCTTTCCCTCAGCCACGACGGAAGGCGTGTGTGTGTGACACCACCAGGGCGGGACGGTGTGCAGCTAGGTGCGTGTGCGTGTCTTCGGGTGCGGAGGCCGAAGCCCCTGAAAAGGCTCGTCTTCCGCACAGACCCCCTGGCCTCAAGCCCTGCCACACGACGGCGGAGGACCGGTGACTTCCCAAGAAACGACGCCAACTTTGACCCCTACTGGTCAGGCGGCTGACCTCTAGGGAAGGCTGCTCCACTAGGCCCCAGACTCCCTCTGTCACAGCCACTCCTTCTGACCAACGGAAAACGAGACGCTAGCAGGCACACGCTCCGCCCGATTGCGGATGCTAAGGCTAGCTGGACCTTGGGTCCCCGCAAGCCGCCCCACGTGAACCGCACTTGAGGCGAACGCAGTGGCCACCGCCGTAACTAAACCGCCGACTCGAGGGCCTCCACCACGGGGACACGGGCTATAGGGAAGAAGCAGCCCATCTCAATCTGGAGTGGCCCCGCCACTTCAGGCCAGGTACCTCTTCGACCTAACTAATACGAAATGCCCACCGCGGGCCAGCAGGAAACCCGCCGGGAGGTGGAGGTCTACGGCCACCATGACCCACGCTAAAACCCGACTGAACCTCGAGCAAATTCCCATCCAGGGCCCTGGCATTTCCACAGCCGGCCGCTCTTTGGAACCTGGCCTTCCGGGAATCGGTCAACACACGGCTGCCCCGTCCAAAGCAGCACCCCCGGGCCTTCAAAACAAGTCCCCCAAGAGGTGCCTGGAACACTACACACACATCGGGGAGAAGTGAGCCTCAGGGAGGTCAGCCATGCAGGAATTTTGACTTTGCCTAACTCGACCCACCAGCTTCAACCGTTGACGCCTTCTTCGACACCTCTTACACCACAAACGACCTCCCATGGCTCAAAGGCTGGCTTCACCCAGGAAGACGAGAGCAAGACTTAAACTAGGACACGCACTCCACGCAAGGAGACGTGGACGTTTCCCAAGCTACACGTCTCTCCGGGGCAGTGCGCCTCGGGTCACAGCAACAGCCCCCGTCTCTGGCACGCCCACGGGCTTCCACAGATACGGCTAAAGTCCTCCGAGGGGGAATGATCCAACTGTGCCAGGAAAAGTGGACCAGCCTGGAGGTACACTTTCTCCTTGCAAACTCCGTGCCCAAGATCAGAGGGCAGAGGATCAGAGACAACGTTCGCCTAAGGACTCCATGAGCAGCGGTGGCCGGCCCGCAGTCCCGAGCCAGTGGCCCTCTTCAAGGGACCAGGAAGGGAACCATTTGGCGCCACCACTCTGGAACAGACATGCCACCCACCACAAGGGTCACCTACCACAGTGCATACACACGGGCCCGCAAGCCTTCTCTGGTACGCACCAAGTGGCAGCCCCGTCAGAGCCAGGAGACATCCCTGACAAGCCCATGACGGCACTTGGAACACAACGAGACAGTCCGTCCCCTGGAAGCCCATGGCATCACACTAGGACCTGTCCTCTCTGTGCCCTTCCCCCCACCGTACAAGCCATCAGCCGGCACAGTGTCTTGACACAAGCGTGAGGTGCACAGCACAGTCCACCTTTGGGCGCCTTTGTGAGGATCGGGCGAGTGGGTCACGCAGAGGAACTCCACCTGCGGGACCGCAGCCTTAGCCTGAACTCTGCCGCCTGCCCCAAACCCCGACGGACGCTCCGGTTGCCTCACCAAGCCAAAAGGCAGTGAAGGGGTAATGGCTCCCTGTCTGGCCTGGGCCTCTAATCAGAAACCACGGGGACTTCTGCTGTTCAGCTCTGAGACGCAGACCCCCGAGGGGTTTCGTCTGAAGCGGGAACCAGGCCCACGCAGACACAACGCCGTGAGCTCACGGGGCCTACGCCAGCGCCGACACCTAACCCTAGGATGCGAGCTGGCAGCCACGCCGTGCGAGAGCCAGGCCATTCACCCAGGACCTCCGATTGACGGACGCCCAACGAATGCGGAGAAGGGAACGAGCCCCAAGGCGAGAGGCTCTCACACGCTGACGCCCTGGGCTGGTGTTTGGACGAGTGTGACCAAGGGGAAGCTGTCCCTCACTCCTGCCGTCCCTGGGGAAGACAACGTGCTGGACCTCAGTTTCGATGAGAACGACGGTAGTGAGTTCTCACTCATTTTGTTCAGATTTTCCAAGGAATGCATATGAGGGAGTCATCATCGATCCGAGCACATTCTGGGAACCTGGAACAAGTCAGAGGACAGGCTGGCCGGCTCAGCGGGTGAGCCCATCGCCTCCGAGTCCGCCAGCAGCCTGGAGAATCCAGAGCCAAGCCACCGAGCGAGAGGAACAGTCGATCCACCCTTAGAGCACGAGCCCGCATGCCACTGGGGACACGCGGACAGACAGCCTCTAAGGCAGGTCCACGAGAGCCCAGGGCCAAAGGCAGAACTGGCGACAACGTAAGGCTTACCGTCCTGAGCCACCCACGGGCACCGTGCGCATCCTGGGCCACACTACTTCCGCCGTTCCCTCGCACCTCGGCTCATCAAAGGACACGAAGGTCTTCTCTCTCTGTGGCCGGCAGCGAGCTTCGCACGGCACTTGCCCCTGACAAGGGTAGAGACATCACACGCCTGCTTGAGAAACGTACCCAGGGGGTCAGATAACAAGATCCAGGCCAGAGTTTCCCCCGGGGTCACCTGCCATCTGCTTGTCCTCTACCTCTATCCCTTACGGGTGACCGAAGGCGTGTGTGACACCACGAGTGGAGGCAGGTATGCAGGACTGGGCGTGCGCGCGTGCGCCCGTGCGTGTGTGTTCGTGTGCGGAGACCTCGGCACCTGAAAAAGCATGCCGTCCGCACAGACGCCTGGCCTCGTGCCCCACCACCCGATGCAGGAGACCGGTGACTTCCAAAGCGGGAACGCCAACTTTGACCTCTGGAGGCTGCTCAAATTGGCCACGAGCTCCCTCTCTGAGAACCACTCCTTCTGAGCAAAGGGCACCGAGAAGCTACAGACAGCCTCGCGCCGACCGTGGACGTGATGTCAACGTGGACATCGTGTCCCCACGAGCCGCCTCAGGTGAACCGCACGTGACGGAAATGCGGCTGCCAGCAGAGCAAAATGACTGACAGGAAAGCTGGCCGCACGGGGACACGGGCAGCAGAACACAAGCAGCCCGTCTTCAACTGAAGTGGCCAAACGACTTCAGACCGGGCTCCGGTTTGGCCTCACTAAGCCCAAAGGCCCTCAGCGGGCCGGCAGGAGACCCCACTGGAACGGGTGGTCTTCAGCCACCACGACCCAGGGTAAAACCCGACTCAAACCACAGCAAATTCCCGCCCGGGCACCTGGCACCTGGCATTTCCACAGCCAGCGGGTTGCCGGCTGGCCTGCTGGCCTTCTAGGAAACGTTCAAGCCCCTGCCTGCCTGCTCCAAACAAGCAGCATCCTCACGCCTGCAAAACAAGTCCCCCTCGTTGGAGCCCCCAACACTGCGGCTGCACGAGGGCCAGGGAGCCTCACGCGGGACGGCCCTAAGGGAATTCTGACTGTGCATGAGTCGACCCCACCCCATTCAACCTCTGACCCCTTCCCTTTGGCCCCCTGACACCACAGACGATCTCACAGAGAGGACAAACGCTTCCTCCACGAAGACAAGACAAACAAGCAAACGAGGACACAGCTCCCACACAAGGAGACGTGGTCCTCCTCCACGCTAGACGTCTGTCCCCGGGGCAGGGCGCCTAGGATCGCAGCACTCTCGGTCTCGGCCACGCCCACAGGCTTCCACAAAGGAATCCCAACCCCTGCCAGGAGGATGTCAGCCACCCGGCCCAGGAAAAGCAAACTCTCCTGGAGTAACGCTTTCACCTTGGAAGCTCCGTGCCCGAGGGGGCAAAGGGGCAGACAGAACGTTCGCCTAAGCAATGTGGAGCAGAGGTGGCTGGCGGGCAGTCGTGGGCCTCTCGATCTCTTCAAGGCACCAGGAAGAGAACCACTGAGCGCCACTCCTCAGGAAGTGAGATGCCACCTACCGTAAAGGTCCTCTACCTCAGCGCATCCTCACGGACCCCGAAGCCTTCCCTGGCAGGCACCAGGCGGCAGCCCCCTTAGGGCCCAACGGCACCCCTGGCAAGCCCACGGCAGAGGCTGGAACACAACCAGGCGGTACAGCCTATGGAAGCCCGTGGAATCACGCTACGACCGGTCCTCTCCGTGCCCTACCCTCCCTGTCCACCGCGTCAGCCACCACAGTGTCTTGATCTCAGTGCTGGGTCCACATCGCAGCCGATCTTGGGCCCCCTTTGTGTCGACCGGGTGACGAGGTGCAATACAAGAGCTGCCAACGGCAGCACTGGGGCCTAGTTCCTCGGACCCCGCCCCCCAAACCCACGGGCCGATCAAACCTCCTCACCGAGCAGCAAGGCAAGAACAGCTACTGCTACTTGCCTGGCCGAAACAGGGGCTCCGACCAGAAACCAGGGAAGAGTCTGCCGTTCGCCTTCGAGACACAGACCCCCGGGGCTACGTCTCAAGCCAGAACCTGGCCAACACATACTCCCTGCCGGGAACTCCCTGGGCCTGTGGCAACGCCACCCTCTCCGACTCTACAACTGGGATGCCACCGGGCCGCCACGCCAGCAGCGGCTGGCCATTCGACCAAGCCCCTCCGATTCGTGAACGCCCAACTAAAGCGGTCAAACTACTGATGCAAAGACGGGAGACCCTAGGACGCTGACGCCCTGGTGGTGGCTGCACGAGCGTGATCAACGAGAAGCTGTCCCTCACTCCTGTCAACCTTGGGGAAGACAAGGTGCTGGACCTCAGTTTCGATGAGAACGACGGTAGTGAGTTCTCACTCATTGTGTTCAGATTTCCAAGGAATGCATTTGAGGGAGTCATCATCGATCCGAGCACCTTCTGGGCAGCTGGAAGTTGTCACAAGGGAGGCTGGGTGGCGCAGCGGGTGAGCCCATCACCTCAGAGGCCGCCAGCAGCCTGGAGAATCCAGGATCCAAGCCAACGAGCAAGGGGAACTCTCCATCCACCCTTAGAGCGTGACCCCGCATGCCCCTGGGGACACGCGGACAAGAAGCCTCCAAGGCCGCTCCACGAATCCTAAAGCCAACGGCATCAGCTGGGCGCAAAGGAATTCTTACCGTCCTAAGCGATCCACGGGGCCGGCGCGCACCGTAAGCCACGCCTCTTCCGGGATTCCCTCGCATCTCCGCTCAACGGAGGACAGGCAGCTCTTCTCTTCCTGGTCGACGGCAAGCTTTGCACGGAGATTCCACCTGAGAAGTGCAGACAAATCACATGGCTGCTTGAGAAACGTAGCCAGGGTCTTAGGGAACAAGATCCAGGCCAAGGATTCCCCCGGGGCAAGCCCTGCATCTTCCTGCCCTCTACCTCTTTCCCTCAGCCACGACGGAAGGCGTGTGTGTGTGACACCACCAGGGCGGGACGGTGTGCAGCTAGGTGCGTGTGCGTGTCTTCGGGTGCGGAGGCCGAAGCCCCTGAAAAGGCTCGTCTTCCGCACAGACCCCCTGGCCTCAAGCCCTGCCACACGACGGCGGAGGACCGGTGACTTCCCAAGAAACGACGCCAACTTTGACCCCTACTGGTCAGGCGGCTGACCTCTAGGGAAGGCTGCTCCACTAGGCCCCAGACTCCCTCTGTCACAGCCACTCCTTCTGACCAACGGAAAACGAGACGCTAGCAGGCACACGCTCCGCCCGATTGCGGATGCTAAGGCTAGCTGGACCTTGGGTCCCCGCAAGCCGCCCCACGTGAACCGCACTTGAGGCGAACGCAGTGGCCACCGCCGTAACTAAACCGCCGACTCGAGGGCCTCCACCACGGGGACACGGGCTATAGGGAAGAAGCAGCCCATCTCAATCTGAAGTGGCCCCGCCACTTCAGGCCAGGTACCTCTTCGACCTAACTAATACGAAATGCCCACCGCGGGCCAGCAGGAAACCCGCCGGGAGGTGGAGGTCTACGGCCACCATGACCCACGCTAAAACCCGACTGAACCTCGAGCAAATTCCCATCCAGGGCCCTGGCATTTCCACAGCCGGCCGCTCTTTGGAACCTGGCCTTCCGGGAATCGGTCAACACACGGCTGCCCCGTCCAAAGCAGCACCCCCGGGCCTTCAAAACAAGTCCCCAAGAGGTGCCTGGAACACTACACACACATCGGGGAGAAGTGAGCCTCAGGGAGGTCAGCCATGCAGGAATTTTGACTTTGCCTAACTCGACCCACCAGCTTCAACCGTTGACGCCTTCTTCGACACCTCTTACACCACAAACGACCTCCCATGGCTCAAAGGCTGGCTTCACCCAGGAAGACGAGAGCAAGACTTAAACTAGGACACGCACTCCACGCAAGGAGACGTGGACGTTTCCCAAGCTACACGTCTCTCCGGGGCAGTGCGCCTCGGGTCACAGCAACAGCCCCCGTCTCTGGCACGCCCACGGGCTTCCACAGATACGGCTAAAGTCCTCCGAGGGGGAATGATCCAACTGTGCCAGGAAAAGTGGACCAGCCTGGAGGTACACTTTCTCCTTGCAAACTCCGTGCCCAAGATCAGAGGGCAGAGGATCAGAGACAACGTTCGCCTAAGGACTCCATGAGCAGCGGTGGCCGGCCCGCAGTCCCGAGCCAGTGGCCCTCTTCAAGGGACCAGGAAGGGAACCATTTGGCGCCACCACTCTGGAACAGACATGCCACCCACCACAAGGGTCACCTACCACAGTGCATACACACGGGCCCGCAAGCCTTCTCTGGTACGCACCAAGTGGCAGCCCCGTCAGAGCCAGGAGACATCCCTGACAAGCCCATGACGGCACTTGGAACACAACGAGACAGTCCGTCCCCTGGAAGCCCATGGCATCACACTAGGACCTGTCCTCTCTGTGCCCTTCCCCCCACCGTACAAGCCATCAGCCGGCACAGTGTCTTGACACAAGCGTGAGGTGCACAGCACAGTCCACCTTTGGGCGCCTTTGTGAGGATCGGGCGAGTGGGTCACGCAGAGGAACTCCACCTGCGGGACCGCAGCCTTAGCCTGAACTCTGCCGCCTGCCCCAAACCCCGACGGACGCTCCGGTTGCCTCACCAAGCCAAAAGGCAGTGAAGGGGTAATGGCTCCCTGTCTGGCCTGGGCCTCTAATCAGAAACCACGGGGACTTCTGCTGTTCAGCTCTGAGACGCAGACCCCCGAGGGGTTTCGTCTGAAGCGGGAACCAGGCCCACGCAGACACAACGCCGTGAGCTCACGGGGCCTACGCCAGCGCCGACACCTAACCCTAGGATGCGAGCTGGCAGCCACGCCGTGCGAGAGCCAGGCCATTCACCCAGGACCTCCGATTGACGGACGCCCAACGAATGCGGAGAAGGGAACGAGCCCCAAGGCGAGAGGCTCTCACACGCTGACGCCCTGGGCTGGTGTTTGGACGAGTGTGACCAAGGGGAAGCTGTCCCTCACTCCTGCCGTCCCTGGGGAAGACAACGTGCTGGACCTCAGTTTCGATGAGAACGACGGTAGTGAGTTCTCACTCATTTTGTTCAGATTTTCCAAGGAATGCATATGAGGGAGTCATCATCGATCCGAGCACATTCTGGGAACCTGGAACAAGTCAGAGGACAGGCTGGCCGGCTCAGCGGGTGAGCCCATCGCCTCCGAGTCCGCCAGCAGCCTGGAGAATCCAGAGCCAAGCCACCGAGCGAGAGGAACAGTCGATCCACCCTTAGAGCACGAGCCCGCATGCCACTGGGGACACGCGGACAGACAGCCTCTAAGGCAGGTCCACGAGAGCCCAGGGCCAAAGGCAGAACTGGCGACAACGTAAGGCTTACCGTCCTGAGCCACCCACGGGCACCGTGCGCATCCTGGGCCACACTACTTCCGCCGTTCCCTCGCACCTCGGCTCATCAAAGGACACGAAGGTCTTCTCTCTCTGTGGCCGGCAGCGAGCTTCGCACGGCACTTGCCCCTGACAAGGGTAGAGACATCACACGCCTGCTTGAGAAACGTACCCAGGGGGTCAGATAACAAGATCCAGGCCAGAGTTTCCCCCGGGGTCACCTGCCATCTGCTTGTCCTCTACCTCTATCCCTTACGGGTGACCGAAGGCGTGTGTGACACCACGAGTGGAGGCAGGTATGCAGGACTGGGCGTGCGCGCGTGCGCCCGTGCGTGTGTGTTCGTGTGCGGAGACCTCGGCACCTGAAAAAGCATGCCGTCCGCACAGACGCCTGGCCTCGTGCCCCACCACCCGATGCAGGAGACCGGTGACTTCCAAAGCGGGAACGCCAACTTTGACCTCTGGAGGCTGCTCAA